>NC_041390.1:98528953-98547522 GCF_002162155.2 Triticum dicoccoides
GTGACGGACGGCGACGGGGACGGCGACGGACGGCGACGGGGGCGGCGACGAGTGGCGGCGGTGACGGGGCAGAGGAGAAAGAAGCAGGGAGAGATGAGAAACTGACAATTTTTTATGAAGTGTTTTCTTATATAGAACCCACCTTTAGTACCGGTTGGAGCCACCAACCGGTACTAAAGGTCTGTTTTGGCCAGGCGAAGCGGCAGGAACCACACCCCCTTTAGTACCGGGTCGTGGCGCCAACCGGTACTAAAGGCCCCCCCCCCCCTTTAGTACCGGTTGGAGCCACGACCCAGTACTAAAGGGTGTGCGCTGCCAGGCGAGGGGCGGAAAAGTTTAGTCCCACCTCGCTAGCCGAGGGGCACTCGCACCTACTTATAAGCCCCGCCGTCGCTGCTGTCTTGAGCTCCTCTCTTAAGCAGGCCTTCTAGGCCTACCTTTGCTGTGATGCCCTATTGGACCTACTGGGCTAGCGGGCCTGCATGCTGTCCCAACTTGAATTTGGGTTTCTAGTCGTATGCAGGCCGCTGTGGCCCAGTAGGTGGGCTTTTTTTTCTTATTTTTTTCCTTTATTTATTTTTGAGTTATTTTTTGTTGTATTTAGAGTTTCTTTGTGAATATTTTTGCTTTAGGTACAAAAAATTACAAACTTTCTGTTAGTACCGGTAGTTTACAAATTTGAATAGTTTAAATTTAGAATTATTTGAAATTTGTGTGAATCACTAGTTTGTGAATAACTTAACTTTGAAAATAGATTTTTAGTGATTCTTTTTTCTTATGTTTAATATTAGTGTGTTTTATCATTATATTCAATTTGGTAATGCTTAGGTTATTTAAAAAATGAAATGCCTTTGTAACGGATGAGTTTTCGTCCGAAACCCTGATACTTCGAAAGAGATTGTCCATTTTGTACATGAAGTGCATCCAGTTTTTGCAGTAACCCTCTCTATTTTTTTGCATATGCTATGTGGGTGAAATTATGATACCATGTCAACTTTCAACCTTTTCTGAGTTTATTTGAAATGCTTTTCAATTTCAGGGTCATTTAGCTAAAAAAATCAGTAAATGCATAAAAGAATTTGCTTGCACATAAAACTTCTTCGCGTTTCAAATGCCAAAACACATAACTAGCTACCCTAACTATTACAGAGATTCCCTCCTAGGTGTGAAACACAGAAAAAAGTGATGATAGTGAAGTCGATCACATCCCAGATCTTTGGGTGTGAAACTTTTTCTTCGCGTGTGTCCCTTTGCGCCGTAGCCATGGAAAATCTTCATCATTTAACTGGATGCTCGGGTCAATATTCACTGTGAATGGAGCAATTTCATCAAACTTTTCATAATCTCCTGACATGTCTGTCTTGTCATCCACTCCCACGATGTTTCTCTTCCCAGAAAGAACTATGTGCCGCTTTGGCTCATCGTACGATGCATTCGCTTCCTTATCTTTTTTTTCCTCGGCTTGGTAGACATGTCCTTCACATAGAAAACCTGTGCCACATCATTGGCTAGGACGAATGGTTCGTCTGCATACGCAAGATTGTTGAGATCCACTGTTGTCATTCCGTACTACGGGTCTTCTGGTACCCCGCCTCGTGCCATATTGACCCATTTGCACCGAAATAAAGGAACCTTCAAACCATGTCGATAGTCAAGTTCCCATATGTCCTGTATATAACCATAATATGTTTCCTTTCCCGTCTTGGTTTCTGCATCAAAGCGGACACCACTGTTTTGGTTGGTGCTCTTCTTATCTTGGGCGATCGTGTAAAATGTATTACCATTTATCTCGTACCCTTTGAAAGTCATTATATTCGAAGATGGTAACTAGGACAGCAACTACAGGTCATCTTCAATAGAGGCGTCATGCATGGTACGTGTCTGCAACCAGCTGGCGAAACTCCTGGTTTGTTCACGTGTAATCCAGTCATCAGACTGCTCCGGGTGTTTGGAGCGTAGCAAATTCTTGTGTTCATCCATATAAGAAGCCACCAAGGCGGAATTCTGTAGAACTGTGTAGTGTGCTTTAGTGAGAGAATATCCGTCCATACATATTATTTGTTTCCCTCCTAGCATGCCTTTTCCATCCAGTCTGCCTTTATGCCGCGATTCAGGAACACCAATCGGCTTAAGGTCAGGAATAAAGTCAATACAAAACTCAATGTACTCCTCATTTTCATGGCCCTTGGAGATGCTTCCTTCTGGCCTAGCACGGTTATAAACATATTTCTTTAAGACTCCCATGAACCTCTCAAAGGGGAACATATTGTGTAGAAATACAGGACCCAAAACGTTAATCTCTTCACATAGATGAACTAGAACGTGCGTCATGATGTTGAAGAAGGATGGTGGGAACACCAACTCGAAACTGACAAGACATTGCACCAAATCATTCTCTAACCTTGGTATGATTTCTGGATCGATTACCTTCTGAGAGATTGCATTGAGGAATGCACATAGCTTCACAATGGCTAATCGAACGTTTTTCGATAGAAGCCCCCTCAATGCAACCGGAAGCAGTTGCGTCATAATCACGTGGCAGTCATGAGACTTTAGGTTATGGAAATTTTTCTCTGCCATGTTTATTATTCCCTTTATATTCGACGAGAAGCCTGACGGTACCTTAATACTGAGTAGGCATTCAAAGAAGATTTCCTTCTCTTCTTTGGTAAGAGCGTAGCTTGCATGACCCTGATGTATGCTGTCTTTTTTGTGCATACGTTGCTGGTCCTCCCGTGCCTCAAGTGTATCTTTTGTCTTCCCATACGCGCCCAAGAAGCCAGGCAGGGTCACACAAAGATTCTTCGTCACGTGCATCACGTCGATTGCGGAGCGGACCTCTAGGGTTTCCAATAGGGCAGGTCCCAAAATATAGATTTCTTCTTCCACATGGGTGCGCGTCCGTCAGCATCATTCGGAACAGGTTGTCCACCAGGACCCTTTCCAAAGACCACCTTCAAATCCTTGACCATATCATGTACATCAGCACCAGTACGGTGGCGAGGCTTCGTCCGGTGATCCGCCTCACCTTTGAAATGCTTGCCTTTCTTTCTTACGGGATGCCTACTCGGAAGAAATCGATGATATCCCAGGTACACATTCTTCTTACAATTAGCCAAATATATACTGTCGGTATCGTCCAAACAGTGCGTGCATGCGCGGTATCCCTTGTTTGTCTGTCCTGAAAGGTTATTGAGAGCAGGCCAATCATTGATGGTCACGAACAGCAACGCCTTTATGTAAAATTCTTCCCCCATGTGCTCATCCCATGCACGTACACCTGTTCCATTCCATAGTTGTAAGAGTTCTTCAACTAATGGCCTTAGGTACACATCAATGTCATTGTCGGGTTGCTTAGGGCCTTGGATGAGCACTGGCATCATAATGAACTTCCGTTTCATGCACAACCAAGGAGGAAGGTTATACAAATATAGAGTCACAGGCCAGGTGCTATGGTTGCTGCTCTGCTCCCCAAAAGGATTAATGTCATCTGCGCTTAGACCAAACCATACGTTCCTTGCATCATCTGCAAACTCCTTTCCGTACTTTCTTTCGATTTTTCTACACTGCGACCCGTCAGGGGGTACTCTCAACTTTCCGTCTTTCTTACGGTCTTCTCTGTGCCATCGCATCGCCTTGGCATGCTCTTTGTTTTGGAACAAACATTTCAACCGTGGTATTATAGGAGCATACCACATCACCTTGGCAGGAATCTTCTTCCTGGGGCGCTCGCCCTTGACATCACCAGGGTTATCGCGGCTGATCTTATAGCACAATGCACCACATACTGGGCAAGAGTTCAAATCCTCGTACTCACCGCGGTAGAGGATGCAATCATTAGGGCATGCATGTATCTTCTGCACCTCTAACCCTAGAGGGCAGACAACCTTCTTTGCTTCGTACGTACTCTCGGGCAATTCGTTGTCCTTTGGAAGCATATTCTTTCTCATTACCAGCAACTTTCCAAATCCCTTGTCAGATACACCATTCTCTGCCTTCCATTGTAGCAATTCCAGTGTGGTGCCCAACTTTTTCGTGTCACCTACGCAATTCGGGTACAACAATTTTTTGTGGTTCTCTAACATGCGCTGCAACTTCTTCTTCTCCAAATCACTTGCGCAGTTTCTCTTTGCATCGGCAATGGCCTGACCTAGATCATCAACGGGCTCATCCGATGCCTCTTCTTCAGCTTCTTCCGCATTGCCGGCTCAGCTTCTTCCCGCATTACCGGCTCAGCTTCTTCCCTCATTGTTGTATCATCGTATTCAGGGAACCCATGGCCAGGATAGCTGTCGTCGTCCTCTTCTTCTTCATTGTCTTCCATCATAACCCCTCTTTATCCATGCTTGGTCCAAACATTATAGTGGGGCATGAAACCGTACTCAAACAGGTGGACGTGAATGGTTCTTGATGTAGAGTAATTGTGACCATTCACTACTGGAATCTGCTACTTTGCCATCTGCCAGCTCTTTGCCGTCTGCCAGCTGATGGGAAAGAGGCTCTTTGTCGTCTGCCTTGGGATAGAAGACGGCAAAGAGCTGGCAGATGGCAAAGAGACTATTTGCCATCAGCTGGCTATTTGCCGTCTGCCAGCTGACGGCAAAGAGGGAAAAGGCAGACGGCAAAGAGCCTAGTGGCCCTACGGGGCACAGTGTGGCTAGGTTAACTTCTTTGCCGTCTGCTAGCAGATGGCAAAGAACAAATAGCAGTCGGCAAAGCCGGGGCGGACGGCAAAGAAGAAGCACAACACCCGGATCGATCATGCGGATCGATGACTTGGCATCCCCACCCACACCCCATCGGATGCACACCCACGCACGCACCCACGATGCACACGCCCCGAGGGCAGCATCACCCCACCACGTCTCTCTCTGTCCCTTATCCCCACCTCACCCCACCACATCTCTCTCTCTCTCCTTTCTCTCCCTCTCGATCCAAATCGGCACACCGGCCGGCCGGCGCCTGCCAGCGCCTTGACCCCCAGCCTCGCCGGCCGGCGCCCGCCTGCCGGCCGCGTCCACTTCCCCCTTCACCGTCGGCCCCGGCCACTTCGCCCGTCGCCCCCACCGGCCTCCATCGGCCCGCCGGCGCCCGTCACCACCTCGTTGGCCGACATCTCGCCTGCCGGCCCCGGCCCCGTCGCCCGTTGCCCCCGCCTGCCTCCGTGTCTCGTCGCTCGTCGACCGCGGCGGCCTCCGCACTCCGTCTCCCCTGCCGGCCTCCATCGGCCCCGGCTCCGTCAGCCCCGCCAGCCTCCGCCGGCCTGGAACCCCGGCCCCGTCCTCGAGGAGAAGTTAGAGGGGGCGACTGCTAGTTGCTCCGGCGACCATGGGCATAGAGGAGTCCGTTCGTTCTTGGAACAAAGTGTGGATGGATAATGTCATGTTCGTATTGTGAAATTTTTCCATTCGTGGATGATGTATTCTATGTAAATATTGTAATTTTGTATTGTGAAATTTGTCCATTCGTCTTCGATTCTTGGAACAAAGTGTGGACGGATAATGTCATGTTTATTTATAGCCTCTGCACTTGGACTATTTATTTATTTTAATAAACAAACAAACTTCTTTGCCGTCTGTGATTGTAGGAGGCTGACGGCAAAGCCTCCCGTTAGCGGCTAACGGAGCAAACCCTATCCAGTGGCTTTGCCATCCGTCTGCTTTCTTTGCTGTCAGCTGCTGATGGCAAAGGCCCCTTTGCCGTCAGCCGCCGAAAGCAGATGGCAAAGTAGCTCTTTGTCGAACCTTACTTTGCCGTCCCCTTTTGCCGTCCGCGGCAGACGGCAAAGACCTTTGTCGTCAGCCATCCATGCCTTTGCCGTCTGCTGTGGCAGATGGCAAAGTAGCTGATTCCTGTAGTGATTCTTACAGCCAGCACATGGACAAGGCATAAAACCATCAGCCCGCTTATTTGCCTCAGCCGCAAGTAGAAAAGTACGCACGCCATTAATGAACTCAGGAGAGCATCGGTCATCCTACATCCATTGCCGGCTCATCTTCAATACACAGCACCGAAAACACCAAATTAATACAATACATAAAGTTCATACATAAAGATCATACAACACTTAAATGCAACAAACAAATAACTCTCTAGCTAAAGAATTTAAATGCAACAACAAATGCGATCAAGATCGCAAATAAGGTAACAATTGACCCAACAGCATAATGATACCAAGCCTCACTATGAATGACATATTTTCTAATCTTTCTAATCTTCAAGCACATTTTATCCATCTTAATCTTGTGATCATCGACGACATCGGCAACATGCAACTCCAATTCCATCTTCTCCCCCTCAATTCTTTTCAATTTTTCCTTCATATCCTCGTTTTCTCTTTCAACTAAATTTAACCTCTCGACAATAGGGTCGGTTGGAATTTCCGATTCAACTACCTCCTACATACAAATATCTATGTCAACTTGATGGGCATAATTTGTCATAAACACGAAATGCAATGAATAGTTTTAAAAGAGAATATACCACATCCGAATCATAACCCGGACGAGGGCCGACGGGGACGGATATCAAAACCATGGCACTATATATAACAAACAACGTATGGGTAAGATAATTATATGAGTAACTATATATCCAAATCACACAAACATCAATGGGTGGTGCCGGCGACGGGACGTTGCGAGTGATCGACGGTGGTTACGACGGAGATTTAGAAGGTACTAAGTAAACCACACCTACATATGCAAACTAAGTGTTATTTTTGACCTCAAATTGCATATAAATCAAATACTAGCACATATATATAATTCCTCCCAAATTACTAAACTCAAAAATCAATCACTATATAAAGCATTGCACGAGCTAATCTAGCAATGAGAGATGAAAGGACAAAGTTGCTAACCTTTGTGATCATTTGAATGGATGGGGGCCTTCAAATCTTGACAAATTTTGGGCAAAATATGTGATGAGCTTGAGAGGAAGAGGGAAAAGAACAGAGAGGAGAGGGGAAAAGGGAAGAACAGAGCGAGCTCGGGTGGACGAAGGGTCTATGTAGGACGACCTTTAGTACCGGTTCATGATACGACCCGGTACTAAAGGTGCTGGAGGGGCCCGGGACTGACAACATCCTGCCACCACTCACTTTAGTACCGGTTCGTGGCACGAACTGGTGCTAAAGGTTCGCCACGAACCGGTACTAATGAGAGCGACCGGCTAGCCGTTGGAACCGGCACTAATGCACATATTAGTGCTGGCTCAAATTCAAACCGGCACTAATGTGCTTCACATTTGACCCTTTTTCTACTAGTGATTGATCATAATTATGTATATTGCTTGGTCAAAATGGTGTTGTAAAAAAGGATGAACCACCTAGAGGACAAACCTTTGATGCTAAGGTATAATCATCCAAAACTGGGTTCATTCGATTAAGTTATATTCATGACTATTCTCATTCATCTTTATTTCGAGCAGGAATAGAGCTTAGGTACATCCGTCGGGCTAGTTGGTGTCTTCTGGCCCCCTTAGCTCGTTCCGAAAGAAAAGGCGAGATGATGAATTGAATCAACTATAAGATGGGCACTGACTTAATCAAGAAACTAGTTTTACTCAAATTATTTACGTTTTTGTAACTAAAAGTGTCCCCATGTTTTCAAAAAATATTCATGCAATTAAGATTTTTCTAATTAATTTTAAGGCAAATTTTAACATCCTCCCTCTTACCCTCTCCTTTTACACATAAAGTAAGAAGATAAGAGTTAATCAGACCACTAATTAATGAGATCAATGGCTCAGATCTATTATATACTTTTACCTCTCATGTGAATAGAGAAGATAAGAGGGAGCATGTTAAAACTGCTCAAGTTTTTAAAGTGCTCACACGATTTTTAATTTTATTTTTGTAAAAAAAAAAGAGAAAAGGAATAAACATACAAACCGAAAAAAAGGGAAAGGAGGAAACCAAAGAAAAACATCGAAAGGCTGACAAAAAACTAAGCAAATGAATTCATACCAAATGGGATCCTAAAAAAAGCAAATTGGGCCGACCCACTTCGGCTCATCCTAAAGTCAATTCTGTGACTATACACCAAACTTTTCCTTGGCACGCACCCGCGGACAATCGATTGGTGACTTCTTGCGGTAAACTGTTGTTCCGGTATGCTCGCTGTTACAATAGTACGCCTATCAAACAACACAAGATCAATTTATAAACTTTATGATGCATAACCTCTCAATGATCTCAAACATCAAATCTCTTCAAAACTTCCAACCATCGAACGAACATTTAGCTAAAAGATGTATATTGATCCATGCTCATGCAGAAGTTCAAAAGATATTTTGTAAACCATGGCTGATAATGCTTGTTAGATTTACCTGGTGACATGTATTCTATGCTGCTAACTAACAACATTGGAAGGATATCCAACCATGTTGTTGTGAGCTCTGTTATCTTAACTAAAACTGTGGGAGGCTACTTGATAAAAGATCTAGTACTCGACCCATACAGAGCGTTCTCCTAGAATCCGGGAACCAAGCAAATATAGGTGTTCATTGTCCATTCGTGATTATTTCCCCTTAGTCACGTGAGGCTAGAAAATTATACACCTGCCAAGTTTCACAAATACCTTATGCGGCACCGGCTACAAAATACCAATAATCTGCAGATACTTCTTTCTTCTAATGTTTGCCTAGAAAGAATGCTAAAACATATGCTAATCTTGTTAGCTAGAGGCAAATTTTGATAAGAATTTCAAATTTTGAACAACTAAACTCGTGTCACTGACAGCTAAGTGATTACTCCACTCCAGAGTAACGCTAACAGATATAATGTTTTTTTTATAGAGTGGACTATGCAACCAATAAAGCTCATGGCTCAAGATTAAGATGATGGAAAAAATATGAACACCAAGGCCCATTTCTCAAGGAAAGGGAAAGAAAAACATAATCCATTGGTCCATAATGAAGAACTGAAAGCGAGATACAAAGAAGTATCTGCATAGAAAACTGAACGTATACATCAGTTATTTGTGGCACATTGCCATAGGACAGAAAAGGAGTTTCTAGCTTTTATAGGTCACATATTCGGATAGGAGTATCTGTATTATTATGGCCTATATGGAACACTAGGAACGACATGATCTTTAACCGGAAAAACGTTACCAACTTTTTGTAGGTTATTTACAGAGCTACTGCTTGGATCCGTACGTTGTCGTTACTCACCCATGCAGATTCCAGGAAGCTTTTAGATACTAGGTGCAACCGACGACAGACGATAGCACGGGTTATTTTCAACCAATTTGGATGGCGAGCTACTAATAGGCTAGGCGTATAGGCATCGTGGTCTGTTACTATTTTCGCCGCATGTGTCACCTTTTTATTTCATTTTCTTTTGCTCTGTTTGTGAGCCAGACTTGCACTACTGACTTGTTTGCGTACTTGTTTTAATAATATGACTGCATGCATCACTTTGATGCAGAGGCTGGGGGTTATCCTCCTTTTCCAAAAAAAAAAGAAATGTGACGGTCTGTACCAGCTACAAACCCATCAATAGAAAATAGCAGCAAGCATGTTCACTGAACACCATGGAGCAACATCCATCCAGAGAGCAAAATTAGGTTAACTAATTTTCATAGGAAACACATGGAACTATTATATGTGTCATATCCTATTTATACATTGAAGTTATATTTGTCATTCATGTAATAAAATATGAGTTCAATGGCAAGGGAGCTTAAGAGGAAGGGGGCATATAGTTCAAAGTTCAATGGCAAGGCATTGTTTATTAGCAGCTGCAACACCCTTTCCGGAGAACAACTATTTCATTTATCGGACAATGGAAAAAGCAACAGCTAGATGATAATAGAAAATAGTGTGATCATTAGATAGAAAAATAGAAATTTATCTTCGCAAAAAAAGATAGAAATTTACCTTTTTCATTATAATGCTCTTTGCTTTAGACCAAAAACTCATTGTTTACTTCGCCTCAGCATTCCATTCAGAAATCTCTCTTTCAAGGGATCATCAAATCAGCCATAAGCTATTCACAATGAGCAGATTAAAGACAGGACATAACAGAATGAAATATGCATTACATAACAGAGTGTAGCTTAAGTTGATAATCCCTCCGTTCCATATTAAGTGCCACTGATTCTGTACACCTTTGTACTAAATCAACAACGCTTAGGAATGGAGGGAGTAACAACTAAACATTCAGGACATGATTGATGAACTGTTAAGGGCTACTGAAAAGAAAGACACAAAAAGAATATACTTGAGTTTGCTCTTACATCAAAAACAACATCAAAGAGCAACTCATCTTGCAGTCTCCTCTTTATCGAAAAATCTTGCAGTTTCCTAGTTAAATTCATGCGTAGCATCAAAGCTATGTGTCTAATCCTGCGGAATTACCTGAAAACAAAGAAGTACAAATTGCGTCATGTAAGAGCATCTTCAACAGCCGGCCAACACGCGGCGCGCTAAAAAATACTTTGCAGCACGCCCATCGCCTGATTTGGCGCGGCGGGCAGCGCTGGCTCTAGCAATCACGCTAAAATTTAGCGCGCACGTAGCTCCAGCAGGCGCGCTAAAATGCAGCACGTGTGCTCTCGCACGAACACTCTAGACTAGGTTGCATACATATTTTTTAGATAAAAACGATACATAGTTCATCTCGTAGATAAAACGATACATAGATATTTTACATAGTTCATAGCATAGATAGATAAAACTACGATGCAACTACATAAAAACTACGGTGCAACTACATACTACGGTGCAACTAGATAAACTATGGTGCAACTACAACCTACTCTGAGTCGTCCTCCTCATCATCATCATCATCCTCGCTGGTGTTGTCCGAGGTATCGAGCCAAATGCCCTCCCAATGAAGATTATTATCCCCAAAGATCGAATACCCACGTGCTTCAACGATATCACACTGTGATATCGCCAGTGCCTTCCGCCGATGCCTGTCCGCCCGCTCCGCGTGGCGCCTTGCCGTCCTTTCCACCCAGTAGGGGCGCTCGTTGGCGACGTCCTTCGGGTGGCGCCGACGCCACTCCGTCATGGTTCGCTCGTCCTCCTCAGCGATGAGGAGGTGGTGATGGGGTCGTGTACCTAGGGTAGGGTCATGACCTGATCTAAGTACCTTACCCAAGGACACCCTTAGAAGAGGTCGCCTTCCAGTCGACCAACGAAGGACTCACTCGACTGCATTGAAGGACTCGACCACGAAGACTCACTCGACCACCAGGAGGTCAAGAGGCACTCTGCACTGCAACGGCCTGTAATTAAGTAGGCTTTATGATAGTAAAGACACTTTATGTGGGGCATTTCCAGTAACGCCCCAGACTTAACTCACCTTAAACCCTCTCCTACGTGGGCTGGCTGGGGTCCTGGCGCACTCTATATAAGCCACCCCCCTCCACAGGTAGAAGGGTTCGGCACCTTGTAACTCATATACTCATAATCCACTCGACCGCCTCCGGGCTCCGAGACGTAGGGCTATTACTTCTTCCGAGAAGGGCCTGAACTCGTACATCCCTTGTGTTTACAACCTCTCCATAGCTAGGACCTCGCCTCTCCATACCTACCCCCCCACTCTACTGTCAGGCTTAGAACCACGACAGTTGGCGCCCACCGTGGGGCAGGTGTTTTAGCGATTTTGTGGAGAAGTTGCGATTCTTCCGAGTACTTTCATCATGGTGTCTGCTGGAGTTTTGGTCGAAGGTCGAGAGATCTGTCTCGGCACTCTCACCTTCATCGCCGACGACTCCGCCTGGCTCCAGGAGGCTCCACTCGACGTTGATGCGCTCCCCGTCCGCGGTGCGACGCATTTTCGCGCATGTGTCCGCGGCGTTCTGCTCCGGCAACCGTCGACTCCATATCGGACGACTCCTCCATCGTCCACCCTTCCGGTCTCCCGCCAGCGCAAGCGCTCGGCCCGGTCGAGACTTCAGCGATGGGTGAGGCACGCGGTGGCTCGCCAATCGGCCACCACCCAAGTTGCGGCAATCGAGCCCGACGAATCCCTCTACGGCTTGTTCGATCTGTCGACTAGCTCCGTAGAGACTGCATCCGAGTGCGGTAGCAGTGATCCAGCGGCGGAAATCTTGATGGTCGACGGGCCCCGCGGTCCCCCTGGCTTCGCCCGTGATGGTGGAGCAGGTGACGGAGGCGACCCCGCACGAGGCCACGAAGAGTACCAGCCCGAGCCACTCGACTCTCTGCAAAGAGAGGAACTTCGCCGCAGGAACGTGGATGCCCTGCGTACTCCCATCGCAGGAGAGACCCCTGAGGCTCGTGCCTTGGAGGAGGCACGTCTGGCCAATTTGGCCGAACGCATTCGACTAGAGAATCTTCAGCGAGCACTCGACGAGCGCGCGCGGCAACGAGTTCCCGACACCAGTCGACGCCAACTCTTCCCGCCGACTCAGGTATATCGAACCGCAATCCAGAATTTAGCAGCTGCGACCCGTATAGCAGAGTCCATCCAGCCTTCGCAGTCGGAAGCTGGCAGAGGTTTGCTGCAGATCAGGGATCTGCTCCGAGCAGCAGGAGATCAGAATTCAGCCGTGTCTCAGTCGCGCAACAGAATTCACAGTCGATCCGTCACTGCGAATACGGTTCAGTCGGCTCACAGCCCCAGATCGCCTCCACGGCGTGAGGGGCATGAGAATTGGCGAGGCCAATATGGTGACCGACTCGACCGAGATGATAGGCGTCGAGTGCCCCATTCCCCTCCGAGGGGTGGGTCTTACGCTCCTCGGCAGCAAGATGACAGGCGTCAGTACAATACAGGGCGAAGGGTTCCAGTCGACCCCAGAGAACCAGGCTTCGACGCGCGATCCATTATCGTGCAAGGTTTGGTCGACCGGAACAGAGCCCATCGAGGCGGACTCGACAGAGGTGCACCCACAAGCAGTCGAGTGCATGTTTCTGGTCCTGAATGTTTCAGCAGAGCTATCAGAGCCGCAGTTATCCCTCCCAATTTCAGGTTGGCAACAGGAGTCAGCAAGTTCACTGGTGAGTCTAAGCCTGAAACTTGGCTTGAAGACTACCGAGTGGCAGTTCAGATTGGTGGTGGGAACGACGAGGTGGCCATGAAGCATTTGCCCCTCATGCTGGAAGGTTCTGCTAGGGCATGGTTGACTCAATTACCTCCTAGCAGCATTTACACTTGGGAAGATCTGTCCCGAGTGTTCGTCAGAACGTTTGAAGGAACTTGCAAGCGACCAGCTGGATTGACAGAGTTGCAAGTCTGCGTGCAGAAGGCTAATGAGACTCTCAGAGAGTATATTCAGAGGTGGATCACTTTGCACCACACTGTGGAGAATGTGTCTGATCATCAGGCAGTCTGCGCCTTCAAAGATGGCGTCAAGAACAGAGAACTGAGTTTGAAGTTTGGTCGAACCTGTGACATGACCTTGAGTCGGATGATGGAGATTGCTACCAAGTACGCCAACGGCGAAGAAGAAGACCGACTCCGAAGCGGCAAGCACAAGCCGAGTCAGTCGGAAAAAGGAAACACCAGTCGGAAACAGAAGCGGAAGGCTGAACCGGCAGCTCCTGGAGAGGCTCTGGCCGTGACTCAGGGAAAGTTTAAGGAGAAACCAAAAGGATCCTGGAACCCCAAGAAGGTAAAGGATAAAGAAGGGAACGACGTAATGGATATGCCATGTCACATCCACACGAAGAAAGACGAAGAGGGGAATATCATCTACCGAAGCACACCACTCGCCAATGTCGACTCCTGATCCAGCAGTTTCAGGGAAAACAGTCTAAGGACAAGGAGAAGGAGTCGGACAAGGCTGAAGACAAGGAGGACAGTGAGGAAGGATATCCGCATATCAACTCCACTCTGATGATCTTTGCAGATGTGGAAAGCAGGAGTCGACTGAAAGTCATTAACCGAGAGGTGAACATGGTTGCCCCAGCAAAAGCAAATTATCTGAAATGGTCTCAAATACCCATCACATTCGACCAATCTGATCACCCGACTCATATTGCCACCCCTGGGAGGCAAGCTTTGGTGGTCGATCCAGTTGTCGAAGGCACTCGACTGACAAAGGTGCTGATGGATGGTGGAAGTGGGCTGAATTTGTTGTATGCAGACACACTGAAAGGAATGGGTATTCCGATGTCCCGACTGAGCACTAGTAACATGAGCTTTCATGGAGTTATACCAGGGAAGAAAGCCGAGTCAGTCGGCCAAATAGCTCTGGACGTGGTATTTGGTGATTCGAAACATTTTCGCAAAGAAAAGTTGACGTTTGAGGTCGTGGATTTTTAGAGTGCATATCATGCCATTTTGGGGAGACCAGCTTACGCACGGTTCATGGCTCGACCATGTTACGTGTACCTCAAATTGAAGATGCCCGGCCCCAAAGGAGTGATCACTGTCACCGGTGATCGGAAAAAGGCAGAAGAGTGCTTTCAGAAGGGCTCAAAGATTGCCGATTCCCAGGTGACAGCGGTCGAGTTCGAGGAATACAAGCAAAACGCAGATCCGAGTGACTTGCTGCGATCAAAGAAACCCGCCACAGAGTCTGCATTTCAGTCGTCCGGTGAGACGAAGCCTGTTCACATTCACCCGACCGACCCCGATGCAGCTCCGACTCGCATCTCCACAACACTCGACCCAAAATAGGAAGAAGCGCTCATCCAGTTCCTCCGTGAGAACTGGGACATTTTTGCATGGAAGCCCGCTGACATGCCAGGTGTTCCCAGGGGACTGGCTGAGCATCGCCTAAGAGTCGACTCGTCTGCAAAACCAGTCAAAGAGCATCTTCGGCGGTCCGCCGTCCAGAAGAGAAAAGCCATTGGTGAGGAAGTGGCTCGACTGTTGGCGGCAGGATTTATCCGAGAGATATACCACTCCGAGTGGCTCGCTAATGTCGTCATGGTTCCTAAGAAGGACAAGTCGCTCCGAATGTGCATTGATTTCAAGCACATCAACCGGGCCTGCCCGAAAGATCATTTTCCTCTCCCTCGCATAGATCAAATTGTTGACTCGACCGCGGGATGCGAGAGGCTGTCTTTTCTAGATGCCTACTCCGGGTACCACCAGATCCGTCTGTACGGACCCGACGAGGTAAAAACAGCTTTCATCACTCCATTCGGGTGCTTCTGCTATATCACCATGCCATTCGGTCTCAAGAATGCCGGAGCCACATTTATGCGAATGATTCAGAAGTGTCTACTCACTCAAATCAGTCGGAATGTGGAAGCTTATATGGATGATATTGTTGTCAAGTCACGAAAAGGTTCCGACCTGCTCGCTGATCTCGTCGAAACATTTGCCAACCTCAGAAGATATGATATCAAGCTCAATCCATCAAAGTGCACATTTGGAGTTCCTGGTGGCAAGTTACTCGGTTTTCTCGTTTCCGAACGGGGAATCGACGCTAACCCAGAGAAGATTGGCACTATTCTCCGAATGAAACGCCCTGTGCGAGTGCACGATGTCCAGAAGCTTACTGGATTCTTGGCCGCATTAAGTCGATTCATCTCACGACTCGGTGAAAAGGCATTGCCTCTTTACCGACTGATGAAGAAGACAGACAAGTTCGAGTGGACTCCAGAAGCTGATGCAGCGTTTGCCGAGCTAAAACCTCTGCTCTCCACCCAGCCGGTGCTTGCTGCTCCAATCAGCAAAGAGCCTCTGTTGCTCTATATCGCGGCCACAGGACAAGTCGTCAGTACTGTGCTTACGGTCGAGCGGGAAGAAGAAGGAAAAGCTCTCAAAGTTCAGCGCCCAGTGTATTATTTGTCTGAAGTCTTGACTCCATCCAAGCAGAGATATCCTCATTATCAGAAGCTTGTGTATGGAATATACATGACCACAAAGAAGGTTGCTCATTATTTTTCTGATCATTCCATCACAGTCGTCAGCGACGCTCCACTATCAGAGATTTTGCACAACAGAGATGCAACTGGTCGAGTGGCCAAATGGGCGATTGAACTTCTTCCCCTTGATATCAAGTTTGAGGCAAAGAAAGCCATTAAGTCCCAGGCAATAGCAGATTTCCTCGCTGAGTGGATTGAACAACAGCAGCCGATTGAAGTTCACTCGGAGCATTGGACCATGTTCTTTGATGGCTCTAAGATGTTGAATGGTTCCGGTGCTGGGGTTGTCCTGGTTTCCCCCAGAGGAGATAAGCTCAGATATGTGCTCCAGATTCACTTTGATTCCTCCAACAATGAGGCAGAATATGAGGCTCTTTTATATGGGTTGCGCATGGCCATTTCACTCGGCGTCTGTCGCCTGATGGTCTATGGCGACTCGGATTTAGTGGTCAACCAGGTGATGAAAGAGTGGGACGTGAGAAGCCCAGCCATGACTGGATACTGCAGTGCAGTGAGGAAGCTGGAAAAGAAGTTCGAGGGGTTGGAGCTCCATCATATACCCCGACTGAAAAATCAAGCAGCTGATGATTTAGCAAAGATAGGTTCCAAGAGAGAAGCCATTCCGAGTGGTGTGTTCTTGGAGCATATACACACTCCGTCAGTCAAAGAAGATCCTTTCACCGAAGAAACTCCACAGCCCAAGAGTGCCACAGATCCGACTGAGGTCGAAGTCCCAGCGGTGGTCGACTTAATCATGGAGGTCTTGGTGGTCATTCCCGACTGGACAGTTCCATATGTCGCGTATATCCTGAGAAAAGAGCTTCCGGAGGATGAGGAGGAGGCTCGACAGATCGTCCGTCGATCTAAGGCCTTTACCGTAATCAAGGGACAATTATACAGAGAAAGCGCGACTGGAGTTGGTCAGAAGTGCATAACACCAGAAGAAGGTCGACTCATCCTCAATGATATCCACTCGGGGACCTGTGGTCATCATGCGTCCTCTCGGACAATCGTGGCCAAAGCATACCGAGCCGGATTTTACTGGCCAAAGGCGAATGAGATGGCAAAAGAGATAGTGGATAAGTGCGAGGGATGTCAGTTCTACTCGAATATGTCGCACAAGCCTGCGTCAGCTCTGAAGACCATCCCACTCGTCTGGCCTTTTGCAGTATGGGGACTGGACATGGTCGGTCCTTTAAGAACAGGACGAAGTGGCTTCACGCATGTACTGGTGGCAGTCGACAAGTTCACCAAGTGGATCGAGGCCAAACCAATCAAGAACCTTGACACCGGTACTGCTGTTAGCTTCGTCAGGGAACTAATATTCAGATATGGAGTCCCGCACAGCATCATTACGGATAATGGATCGAACTTCGACTCGGAGGAATTCAGAGATTTCTGCAACTCCCAAGGCACACGAGTCGACTACGCTTCAGTCGCCCATCCGCAGTCGAATGGACAAGCAGAGCGAGCTAATGGACTGATTCTTAAGGGATTGAAGCCCCGACTGATGCGTGATCTCAAACACGCGGCTGGAGCTTGGGTCGACGAACTTCCCTCAGTGCTTTGGGGGCTGCGGACCACACCTAATCGGTCGACTACGCTTCAGTCGCCCATCCGCAGTCGAATGGACAAGCAGAGCGAGCTAATGGACTGATTCTTAAGGGATTGAAGCCCCGACTGATGCGTGATCTCAAACACGCGGCTGGAGCTTGGGTCGACGAACTTCCCTCGGTGCTTTGGGGGCTGCGGACCACACCAAATCGGTCGACCGGAAGAACTCCATTCTTCTTGGTCTACGGAGCTGAAGCAGTCTTGCCGAGTGATCTTCTCCACAATGCTCCTCGAGTTGAAATCTACAACGAAGCAGAGGCTGAACAAGCGCGGCAGGACGCAGTCGACCTTTTAGAGGAAGAAAGGGAGATGGCTCTGATCCGGTCGACCATCTACCAACAAGATTTGCGTCGTTTCCACGCCAGAAATGTGAGAGGTCGAGCCTTCCAGGAAGGAGATTTAGTTCTCCGAGTGGATCAGCACAAACCACACAAGCTTGCCCCTTCTTGGGAAGGTCCCTTCATCGTCACCAAGGTTCTCCACAACGGGGCGTACTGTCTTTACAACGTCGAGCACAATATCGACGAGCCCCGAGCTTGGAACGCGGAACTACTCCGCCCATTTTATACTTAAGTTTTATCACTCGGATGAGTTGCAATAAAGTACTTCTGTAGTTCATGGACCTCAAAATAATAGTGTCATAGTTCCTCCATAATTTCTGTCACTTTTTATTTTTGTCCAATAAAATTCCCCCTCAGTGGGTGACTTAGCTGCGAATCCGTTTCGCCTAAGTTTGTAAAAATCCTACCGAGTGGTGAGCCAGACTCCCACTTGGAGGCTTAGCTGCGAATCCGTTTCGCCTAAGTTATCAAAATACTACCGAGTGGTGAGCCAGACTCCCACTCGGAGGCTTAGCTGCGAATTCGTTTCGCCTAAGTTATCAAAATCCTACCGAGTGGTAAGCCAGACTTCCACTCGGAGGCTTAGCTGCAGTCCAAGGACTCGCCTAAGTTTGTCAAAATCCTACCGAGTGGTAAGCCAGACTTCCACTCGGAGGCTTAGCTGCAGTCCAAGCACTCGCCTAAGTTATAAAAATCCTACCGAGTGAAGAGCAACCCTCTCACTCGGAGGCTTAGCTGCAGTCCAAGCACTCGCCTAAGTTATAAAAATCCTACCGAGTGAAGAGCAACCCTCTCACTCGGGGTCTTAGC
>NC_041390.1:98548335-98549416 GCF_002162155.2 Triticum dicoccoides
TAAGTTACAAAAATCCTACCGAGTGAAGAGCGACCCTCTCACTCGGAGGCTTAGCTGCAGTCCAAGCACTCGCCTAAGTTATAAAAATCCTACCGAGTGAAGAGCAACCCTCTCACTCGGAGGCTTAGCTGCAGTCCAAGCACTCGCCTAAGTTATAAAAGTCCTACCGAGTGAAGAGCAACCCTCTCACTCGGGGGCTTAGCTGCAGTCCAAGCACTCGCCTAAGTTATCAAAATCCTACCGAGTGGTAAGCCAGACTTTCACTCGGAGGCTTAGCTGCAGCCCAGTGCTAGCCTAAGTTATCAAAATCCTACCGAGTGAAGAGTAAACCTCTCACTCGGGGGCTTAGCTGCAGCCCAGTGCTCGCCTAAGTTATAGAAATCCTACCGAGTGGTAAGCCGGGCTTCCACTCGGAGGCTTAGCCGCAGCCCAGTGCTCGCCTAAGTGGACTAAAGAATAAGTCGATTGCAGTAAAGGCGCCTTGCTTTGAACCTGCAAAAGACATTTCGAGCCAAAGGCAATCGTATTCAAGCACCAAATTCGAGTTCGAATCGATATCTAAAGGAACCGAAAGTGCTCAGGCGTTAAGCCTGTTAAGGTTTATCGGTTAGAATTCCACTCGGCATACCGAGGCAAATTTAAAGCGTCGAGCCAGAAGAAGTTTTTTACCCCTCCTGTGGAGGGCTGGAAGGTGCAACGAATTCATCAAGGTCAATTCCGTCGGCGATCCGAGTGGCAGCTGCAAGGAAAGTTTCCATAAAGGACCTGAAGTCGTGCTTCTTGGTGTTGGCCACCCGAAGAGCCGCCAGCTTCTCTTCTCGCGCATCTTTACAGTGGACTCGGGCCAGACACAGAGCAACATCTGCACCACACCGAGCCGAGGACTTCTTCCATTCCTGCACTCGACCAGGGATCGTGTTCAAGCGGGCCATCAGCGACTCAAGGTCATTCTGAAGTGTCTCCTCAGGCCAGAGCGTCGAGTCGATGCGAGATGTGGCGGCCTTCAGCCTTGCGAGATAGTCCACGACAGCTGCAACACGAGACTCCAGTCGGAAAACATCCATAGCAACTTCGTCGTTCA
>NC_041390.1:98549939-98575452 GCF_002162155.2 Triticum dicoccoides
GGGTCGAGGTTTGGCTCCAGCCGGCTAGTTTCTTCTTCAAAGTTTTGACAAAATTCTGCAAGGATGATCACTAAGTCAAGGGGATGGTCGAATGGAAAAACCACAATTGGAAATGTTTGCCAAGCATAGAGGTTTACCTTCAAGCATAAGAAACAGCTTCTTGGCAAGACCACTCAGGAAGGCCTCCAGATCAGTTTTCTTCCCAGTCAATTTGCTGACTTGGTCGGTCAGGGCAGCTTTATCAGTTTTTAGTCGACTGACCTCCTTGTTGGCGATCCCAAGAGCAGCTTTCAGATTGGTATTGTCTTGTTCAAGCTTGGTGACTGAAGCTAACTTCTCGTCAGCAAGCTTGATCTTCTCAGCTAGTTCGAGGTCTTTCTTCTGGTGGGCCTCCCTTACCTTACCTGCAAGTTACAGCAAGATCAGATTTTGAAACAAGCAAGGGGAAAAACAGTCGTCAGGATCTCACCAAACATACCTTCGGTATCCTCCTTTGCCTTCGTCAGCTTCTCCTGAACCAGCTTCAAGCTCAGCTCGAGTTGAGTGTGCTTGTTTTCCAGCTCAGAGTAGCGAGCCACAAGATCACAGGAGTTCTGCGAAGAACCAATCGACTAAATGTCAAATATAATTCACTTCCGAGTGAAAAAGGAAAAAACACACGTTTCTAAGACTACAGCCGAATACAAGCATTCGATCGTAGTCTCGGGGACTACACCCAGTGGGTGCACTCAGCGTGCCCCCACTAATCCTGTTGAAGATAAAGTCGACCAGTCGACCTCAAAAAAAAAGAGATGTATTCTTTAAGACTGTGATCAACTGCAAGCAGTCGACCACAGTCTCGGGGACTACACCCAGTGGGTGCACTCAGCGTGCCCCCACCGGTTTGTGAAATCCAGTCGACATAGTCGACTGACAGAAAGATTGACATCATAAAGCCTAAGGCCGACTGCCAGCAGTCGACCTTAGCCTTGGGGACTACACCCAGCGGGTGCACTCAGCGTGCCCCCGCTAACACGGAGTTTAATCGACACACCCAGTGGGTGACTACTATAAATTCCGGAAAGGAAAAGTTTTTGGTAGCATATCCAACAGAACAAACGGTGGTCGACTGACCTGAACATTGCTTTGGAGGGCAGAACTGGCGTCATAAGCTGCCTGGCTCGCATCCCGGATGGTCTTCAATTGCTCCATCATGATTCCCGCCTGGCGTATCGCTTCTTTCGCCGCGCCAGCTTGGTCCTCTGGGACGTGGTGCGTCGTGAAGAGGGAGGGCGGCTGAGCACTCGTCAATGGATCTGCGAAGGACACCGCGTGTCGAGTGGTGTTCTCTTCCTCTGCAATCAGAATCTCAGGCACCGTCACATCCTGGGACACCTTACTGGCGGACGCTTTCCTACTCCTCCTGCGCTTCGGTGGTTCTTCATCCTCATCATCATCAGGGAGATTGATAACAGCATTGGGTGGAGCTACGGAGAAGAATCAGGATCAGAGATCGCGAGTCAGTCGACTAAGAACGGCGTTAAGAATACAATACCTGGTTTCGAAGTTGATGCGTCCTCCATCTCGTGGTCATCAGCCCGGGCTGAGGTTTCAGAAGTAGCAGCACTGCAACTCCAAAGGATCAGTCGACTAACTTCAGCGTCGACCAGAGACAAAGTTCACACAAAATAAGAAGACTTAAGCAGCACGATTACCCTGATATAGTGGGGATGGACACCTTCATCTTCGGCAGGAGCTTGATCGGCTTCGACGAGGCCGCCCTGGGCTGCTTCGGCGCCTTTTCAGTCGGCACCGGAGAGGTGGTCCGAGGGCACTTGGTCGACTGAACAACGGTCGCAACCCCCTTGCCACGTTCAGTCGAAGGGTCGTGGACAAGCTTTGACCGCCTTTCTGAGCGCGATGGTACGACCTCCTCCTCCTCTTCTTCCTCGTCCTCAACGTCATCTTCATCACCGTCATCATCATCGTCGTCGTCATCATCCTTTGCAACGTCCGAGTCCCATTCCTCCTCTTCCTAGCTCTCGCCCCCACTCGCCTCACCCTCCTCAGTCGGAGCTTGTGCCTCATTGGGCATCGAGTACAGCTCGGTGAGAGCCTAGCAGATATCAAGACAAGGATCAGTCGACCAGTCGGCAAGATAAACAGAAATGAATGCGACAAGAACGCAGTGGAGAGCAGAGCAAATGTACCTTGTTTGGATCGCTGTTGTGGTCGAGTGGAGGAATCCTTCTGGCTCCGCGTGGGTTATCCTTGTTTCCGGTAACGGCTACCATCCATCTTTCCAGAGTGACATCGTCGACTGCTTCTGGATGGACTCGAGTCTCGTCTTCAGTCCCACAGTACAACCACATGCAGTGGCTCCGGAACTGAAGGGGCTGGATGCGACGCCTGAGGAAGACCTCCAGGAGGTCCATGCCCGTCACTCCCTCCCGAACCAACTGCACCACGCGCTCCATCAACATCTTCACGTCAGCTTTCTCCTCCGGAATCAACTTCAGAGAGGAGGGCTTGTTCACTCGGTCCATGGTAAACTGTGGGAGTCCACTCGACTGCCCCGGCGTCGACTGGTCCTGGCAGTAGAACCAGGTCGACTACCAGCCTCTGACTGACTCGGGAAAGGTCATGGGCGGGAAGGTGCTCTTATTCCTCACCTGGATGCCCAGACCCCCACACATTTGGACGACTCGGGTCCTTTCATCGCCTGGGCTCGCCTTCTTCACGGTCTGAGAGCGACACGTGAATATATGCTTGAACAAACCCCAGTGCGGTCGACAGCCCAGGAAACCCTCACACATGGACACGAACGCGGCAAGATAGGCAATAGAATTTGGGGTAAAGTGGTGGAGCTGCGCTCCAAAGAAGTTCAAGAAGCCACGGAAGAAAATACTCGGCGGCAAAGAAAATCCACGATCAACATGGGTGGCCAAGAGCACACACTCACCCTCTTCTGGCTGGGGCCGCCACTCCTTCCCCGGAAGCCTCGCAGCTCCATGAGGGATCAAGCCCTCGTTGGCCATGTCGAGGAGGTCTTTTTCTGTGATGGTCGACTGGATCCAGTCTCCTTGGACCCAGCCCTTCGGCAGGCGGGATCTAGACGAAGACCCACCGCGGCTGGTAGATCTCCCCTTCGCCTTCTCCGACGCCGACGCCTTCTTCACACGTTCCAGCGCCGCCGTCTTCTCCTTGGCCATGGTTGCCGGCGAGATGCGCGTGGGGAAGTTGTGCGGGGGTGAGAGCGAGCGCGCTGGACGGGGACGAAGGGAGCAGAGAGAGAGAGAGAGAATGTTGAAGCACAGTACAGAAATCCTCGTCGGGCGCATTTATAAGGTCCCTTCCGAGTGGATGACAGGTGGGCCCGGTCGATCTAATCATATCCTGGAACAGTTATGCAGACGGGATACGTGGCGAAGAAAGCGGCACGGAGATCGAGGCGTCTATGTCCCGTCCCATACGAACGCCGCGGTCCGCTCCGCTTCGCGCGCGTCCCCAAATTTCGCATCCCGCGGAATTCGCGAACGGCAGATCAGTCTGTCAGACACGGAGTTTCCCGCGATCCGTCGCTCGGAGATCGTCGAAGCCCGAAAGATCACTCGACGAAAGAAGAGAATGGATCGAGTCGACTGAAGACAAGTTGCTCACTGTCGACGAAGAGATTCTTTGGTCCAGAACAACGCACGACCAGAGCGCAAAGGTTAATCGGAAACGACATCAACTCCTTCCTCACTCGAAGCCTCAATCCATTCGGGGGCTAATGATGGGGTCGTGTACCTAGGGTAGGGTCATGACCTGATCTAAGTACCTTACCCAAGGACACCCTTAGAAGAGGTCGCCTTCTAGTCGACCAACGAAGGACTCACTTGACTGCATTGAAGGACTCGACCACGAAGACTCACTCGACCACCAGGAGGTCAAGAGGCACTCTGCACTGCAACGGCCTGTAATTAAGTAGGCTTTATGATAGTAAAGACACTTTATGTGGGGCGTTTCCAGTAACGCCCCAGACTTAACTCACCTTAAACCCTCTCCTACGTGGGCTGGCTGGGGTCCTGGCGCACTCTATATAAGCCACCCCCCTCCACAGGTAGAAGGGTTCGGCACCTTGTAACTCATATACTCATAATCCACTCGACCGCCTCCGGGCTCCGAGACGTAGGGCTATTACTTCTTCCGAGAAGGGCCTGAACTCGTACATCCCTTGTGTTTACAACCTCTCCATAGCTAGGACCTTGCCTCTCCATACCTACCCCCCCACTCTACTGTCAGGCTTAGAACCACGACAGGTGGCGCTGCCGTTGTAACATGCATATGTTACTAGTCTATGTTATTACCTCTATAATGCATAGTATCATAGATTGGTATCATAAATGGTCTCATTTATTGCCATGCATGACACATAGTAGCATCACATTTTTTTTAGAATAGTAGCATCACATTTATTATGTTACTGTATCTACCTATGTTACTATAACCATCTCTCTCTTCTTTAATTGTCTGCCACATAAGCATGTTTGCAAGTCCTAAGTATATGATACTACTTATGTTACCCCCACTATGGCCAGCCTAAAAAATGCTATGTTACGTAATCTTCCTTAACTAAACTTTTCTCCCACTCCGATTTCAACCGGGATGGGCCCAGCCATTAACCCTTATCCAATTAATTACCTCCACATCATTCTTTACGTACAATCCTAACGTAATTGTACATGGGCCTAGCATTACTCTGAGTTCCACTGAAATTTCTTTTGAAACTTTTGACATGCCAAGGAACATTTTATCAATAGGATTCTAAACTGCCTACCATGAGCACGAATCCGAGGCTGAGATCGTGGTGGCAGGCCCAATCCCCTTGCGCCGTCGGAAGGGGAACCAGAGCCTGCCAAAGCTACGGGCGCTGGACACCATCAAGGTAGGCATGGCATGGAGCGGCCGGCGTCCTCGATCTGACCACAGCTCGAGGGCGGCCACGGGATGCCATCCCCAGTAGGATTCCACACCGCCTACACTACAATTCGAAAGGGCAAACGATAAAATGCACTCCCTCTTTAAAGACATATAAAAGCGTTTAGATTACTAACGAAGGGAGAGTATCAAAGTTCGTGTGCCGATGATTTTTTTTTTTGCTCGTGTGCAATATTAGTATTTCTAGCAGTGCCATGAACGGCAAGTTCATGAAACTTGTTGAGAAATAAAAATATGCGATCAATTGTATGGGAGGGATGCCTCTCAGGAGGTGTCTGTTAGGGAAAAGATGTCTTCCAACACATCCCTTCAGCATGTATATAAGTGGGTCTTCCACGTTGTAATAGATCTAAGAGAATCATTTGTGTCTCTTCTTTGTCTCCTTTACTTTGGTACTATAATAAAACTGAAGGAGTTGCCAACGCATTAATACAGTTCTCAAACGACAAAGAAATAGTAATACGTGTGATGTTAATATGTTACGGCCTCCCAAGCCTGTTGCTAATTTCAGCAAGTATCGAGGGGGATCTCGTCATCAACTCCAAGAAACCATCCATGAGCGCAACCTTCTTTGAAATTCCCATCCGCCACCACGAAGTCGATGCACTCTGTCTTCAGCTCCGGGCAGTTGTACGTGTCGGCACAGTCCAACACGGCGGCGACCGTGTCCACCGACACGTTGTTCAGCAGCCTCCGGGCGCACAGAAGCTTCAGCCGGTTCAGGGCGTACCGGTCCGCCGCGGCAGGGACCGGAGCGCCTCGTCCTCGCCGGGGTCGCTTCCAAGACCGGCGGGAAGGTCGTCCGTGTATATGAAGCGGAGCATCGCCGTGAACGTCTCGGGGTCCATGTCGCGTACCCTGACGGGCGACGACGGCGAGGTGGCCTCCAGCATCGGGCCGCTGAACATCGCCTTGAAGACCCGCGAGCGGGCGGGGAGAACAGAACGGTGGGCGCGCAGCGGCGCCGCCTGGTCGTCGCCCACGACGAACGACACGTCCGTCAGTGCGGTGGAGTCCAGAAGGCCGCCGAGATCATCTCCTATGTCCGACGGCGGCACGGCTATCCCCTGTTTCATCGGGAGGGGCTTGCCGTCGTTGACAACCAGGACCGAACACCTGACCGTGACGCGCCCATTGCTCCTCTCGTCGTAGTTGTGGAGATCTCTCTGGTGGACGAACTGATCGAACCCCCAGAAGTCATCATCGCTGTGGTCGTCCTCAGGTGAGTTACTGAAGCCGAAGACATGCACGGCCCGCCTGTGCCACAAGAAGCGTGACGCCCCCGCCGCCAGCTGGTCGTTGCCCGTAATGGCGGCGTCGAAGATGGCCGTGACGTCCTTGGCTTCGTCCATGAGCTTGAGGTACACGGACACGAAGCTTCCGACGTCGTTCGGGTAGCAGGCTATCCGCCATTCGTACCCTCCGGCGGAGAAGATGTCGGAGTGGAAAACGTGGTCGCATGGAAACTGATCGATCGACGAGTAGTTGAGCTCGAACTCCGCGGCACCGGTGGGATCCGACATTGCCGGACGATTGATCGATTATACGTACAAAGCTAGCTGGTACTACTGTTTTTTAGACAGAAAGAATCGTGGGCTCCGTGCGTTAGGGTAGAATGCTGTCTATTTAGCATTTGACTGTTTTTTAATTCGAGAACATTCAAATTTCTGGACAAATAAACAGCTAACACTTGTATGTCCAAAACCTTCCACCCCTACAACTGTATGTTTTGTATTTGAAAGAAAACGGTTCGGGCTAATCTCTGACCCGGTTCGCCTGGACCCAGCTCTCCTACTCCAATTGAAATAGGACGATCTACAGGTCAGCAACACTCCTATTCCAATTCCTTTAAAAAAATACTCCTACTCCAAATGTTCGCTCTCTAAACCTCTTACATGAACAAATTAGGAGGATCTTTCTCATCTACAAAAGAGATAGATCAATAGCAAACTGTAAATCTGGGAAGTTACATGAACTTTGCAAGCTACATGTAGCAATTAAAATGACATGAACATGGAAATTACACTAAAATTCTGACGTGGTTTCCATGTAAGCGGGTAAAAACAATGTAAATACAAGACATATCAACAGCAGCTGTAAATCTGGGAAATTACATAACCTTCGCATGCTACATGTAGCAGGAAATTACTCTAAAATATTGAGGTAGTTCCAATGTAAAATCGGTAATTTTCAGAAACATTCAGTAGCAGAAACTAATGACAATGCAAGTAAAAACGGATGACACTGAAAATACCCAAGAGTTATACTGAAAGTGACCAAGATTTACAATGTAAATCCCCCTATAAATTACATAGTACATACACAGTAATTACACTGCAAGCACAAGGAATTACACCTGTAAAAACTGATGAGATTACACTAAATTACAGTGTAAGTGAGCAGGAATTACAGTGTGAAACCCAAGAATCCAAAGCTTGTAATTACATGCAAGTGACCAAGAATTGCATTGTAAAACCTCTATAAAATACAGTATACATACAATGTAATTACACAGCAAGTACCCATGGCTTACACTGTAATACCCAAGCTTTATGACGAAAGTGCTTACAGTGATACACAGCGAAGAATACAGAAAAAAATACACAGGGAATTAGAATGAAATTATGCAGGGATTTGCAGTGATGAAGTTATGCGGTAAAAACCCAATAAATTACAATAAAACTTCAAAGCAACTTCACTATAATTTACAGTGTTAGTTCCGAGGATACACTTGGAATACCCCAACTATTGGAAGCAAAAATACATAAAGTACAACGGTTTAAGTACCCAACAAAATTCGTCTATATCTAAATGGTTTGTTGCTCAATATTATGTTGATACTGGCATCTTTTGTTCAAATATGCCAGATGAGGAGCATGATAAAGACAGCAACTGAAGATGATCTACTGAGATTGTCACAGGAAGAACTCATTCTAAATGTGAGTTACACATTTGTTTCAGAATATGTTGAAAGACAATATAGGAACATTCTAAATACATAAATAATAATGAAAGCTCACAACAAATATGCCGCAGGACACATTTTCTATCACCGCGCTTCTACATTCCGACATTATTCATGGTAAAAGCAAAATTCAAATACCACAGAGCTACCAATCTGAGAAAAGCACAACTATAGAAAAAAAATTGCCCTTTTGCTTGCAGGTACACTCTGGAGATGGGCCTATGAACATGGAAGCGGATGATAATTTCCTTTCAGGCATTTTACTTTCTGAAATGACAAAAACACAAGGGCCACCCAAAGAAAATACCCAAAACAAAATCAAAATAGTACAAGAAATGGAAAACACACTTGATTCAGATAGAACTTCAAAAGAGATTTGTCAAACCCCCCTTCATCACCAGATAGTTCCTGCAAAAATATATTAAAAAGTCGACAGACTAAAATTAAATAAAACAACCTCAGTAACTAAAAACAATAAAATAAAGCTAGATAAGAAGAAAGAAATAACTACCGTAGACATAGGATAAGAACCATCTTCTGCAAAGTCGTTAGGCACAATAGGTTCACCCACAGAATCTGCATTCTCAAGAGATGATACTAACCAAACATCCGGATGAGAGACTTTCCGTAGCCTACTCATTAAACTAAATAAAACATATAAACAGAATACATGAAGGAGGAAAAAGAAAAGAAGTAAAATAGTAGAACAAATCTCCATACACTTCATTAAAGAATACACATGAACAGCTAACGCAACGCTATTTACTAGACAAATCTAGAAAGAACACAAAAACAATCATCAACCTAAAACAGGAACTCTGCTCAATACTACTTCAACAGAGACACACTAGCACAAGAAAATAAGAAAAATAAAAAAGCAAGAAAATACATGAATTGCAGTCCTAAAAGCATGCTAATTACGCTGCAAAATCAGAGGTAAATCAACTGTGATCTATCTGACAAATACGTTGTAAGCCCTACAACAAATACAGTGTTGAAGCATTCAAATTACAGTGTAAATCTGCAGTAAATTACAGTGTAAGCCCTCCAATTCAAAGGTAAAATCCACTGTAATCTACCTCGCAAATACCTACAACAAATACAATGTCGAACCATACAAATTATAGTGTAAAACTATGGTATACTACAGTGTAAGCCCAGACGAAGAAGCCGATGTAATCTATCTGAAGCATATAACAATTACAGTTCTCAAGCATATAAATTACAGAGAAAATCTAGGGTATACTACAGTGATGAAGCATTTGAAAGTAGTCTATCTAACACAAACTGAACTGAAAGCCCTACAACAATTACAGTGTTGTACCATGCAAATTACAGTGTAAAACTGGGAAATAATACAGTGTAACTATGCAACAATTACAGTCCTGAAGCATACAAAATACAGTGAAAATCTAGGGTATATTACACTGTAAATCTGGGGTTAGTAAATTAAAATGCAATTTTAGGCATATACAGTGCCATCTGAGATAGAATACACTATAATTTTAGGGTACATTACACTATAATTACAATAAAGAAGCATGGGGATCACACTCCAATTATGGGATACATTACACTTCAATTCTGAGGTATATTGCACTGACAAAAATAAGAAAAATCCATGGACTGACACTACATCAGCACTACAGGCCTAGTACACACAAATTCATTGAGATTCAGGAACCAGGGAAACTGAACACCTATATCTAACAAGAAAAATTCATGAGGGATTCAGAAACTACCAAGAGCAAACATGTGCAGGTAAAACACATAAGGAGTCAACAATTCAGAAACCATAATAGAGCCGGAAACTTAAACAAATAGCACCTACATCTACATCAGAAAGGGCCGGGCCAAAATCAAACTAGGAAGGGCAAACAAATTCAGAGGAAGGATACACAAATTAGCTACTACATCCACATTGCATAAGCCAGTAGAATCCCAGGCCAAGCCATCTACAACTACATCTACCGATAAAAATGCAGGCGGAATAGACACCCAGGCCAGCAGAAATAAAATCGACAGGGGAATCCACCACTACAACTACAACTTCGCCTACCTCTACATCTACGGTAGAGGAAACAAATCAGCAGGGGTGAAAACGACCACAACGACCAGATGACCTAGAATACCCGATGACTGACAGAACAAATCACCCATCTCAGGCAAGTAGAAGGGGAGCAAAATGGCAGACTACAACATGGCCGCAACATGCACTTGCCACGGATCCAAACAAGAAACTCAGCCTAGATTTTGAAGCTACACAGCTACAACACAAGCAAAATCATACCTGCGAGGGCGAGAGACAAGAACAACCGACCGCGGCAGCCAGGGAACGAAGAGAAAGAGAAGAGAAAATAAGATCGAGCGGTGGAATATCTCGGAATCCACATGAACAGAAGGAATTGTCTCCTCTACTCCACCTCTCAAACTCTCTCTCTCTCTCCTCGACATTATCTAAACAGAGCCACCAAATGAAAGAGGAACGACACCCACTCCCAAATACAAAAAGGAAAAAAAATCAATAGTGCCGGGCCGGGGCGACGTAACGGGCTGAGACACAAAACCACGCCCGACAATAAAACCAACCCGAACAAAACAGAACCTAGCGCGAATCTCCGCACCAGAACGGACGAACATAGATTTGAATGACGACGAATTGGAAAACACTCGACTGTAAAATAGCAAATTTATATAATTAACCACGATTATGTTAGCTTGTCCGGCACGACTCGTAAACATCACCGATTCGTAGCGGTACTAGTCTTCTGGTAAATTGACATAGCTCTGTTTTTGTTTGTTGTTTTTCTTTTTTCGCTGTTGTCCATAGCATGTGTCTTTTCCATTTTTTAGTGCTGTTGTACCTCATGTTTATTACGAGCACTAAGACTGGTTATAGTGGGGGTAACATAAATAGTATCATGTACTTGGGACTCACAAATATATATTTTTTACGGTGGAAACTTGAGAGCTTTATTGAATAAAAGCGTTCTCTGCGCAGTCAGCCAAAAGGCTGCTAATCAAGAAGCTAGGAGTATTGTCTAGCCAGCTCTCGGTCACGTCAATCGTGCAAGCATGCTTGGCACAGATATGAGCCGGACCGTTAGCTGACCTTGATACATGTTGGATTACAAAAGAAGTAAAACTACTAGCAAGCTCTCCAATCTCTACTAAGATCGGTGCCACGACTGAGCATGAATCGTGGCGATTGGTCCAGAGGTTTACTACCTCCAAACAATCCGTCTCGAGGACGACTTTCGAAAAACCCCTTAGCTTGGTGAAGATGACACCATCTCTAGCTGCCATCGCCTCCATGATGAGGGGATTTGTCACACCAGGATATGGCTTGCTCCACGCCCCTTGGAAGGAGCTCGGAGATCTTGCAACTCCTCCACCGCCCCCTTTGCCTTCCTCTCGCCGAACAGCGGCGTCGGTATTGATCTTTACCCACGGAGAGTCAGGTGGACGCCAACCATGACCTGGTAAGACTAGAGCGTGTCGTCGAGGTACATCCAGTAGTGCTAGTGACTCCATGGTCCTCCGAACCGAATGCGCTGGATCAAGTCTGTCTTCTCCATGTGTCAGCTTAGTTCTCGAGTGCCAGACAGACCACATAACTGAGACGATGATAGCTCGCTCCTTGTTAGTGAATCGATCCTCGCATATGATATCTTTGGCCCATGTATCCGGGTGTAGTTGTGGCAAATGGAAATCAAAAAGCTGTTGTGCTTCCTCCCAAAAAAGTTCTGCATGTGAACATTTCAGCAATACATGCTCTAGATTCTCTTCCTTTGCCAAACAAATTTTGCACAAATTTGTTTCTCGTAGATGCCTATGCTTGAGGGTGCTCTCGTCTGGCAGTATACCTCGCAAGACACGCCAGAAAAACACCCTCACTTTTGGTATAACATTTAACTTCCACAAAGCATTTCACATCCGTTAATTATCAATTGAGGGACCGGTAGCCTGCCCTTCCTCTAGAGCTTGACGCTCTTTGTGAGTCATTAGAGCTCGGTACGCCGATTTGACGGTGTAGTTGCCTGAATTCTTGTGTGCCCATGCAAGGAAATCCTCACCTCCACCTGATCGAAGAGGAATATTGAGTATGGCTTCCGCATCAGGTGGAATGAAAGTGTCCTGAACCAGTTTGCCTCCGCCATGTCCAGTTGTCAGAGTGTATCAGTTCACTGACCCTGGTGATAATGGTGTTCGGTGGTCGAAGGAGTGGGGACATCTTTGTGGTCGACGGGATCCACCGGTCCTCCCAGACCGCTATGGACGATCCATCGCCAACCCGCTTGATCAACCCAGTAAGCAAAGCTTCTCTACCCGCTATGATTGCCCTCCAAGTAGCAAAAGAATGCTTCGGGGCAGAAGCTTGCATGAAGTCCGTATCCGAAAAATACCTGCCCTTGAGGATACGCGCACATAGTGAGTTGGGACTCATCAGTAGGCGCCATCCCTGTTTTCCTAGCAGAGCCAAGTTGAAGGTGTGTAGGTCGCGAAACCCCATCCCACCGTTGCATTTTGGCGTAGAAAGCTTCTGCCATGAGATCTAGTGGAGCGAACGCTTGTCGATTGAGCTGCTCCACCAGTACTTCGCCATGGCCGACTTCAGATTCTTGCACGCTTTCTTGGTCAGGAGAAAACAGCTCATGCTGAAAGTGGGAATTGCCTGTGCGATTGATTTAATCAGTGTCTCTCTTCCCGCACATGCAAACAACCTCTTCGACCATCCTTGCATCTTGCTCCTCGATCGCTCACCAATGTGATCAAACGTTCCGCTGGTAATCTTCCCCACCGCCATGGGTAGACCAAGGTAGCGCTCGCTGAACGCCTCGACATGAATGTCAAGCGTAGCCTTGATAGCTTGCCTGGTTGTGTCCGGTGTGTTTGGGCTGAAATATATGGCACTCTTGTCCCGGTTGACACACTGACCGGAAGCAGCAGCATAGATTTGCATAATACTGTTTAACCTCTCTGCAGATCGAGTGTCAGCTTTCATAAAAATAAGACTATCATCCGCAAAAAGCAAATGATTTACCGATGGAGCTCTGTAGATGATCCGAATGCCTCTATCAATCTGCCCATAATGTTTGAGCAAGGACGAAAATCCTTCTGCACATAGAAGAAACAAGAAAGGTGACATGGGGCACCCTTGCCTTAAACCACAGGAGGGCGTGAAATAAGGTAGTAGTTCGCCATTGACCCTAACACTAAAACGGACCGAAGTAACACACTTCATGATTAGTCTCACCAAGTTGATGCCAAAGCCGATTTTGAGGAGGATGGCCTCGAGGTAGCTCCATTCCACTCGATCGTAGGCTTTCATCATATCAAGCTTGATGGCGCAAGCGTGATTCTTCCCTTTCCTCCTTCTCTTCATGGCATATACACTTTCAAACGTGACAAGTACGTTATAAGTGATGAGCCTGCTGGGGATGAATGCACTTTGCTCCTAGTTGATGATATCGTCCATGAAATCCATGATCTTGTTTGTAACAGCCTTCGCCCCGATTTTGTACAGCACTGGACACAGGGATATTGGGCGATATTGAGTGATATGTTGTGGCTTCCGTACCTTGGGAATAAACGTAATAGATGTGTCGTTCAAGCCTATTGGTAGGTCTCCACCATTGAGAAAATCCAGAACGGCATTCGTTATGTCATCGCCGAGTAACTGCCAATGCTTCTGGAAAAAACCCGCTATGAAGCCATCAACACCAGGTGCCTTTGATGGCGCCATTTGGAACAAAGCCTTGCGCACATCCTCTGATTCAAACAATTTTTCTAGGGTTGTGTTCATGACCAGGGTAATGCGGGTCGGCACATGCGATAACACTGCGCTAGCGTCCGAGGGACCGCGCGAAGTGTATAGTTGCTGAGAAGGCCTGAACCTCGGATTTAACCTCCTATCTATCAGCACATTCCGAACCATCCAATCGTCGCAGCCCCGCAATTTTGTTGATGCGCTGTCTTTGCTTGGCCCGCGCTTGGAAGTATTCTGTGTTGCGATCCCCGTCGCGGAGCCAAAGAACTCGCGATCTTTGCCGCACCCATATCTCCTCTAAACGGAGAGCTTCTCGTAGTTTAATTAATGTGCTCTTTTCCTCATCATTCGGTCCCTGTCCTACGGACTGACGCCATAGTTTTTCAAGTTTTTGTTGCAGTTCTCGAACTATCCTAGATAGGCAGCCGAATTCCTTTTTCCCCCATGCTCCAAGTCGTTGTTGCATAGCACCAAGCGACTCAATCACTCCATGTAAACCTGGTGCACGCTGTTGATTGCGCAAACACGCGGCCACAACTCGTTTCATAATCCACATGCGTCTGCCACACATTTTCGTATCTGAATGGTTTAGTACCCGTCCTATGTGGTCGCCCCGCTTCTTCCTGAACTCCACTTTGACAAAGCAATGGTCGGATTTGGCAGCACATATGTGGCGGACATTAGTGAATCCAAACATTTGCCGGAACTGCTCATTAGCCAACGCACGATCAATCTTGGCTTTGACGTTTTCTACTCCATCCTGCCGGTTATCCCATGTGAAACGAACACCTGTCCATCCAAGATCTTGGAGAGCACAATCTTCGATAGCTTCTCTAAATGTTTGCACCTGTCATTCAGGTCGAGCTGACCGACTGAAGTGCTCATCAGCGTATAGCATTTCATTGAAATCTCCCATGCAAATCCACGCCTCATGCGATATAGAGTACAGGGTCCTTAGGAAGCGCTAGCTGTGATGCCGGTCCTCCTTTCTAGGCGCACCATAGAAACCTGTAAACCTCCAGACATCGGAGTCATGATCAACTCTCCACACCACAACATCAATGTGGCTGGTACTGTAGTTCTTCAGCTCAACAGACACATCTTTGGACCAGAACAGGCCTATGCCTCCACTTAGCCCGTGATTGTTGACCGCAAAACATCCAGAGAAACCTAAAGTGAGTTTCAGATTATCTACTCTTTCTGCCCTAATCTTCATTTCCATCACAAAGAGAAGGGCGGGACCTTCTTGCTTCACCACATTGCGAAGCTCACGAACTGCCTCGGGGTTCCCAAGCCCTCAGCAATTCCAGCTTAGACAAATCATTGATCCTGGCAAGGCTGACTCGCAACCGCTGCCGAATTTTCAGAGTTCGTTGGGGTTGATTTCTTTTTCTTTGGTTCTTTGACTGTGCCGTCATCCTCAACTCCATCCCCATTGATAACCAGCTCTTGACCGGTGGTTTTGCCCTCCCCCTCATTTGCTGCGTGGTTCATAAGCAGAGGCATCTCCACCCTCCTGTAAACCTGAGTCGGCGGTCCTCCCTTACGTTTAGGTGCCTTGTTCCTTTTCTTCGGTGAGTTCACCTCAGTACCTCCATCAGCTGCCGCGCTCGAGTTCATCAATTCTTGCTTACTGTTTTTGCTTGCTGGTTCTTTGACGGTGAACTGTCCGACGATGCAGCCCTCTTTTTCTCTTCCGGCGGCCGGAGTCCTTTACCGAACGGTAGATCACCGTTCTCATCACACGTACCCGGCGTCGAACAGAACAAATCCGAGTGGCCCAGCCTGCCACATGAAAAGCAGAAGTGGGGGATATTCTCATCCTGTATGTCATAAGGATCAGTTTGCCCCCTCCTTGCTGATTCAATCAAAATCCACCTCCTCAATGGTTTGGCCACATCCAGGGTTACTCGAGCACGCAAGAAGCCTCCATCATGGTCGAAGTGAATTAGGGTTGCGTTCTTGTCTATCTGTTTGGCAATCGCCTTGTTCCACCGCTAGTCCCTCAGATTGAACGGAAGATTCACAACCCTAGCCCAAACTTGCAATTTCTCAAACCAGAGTTCCGACGGCCTCATGCAATCGTCAAACTCCACTAGGAACACCGCGTGCTTGCTGATGTGCCATGGGATCCCATCCCACACGCGATCACGATCCCTCTTTGTGGCGAACTCCGCCACAAATATGTTCTCTCCGGCTACGCGGAAGGATAGTCCTTTAGGGTTTCCCCATGCGGGACGTAGGGCATTGGAGATTGTTTGGGTGTGCAGTATATGTTGGGAACGTAGTAATTTCAAAAAAATTCCTACGCACATGCAGGATCATGGTGATGCATATCAACGAGAGGCCGGAGTGTGTCCACGTACCCTCGTAGACCGAAAGTGGAAGCATTAGCACAACAAGGTTGATGTAGTCGTACGTCTTCACGGTCCGACCGATCCAAGTACCTAACGCACGGTACCTCCGAGTTCTGCACACGTTCAACTCGATGACATCCCACGAGCTCTGATCCAGAAAAGCTTCACAAGAGAGTTTCATCAGCACGATGGCATGGTGACGGTGATGATCATGCTACCGACGCAGGGCTTCGCCTAAGCACCGCTATGATATGATCGGGGTGGATTATGGTGGAGGGGGGCACCGCACACGGCTAAGGGATCAATGATCAATTGTGTGTCTATGGGGTGCCCCCTGCCCCCATATATAAAGGAGCAAGGGGGAGGAGGTGGCCGGCCAGGGAGAGGCGCGCCAAGGGGAGTCCTACTCCCACCAGGAGTAGGATTCCCCCCTTTCCAACTTGGAGTAGGAGAGGGAAGGAATTCGGGCATCCAAATATAGCCGTCCAATATATCGATCTTTACGTCTCGACCATTTTGAGACTCCTTGTCATGTCCGTGATCATATCCGGGACTCCGAACTACCTTCGGTACATCAAAACACAAAAAACTGATAATACTGATCGTCACCGAACTTTAAGCGTGCGGACCCTACGGGTTCGAGAACTATGTAGACATGAACGAGACACGCCTCCGGTCAATAACCAATAGCGGAACCTGGATGCTCATATTGGTTCCTACATATTCTATGAAGATCTTTATCGGTCAAACCGCATAAAAACATACGTTGTTCCCGTTGTCATCGGTATGTTACTTGCCCGAGATTCGATCGTCGGTATCTCAATAGCTAGTTCAATCTCGTTACCGGCAAATCTCTTTACTCGTTCCGTAATACATCATCCCACAACTAACTCATTAGTTACAATGCTTGCAAGGCTTATAGTGATGTGCATTACCGAGTGGGCCCAAAGATACCTCTTCGACAATCAGAGTGACAAATCCTAATCTCAAAATACGCCAACTCAACAAGTACCTTTGGAGACACTTGTAGAGCACCTTTATAATCACCCAGTTACGTTGTGACGTTTGGTAGCACACAAAGTGTTCCTCCGGTAAACGGGAGTTGCATAATCTCATAGTCACAGGAACATGTATAAGTCATGAAGAAAGCAATAGCAACATACTAAACGATCAAGTGCTAAGCTAACGGAATGGGTCAAGTCAATCACATCATTCTCCTAATGATGTGATCCCGTTAATCAAATGACAACTCATGTCTATGGTTAGGAAACATAACCATCTTTGATAAACGAGCTAGTCAAGTAGATGCATACTAGTGACACTCTATTTGTCTATGTATTCATACATGTATCATGTTTCTAGTTAATACAATTCTAGCATGAACAATAAACATTTATCATGATATAAGGAAATAAATAATAACTTTATTATTGCCTCTAGGGCATATTTCCTTCAGTCTCCCACTTGCACTAGAGTCAATAATCTAGATTACACAGTAATGATTCTAACACCCATGGAGCCTTGGTGTTGATCATGTTTTGCTCGTGGAAAAGGATTAGTCAACGGGTCTGCAACATTCAGATCCATATGTATCTTGCAAATCTCTATGTCTCCCACCTGGACTTGATCCCGGATGGAGTTGAAGCGTCTCTTGATGTGCTTGGTTCTCTTGTGAAATCCGGATTCCTTTGCCAAGGCAAATGTCACCAGTATTGTCACAAAAGATTTTCATTGGACCCGATGCACTAGGTACGACACCTAGATCGGATATGAACTCCTTCATCCAGACTCCTTCATTCGCTGCTTCCGAAGCAGCAATGTACTCCGCTTCACATGTAGATCCCGCCATGACGCTCTGTTTAGAACTGCTCCAACTGACAGCTCCACCGTTCAATATAAACACGTATCCGTTTTGTGATTTAGAATTGTTCGGATCAGTGTCAAAGATTGCATCAACGTAACCATTTACGATGAGCTCTTTGTCACCTCCATAAATGAGAAACATATCCTTAGTCCTTTTTAGGTATTTCAGGATGTTCTTGACCGCTTTCCAGTGATCCACTCCTGGATTACTTTGGTACCTCCCTGCTAAACTAATAGCAAGGCACACATCAGGTCTGGTACACAACATTGCATACATGATAGAGCCTATGGCTGAAGCATAGGGAACATCTTTCATTTTATCTCTATCTTCTGCAGTGGTCAGGCATTGAGTCTTACTCAACTTCACACCTTGTAACACAGGCAAGAACCCTTTCTTTGCTTGATCCATCTTGAATCTTTGCAAAACTTTGTCAAGGTATGTGCTTTGTGAAAGTCCAATTAAGCGTCTTGATCTATCTCTATAGATCTTGATGCCCAATATGTAAACAGCTTCACCGAGGTCTTTCATTGAAAAATTCTTATTCAAGTATCCTTTTATTCTATCCAGAAATTCTATATCATTTCCAATCAACAATATGTCATCCACATATAATATTAGAAATGCTACGGAGCTCCCACTCACTTTCTTGTAAATACAGGCTTCTCCAAAAGTCTGTATAAAACCATATGCTTTGATCACATGATCAAAACGTTTATTCCAACTCCGAGAGGCTTGTACCAGTCCATAAATGGATCGCTAGAGCTTGCACACTTTGTTAGCACCTTTTGGATCAATAAAACCTTCAGGTTGCATCATATACAACTCTTCTTCCAGAAATCCATTCAGGAATGCAGTCTTTACATCCATTTGCCAAATTTCATAATCATAAAATGCGGTAATAGCTAACATGATTCGGACGGACTTAAGCATCACTACTGGTGAGAAGGTCTCATCGTAGTCAACTCCTTGAACTTGTCGAAAACCTTTCGCAACAAGTCGAGCTTTGTAGACAGTAACATTACCATCAATGTCTGTCTTCTTCTTGAAGATCCATTTATTTTCGATGGCCTGCCGATCATCGGGCAAGTCAACCAAAGTCCATACTTTGTTCTCATACATGGATCCCATCTCAGATTTCATGGCCTCAAGCCATTTTGTGGAATCTGGGCTCATCATCGCTTCCTCATAGTTCGTAGGTTCATCATGGTCAAGTAACATGACCTCCGAACAGGATTACCGTACCACTATGGTGCGGATCTTGCTCTGGTTGACCTACGAGGTTCGGTAGTAACTTGATCTGAAGTTTCATGATCATCATCATTAGCTTCCTCACTAATTGGTGTAGGTGTCACAGGAACCGGTTTCTGTGATGAACTACTTTCCAATAAGGGAGCAGGTACAGTTACCTCATCAAGTTCTACTTTCCTCCTGCTCACTTCTTTCGAGAGAAACTCCTTCTCTAGAAAGAATCCATTCTTAGCAACGAATGTCTTGCCTTCGTATCTGTGATAGAAGGTGTACCCAACAGTTTCCTTTGGCTATCCTATGAAGACACATTTCTCCGATTTGGGTTCGAGCTTATCAGGTTGAAGCTTTTTCAAATAAGCATCGCAGTCCCAAACTTTAAGAAACGACAACTTTGTTTTTTTTGCCAAACTACAGTTCATAAGGCGTTATCTCAACGGATTTTGATGGTGCCCTATTTAACATGAATGTAGCCGTCTCTAAAGCATAACCCCAAAATGATAGAGGTAAATCAGTAAGAGACATCATAGATCGCACCATATCTAGTAAAGTATGATTACGACGTTTGGACACACCATTACGCTGTGGTGTTCTGGGTGGCGTGAGTTGCAAAACTATTCCACAGTGTTTCAAATGTAGACCAAACTCATAACTCAAATATTCTCCTCCATGATCAGATCGTAGAAACTTTATTTTATTGTTACGATGATTTTCCACTTCACTCTGAATTTTTTTGAACTTTTCAAATGTTTCAGACTTATGTTTCATTAAGTAGATATACCCATATCTGCTCAAATCATCTGTGAAGGTGAGAAAATAATGATACCTGCCGTGAGCCTCAATATTCATCGGACCACATACATCAGTATGTATGATTTCCGAAAAATCTGTTGCTCGCTCCATAGTTCTGGAGAATGGCGTTTTAGTCACCTTGCCCATAAGGCATGGTTCGCAAGTACCAAGTGATTCATAATCAAGTGGTTCCAAAAGTCCATCAGTATGGAGTTTCTTCATGCGCTTTATACCAATATGACCCAAACGGCAGTGCCACAAATAAGTTGCACTATCATTATCAACTCTGCTTCTTTTGGCTTCAACATTATGAATATGTGTATCACTACTATCGAGATTCAACAAAAATAGACCACCCTTCAAGGGTGCTTGACCATAAAAGATATTACTCATATAAATAAAACAACCATTATTCTTAGATTTAAATGAATAAGCGTCTCGCATCAAACAAGATCCAGATATAATATTCATGCTTAACGCTGGCACCAAATAACAATTATTTAGGTCTAAAACTAATCCCGAAGGTACATGTAGAGGTAGCGTGCCGACGATCACATCGACTTTGGAACCATTTCCCACGCGCATCGTCACCTCGTCCTTAGCCAGTCTTCGCTTAATCTGTAGTCCGTGTTTCGAGTTGCAAATATTAGCAACAGAACCAGTATCAAATACCCAGGTGCTACTGCGAGTTCTGGTAAGGTACACATCAATAACATGTATATCACATATACCTTTGTTCACCTTGCCATCCTTCTAATCCGCCAAATACTTGGGGCAGTTCCGCTTCCAGTGACCAGTCTGTTTGCAGTAGAAGCACTCAATCTCATGCTTAGGTCCAGACTTGGGTTTCTTCTCGTGAGCAGCAACTTGTTTGTTGTTCTTCTTGAAGTTCCCCTTCTTCTTCCCTTTGCCCTTTTTTTAAACTGGTGGTCTTGTTAACCATCAACACTTGATGCTCCTTCTTGATTTCTACCTTCGCTGCTTTTAGCATTGCGAAGAGCTCGGGAATTGTCTTGTTCATCCCTTGCATATTATAGTTCATCAAGAAGCTTTTGTAGCTTGGTGGCAGCGATTGAAGAACTCTGTCAATGACACTATCAACAGGAAGATTAACTCCCAGTTGAGTCAAGTGATTATGATGCCCAGACATTTTGTGTATATGTTCACTAACAGAACTATTCTCCTCCATCTTGCAGCTATAGAACTTATTGGAGACTTCATATCTCTCAATCTGGGTATTTGCTTGAAATATTAACTTCAACTCCTGGAACATCTCATATGCTCCATGACGTTCAAAACGTCATTGAAATCCCGGTTGTAGGCCGTAAAGCATCGCACACTGAACTATCGAGTAGTCATCAGCTTTTCTCTACCAGATGTTCATAACATCTGGTGTTGCTCCTGCAGCAGGTTTGGCACTCAGCGGTGCTTCCAAGACGTAATTCTTCTATGCAGCAATGAGGGTAATCCTCAAGTTACGGACCCAGTCCGTGTAATTGCTACCATCATCTTTCAACTTTGCTTTCTCTAGGAACACATTAAAATGCAACGGAACAACAACACGGGCCATCTATCTACAATCAACATAGACGAGCAAAATACTATCAGGACTAAGTTCATGATAAATTTAAGTTCAATTAATCAAATTACTTAAGAACTCCCACTTAGATAGACATCCCTCTGATCATCTAAGTGATCACGTGATCCAAATCAACTAAACCATGTCCGATCATCACGTGAGATGGAGTAGTTTTCAATGGTGAACATCACTATGTTGATCATATCTACTATATGATTCACGCTCGACCTTTCGGTCTTAGTGTTTCGAGGCCATATCTGCATATGCTAGGCCCGTCAAGTTTAACCTGAGTATTCTGCGTGTGCAAAACTGGCTTGCACCCGTTGTAGATGAACGTAGAGCTTATCACACCCGATCATCACGTGGTGTCTCGGCACGACGAACTTTGGCAATGGTGCATACTCATGGAGAGCACTTTTACTTTGAAATTTAGTGAGAGATCATCTTATAATGCTACCGCCAAACAAAGCAGAATAAGATGCATAAAGGATAAACATCACATGCAATCAATATAAATGATATGATATGGCCATCATCATCTTGTGCTTGTGATCTCCATCTCTGAAGTACCGTCATGATCACCATCGTCACCGACGCGACACCTTGATCTCCATCGTAGCATCGTTGTCGTCTCGCCAACTATTTCTTCTATGACTATCGCTACCGCTTAGTGATAACGTAAAGCAATTACATGGCGATTGCATTGCATACAATAAAGCGACAACCATATGGCTCTTGCTAGTTGCCGATAACTCGGTTACAAAACATGATCATCTCATACAATAAATATAGCATCATGTCTTGACCATATCACATCACAACATGCCCTGCAAAAACAAGTTAGATGTCCTCTACTTAGTTGTTGCAAGTTTTACGTGGCTGCTACGGGCTGAGCAAGAACCGTTCTTACCTACGCATCAAAACCACCACGATAGTTTGTCAAGTTAGTGTTGTTTTAACCTTCGCAAAGACCGGGCGTAGCCACACTCGGTTCAACTAAAGCTGGAGAAACTGACACCTGCCAGCCACCTGTGTGCAAAGCACGTCGGTAGAACTAGTCTCGCGTAAGCGTACGCGTAATGTTGGTCCGGGCCGCTTCATCCAACAATACCACCGAACCAAAGTATGACATGCTGGTAAGTAGTATGACTTGTATCGCCCACAACTCACTTGTGTTCTCCTCGTGCGTATAAATCTACACATAAAACCAGGCTCAGATGCCACTGTTGGGAACATAGTAATTTCAAAAAAAATTCCTACGCACATGCAGGATCATGGTGATGCATAGCAACGAGAGGGGAGAGTGTGTCCACGTACCCTCGTAGACCGAAAGCGGAAGCGTTAGCACAACGCGGTTGATGTAGTCGCACGTCTTCACGATCCGACCGATCCAAGTACCGAACGCACGGCACCTCCGAGTTCTGCACACGTTCAACTCGATGATGTCTCGCAAGCTCCGATCCAGCAAAGTTTCACAGGAGAGTTTCGTCAGCACGACGGCGTGGTGACGGTGATGATGATGCTACCAACGCAGGGTTTCGCCTAAGCACCGCTATGATATGATCGAGGTGGATTATGGTGGAGGGGGGCACCGCACATGACTAAGGGATCAATGATCAATTGTGTGTCTATGGGGTGCCCCTGCCCCCGTATATAAAGGAGCAAGGGGGAGGAGGCGGCCGTCCAGGGAGAGGCGCGCCAAGGGGAGTCCTACTCCCACCGGGAGTAGGATTCCCCCCTTTCCAACTTGGAGTAGGAGAGGGAAGGAAGAGGAAGGAGGGAGGAAGGAAAGGGGGCTGGCCCTCCTCCCAATTCGGATTGGGCTTGGGGGGGGGCACCACCTCCCTTGATCCTTTCCCCTCCTTTCCACTAAAGCCCAATAAGGCCTATATACCTCCCGGGGGGTTCCGATAACCTCTCGGTGCTCCGGTATATTCCCGATCTCACCCGGAACCATTCCGGTATCCAAATATAGTCGTCCAATATATCGATCTTTACGTCTCGACCATTTCGAGACTCCTCGTCATGTCCGTGATCATATCCGGGACTCCGGACTACCTTTGGTAAATCAAAACACAAAAACTCATAATACCGATCATCACCGAACATCAAAACACAAAACAAAATTATCATAATTAAATTCCTTGAAATCCAAAATAGTGGGTTCATTGATATTTAAAGTTTTGACCTCTTCAATCCCACTTTTAACAATTTTAGCATCAAGATCTAAAGACTCTGAATTTTTGGAATGCCTTCTAGGTAAGGGTGGATCATATTCAGTCCCATCATTATCAAGATTCATATTGCAAAACAAAGATTTAATAGGGGACACATCAATAACTTTTAGATCTTCATCTTTATTTTCATAGAAACTAGAAGAACACGCTTTCACAAGACAATCTTTCTTAGCATGCATCCTAGCGGTTCTTTCTTTGCACTCATCAATGGAAATTCTCATGGCTTTGAGAGACTCATTTATATTATGCTTAGGTGTAATAGATCTAAGTTTCAAAGAATCAACATCAAGAGAAATTCTATCAACATTCCTAGCCAATTCATCAACTTTAAGCAATTTTTCTTTAAGCAAAGCATTGAAATTCTTTTGCGTATTCATAAAATCCTTAACACTAGTCTCAAATTCAGAGGGCATCTTATTAAAATTTCCATAAGAATTGTTGTAGGAATTACCATAATTATTAGAGGAGTTACTAGGATACGACCTAGGATTAAAGTTTCCTCTATACGCGTTATTACCAAAATTGTTCCTACCAACAAAATTCACATACATAGATTCATTATTATTCTCAATCAAATTAGACAAAGGCATATCATTAGGATCAGAAGAAACACTTTTATTAGAAAATAATTTCATAAGTCCATCCATATTTCCACTCAAAACATTAATTTCTTCTATCGCATGCACTTTCTTAGTAGATCTTTCAGTGTGCTTTTGAGAATAATTAACCATAATATTATCTAGGAGTTTAGTATCTTATCCTAAAGTGATTTCAATAAAAGTGCCTCCCGCGGCCGAATCTAAAAGATTTCTAGAAGCAAAATTCAATCCGGCATAAATTTTTTGTACAATCATCCACAAATTCAAACCATAAAGATTTCTAGAAACAAATTACTATTGAGCAATTGACAGAATTGAGCATGGTTATGAGAATATCTAGGTATGATCATGTATATAGGCATTACGTCCGAGACAAGTAGACCGACTCCTGCCTGCATCTACTACTATTACTCCACACATCGACCGCTATCCAACATGCATCTAGAGTATTAAGTTCAAGAGAACAGAGTAACGCTTTAAGCAAGATGACATGATGTATAGGGATAAACTCATGCAATATGATATAAACCCCATCTTGTTATCCTCGATGGCAACAATACAATATGTGCCTTGCTGCCCCTACTGTCACTAGGAAAGGACACCGCAAGATTGAACCTAAAGCTAAGCACTTCTCCCATTGCAAGAAAGATCAATCTAGTAGGCCAAACCAAACTGATAATTCTAAGAGACTTGCAAAGATAACCAATCATACATAAAAGAATTTAGAGAAGATTCAAATATTGTTCATAGATAAACTTGATCATAAACCCACAATTCATCGGTCTCAACAAACACACCGCAAAAGAAGATTACATCGAATAGATCTCCACAAGATAGGGGGAGAACATTGTATTGAGATTCAAAAAGAGAGAAGAAGCCATCTAGCTAATAACTATGGACCCGAAGGTCTGAGGTAAACTACTCACACATCATTGGAGAGGCTATGGTGTTGATGTAGAAGCCCTCTGTGATCGATGCCCCCTTCGGTGGAGCTCCGGAAAAGGCCCCAAGATGGGATCTCACGGGTACAGAAGGTTGCGGCTGTGGAATTAGGGTTTTGGCTCCGTATATGGTAGTTTGGGGGTACGTAGGTATATATAGGAGGAAAAAGTACGTCGGTGGAGCAACGTGGACCCCACGAGGGTG
>NC_041390.1:98575670-98595321 GCF_002162155.2 Triticum dicoccoides
CCCTACCTCGTGCCTTCCTGGTTTCTTTCTTGACGTAGGGTCCAAGTCCTCTGGATCACGTTCGTTCCGAAAATCACGTTTCCGAAGGTTTCATTCCGTTTGGACTCCCTTTGATATTTTTTCTGCGAAACTCTGAAATAGGCAAAAAACAACAATTCTGGGCCGAGCCTCCGGTTAATAGGTTAGTCCCAAAAATAATATAAAAGTGTATAATAAAGTCCAATAATTTCCAAAACAGAATATAATATAGCATGGAACAAACAAAAATTATAGATGCGTTGGAGACGTATCACAGACTCTACGGGTTCGAGAACTATGGTGACATGACCGAGACACGTCTCCGGTCAATAAACAATAGCGGAAACTGGATGCTCATATTAGTTCCTACATATTCTACGAAGATCTTTATCGGTCAAACCGCATAACAACATACGTTGTTCCCTTTGTCATCGGTATGTTACTTGCCCGAGATTCGATCGTCGGTATCTGAATACCTAGTTCAATCTCGTTACCGGCAAGTCTCTTTGCTCGTTCTGTAATACATCATCCTGCAACTAACTCATTTGTTACAATGCTTGTAAGGCTTATAGTGATGTGCATTACCGAGTGGGCCCAGAGATACCTCTCCGAGAATCGGAGTGACAAATCCTAATCTTGAAATACGCCAACTCAACAAGTACCTTCAGAGACACCTGTAGAGCACCTTTATAATCACCCAGTTACGTTGTGATGTTTGGTAGCACACAAAGTGTTCCTCCGGTAAACGAGAGTTGCATAATCTCATAGTCATAGGAACATGTATAAGTCATGAAGAGAGCAATAGCAACATACTAAACAATCAAGTGCTAAGCTAACGGAATGGGTCAAGTCAATCACATCATTCTCCTAATGATGTGATCCCGTTAATCAAATGACAACTCATGTCTATGGTTAGGAAACATAACCATCTTTGATAAACGAGCTAGTCAAGTAGAGGCATACTAGTGACACTCTATTTGTCTATGTATTCACACATGTATCATGTTTCCAGTTAATACAATTCTAGCATGAATAATAAACATTTATCATGATATAAGCAAATAAATAATAACTTTATTATTGCCTCTAGGGCATATTTCCTTCAGTATATTCCGATGCAGTACCTTACCCGCGATCATCCACTTCTCCAGCATGCCCTCAACTCTGTCATCGAGGACCAGCGGTGTTGCCTCTTCCTCCTGTTGGGGAACATAGTAATTTCAAAAAAAAAATCCTACGCACACGCAAGATCATGGTGATGCATAGCAATGAGAGGGGAGACTGTCGTCCTCGTACCCTCGTAGACCGTAAGCGGAAGCGTTATGAGGACGCGGTTGATGTAGTCGTACGTATTCACGATCCGACCGATCCAAGTACCGAACATACGGCACCTCCGAGTTCAGCACACATTCAGCTCGGTGACGTCCCACGAACTCCGATCTAGCAGAGCTTCGAGGGAGAGTTCCGTCATCACGATAGCGTGATGACAGTGATGATGATGCTACCGATGCAGGGCTTCGCCTAAGCACCACTACAATATGACCGAGGTGGATTATGGTGGAGGGGGCACCACACACGGCTAAAAGATCAACTGATCAACTTGTGTGTCTATGGGGTGCCCCTAGCCACGTATATAAAGGAGCAAGGGGTGGAGGCCGACGACCTCATAGGGTGCACCCCAAGGGGGGAATCCTACTCCTACTAGGAGTAGGTTCCCCCTTTCCTAGTCCAACTAGGAGGGGAAGGAAAGAGGAGGGGGCCGGCCCCAAAGACCTAAACCAATTCAGTTTGGGCCTAGGGGGGGCGCACCCCACACTTCCTTGCTGCCCTCTATTTCCACTCAGGCCCATGAAGGCCCATTGACCCTCCCGACGAATTCCCATAACTCCTCGGTACTCCGAAAAATGTCCGAATCACTCGGAACCTTTCCAATGTCCGAATATAGCCTTCCAATATATCGATCTTTACGTCTTGACCATTTCGAGACTCCTCGTCATGTCCCCGATCTCATCCGGACTCCGAACAACCTTCGGTACATCAAAACACATAAACTCATAATACCGATCGTTACCGAATGTTAAGCGTGCGGACCCTACGGGTTCGAGAACTATGTAGACATGATCGAGACTCGTTTCCGGTCAATAACCAATAGCGGAACCTGGATGCTCATATTGGCTCCTACATATTCTACGAAGATCTTTATTGGTCAAACCGCATAACAACATACGTTGTTCCCTTTGTCATCGGTATGTTACTTGCCCGAGATTCGATCATCAGTATCTCAATGCCTAGTTCAATCTTGTTACCGGCAAGTCTCTTTACTCTTTCCGTAATGCATCATCCCGCAACTAACTCATTAATCACATTGCTTGTAAGGCATAGAGTGATGTGCATTACCGAGAGGGCCGAGAGATACCTCTCCGACAATCGTAGTGACAAATCCTAATCTCGATCTATGCCAACTCAACTAGTACCTTCAGATACACCTGTAGAACACCTTTATAATCACACAGTTACATTGTGACGTTTGGTAGCACACAAAGTGTTCCTCCGGTATTTGGGAGTTGCATAATCTCATAGTCAGAGGAACATGTATAAGTCATGAAGAAAGCAGTAGCAACAAACTAAACGATCATCGTGCTAAGCTAACAGATGGGTCAAGTCAATCACATCATTCTCTAATGATGTGATCTCGTTCATCAAACGACAAATCTTGTCCATGGCTAGGAAACTTAACCATCTTTGATTAACGAGCTAGTAAAGTAGAGGCATACTAGCGACACTTAGTTTGTCTATATATTCACACATGTACTAAGTTTCCGGTTAATACAATTCTAGCATGAATAATAAACATTTATCATGATAAAGGAAATAAATAGTAACTTTATTATTGCCTCTAGGGCATATTTCCTTCAGTCTCCCACTTGCACTAGAGTCAATAATCTAGTTCACATCGTCATGTGATTTAACACCAATAGTTCACATCTCCATGTGACTAACACCCAAAGGGTTTACTAGAGTCAATAATCTAGTTCACATCGCTATGTGATTAACACCCAAATAGTGATCAAGTTTTGCTTGTGAGAGAAATTTAGTCAACGGGTATGCCACATTCAGAGCCGTATGTATTTTGCAAATTTTCTATGTCTACAATGCTTTGCACGGAGCTACTCTAGCTAATTGCTCCGACTTTCAATATGTATCTAGATCGAGACTTAGAATCATCTAGATCGGTGTCAAAGCTTGCATCGACATAACTCTTTACGGCGAACTCTTTGTCACCTCCATAACCGAGAAACATTTCCTTATTCCACTAAGGATATTTTTGACCGTTGTCCAGTGATCCATTCCTGGATCACTATTGTACCCTCTTGCCAAACTTATGGTGAGGCACACAATAGGTCTCGTACACAGCATAGCACACTTTATAGAACCTATGACTGAGGCATAGGGAATGACTTTTCATTCCCTTTCTATTTTCTGCTATGAACGGGTTTTGAGTCTTTACTCAACTTCACACCTTGCAACACAGTCAAGAACTCCTTTGACTGTTTCATTTTGAACTACTTCAAAATCTTGTCAAGGTATGTACTCATTGAAAATATATCAAGCGTCTTGATCTATCTCTATAGATCTTGATGCTCAATATGTAAGTAGCTTCATCGAGGTCTTTCTTTGAAAAACTCCTTTCAAACACTCTTTTATGCTTTCCAAAAAATTGTACATTATTTCCAATCAATAATATGTCATTCACATATACTTATCAGAAATGTTGTAGTGCTCCCACTCACTTTCTTCTAAATACAGGCTCTACCGCAAGTCTGTATAAAACCATATGCTTTGATCACTTTATCAAAGCATATATTCCAACTCTGAGATGCTTGCACCAGTCCATAGATGGATCACTGGAGCTTGCTCACTTTGTTAGTACCTTTAGGATCGACAAAACCTTCTGGTTGCATCATATACAACTCTTCTTTAAGAAATCCATTAAAGAATGCAGTTTTGTCATCCACTTGCCAGATTTCATAAAATGCGACAACTGCTAACATGATTAGGACAGACTTTTAAGCATCGATACGAGTGCGAAATTCTCATCGTAGTCAACACCTTGAACTCACTACTAGGAAAAGGCCTACTAATGGCGCACCAGTTTTGCGTACTAATGGCGCACTACTGGTGCGCCATTAGTATCACGCCACTAAATTTTTTTACTAATGGCGCACCAATATGCTTTGATCACTTTATCAAAGCATATATTCCAACTCTGAGATGCTTGCACCAGTTCATAGATGGATCACTGGAGCTTGCTCACTTTGTTAGTACCTTTAGGATCGACAAAACCTTCTGGTTGCATCATATACAACTCTTCTTTAAGAAATCCATTAAGGAATGCAGTTTTGTCATCCATTTGCCAGATTTCATAAAATGCGACAACTGCTAACATGATTAGGACAGACTTTTAAGCATCGATACGAGTGCAAAATTCTCATCGTAGTCAACACCTTAAACTCACTACTAGGAAAAGGCCTACTAATGGCGCACCAGTTTTGCGTACTAATGGCGCACTACTGGTGCGCCATTAGTATCACGCCACTAGAATTTTTTACTAATGGCGCACCATTGGTGCGCCATTAGTATATGGTATACTAATGGCGCACCACGTAGAAGTGCGCCATTAGTATCAAATGTTTCAAAAAAATTCACAATTTTTTAATTTTTTTTCATAATTTTTTTAATATCACGTCACTATGGCTTAATCTCGGGTCAATATGCTTAATCTCAAGTCAAATCGCACTATGTGGTCACAAACTTCCCGGAAGGTCACCCATCCTCACACTACTCCAGCCCGAGCACGCTTAACTTTGCAGTTCTATCCAACCCCAATACCACCTCACTTCACAGGCACTTGTTGATATATCTATCATATCAATCCTATTAAACCTTGCTGATGTCTAGGACTTTGTTCATGTTCATGAGTATGATGAAATTTTGAAAAATATTTCAAACTTTCCGTTCATATTACGTATCATATTTTGAAAAATAATTCAAAAAAAATTCGAAACCAATTTTTTTCTGTTACTAGTGGCGCACCTAGCAAACGGTGCGCCACTAGTAAGTTTGAGATTTTTTCCATTTTTCCCTCTAGATCTTAAAAGCCCCGTAACTTTTTTTCTGTTAGGTTTTTGGGGATTTTGAAAATGTTTAACGGGGTAGATGATTTTTCATATAGAAAACTTTTTAATCCGAGCTCGTATGCAAAAGTTATGCCCTTTTTACAAATTCCAGAGAGATTTTGCAAATAAAGTCGAAATTCATATTTGTAAATTTTCCCAACAAGTAGACCACATATCACATGGGAAACTTATTTTCTTTTATTTTTTTGACATTTCCATCATTTTCTTTTATTTTTTTAACTGAAAAGGCGGTCCACAGGGGGGGTGCATTCGGTGGAATTTTTGGGCCAAGTTAGTAATGGCGCACCGTGGGAGTGGTGCGCCATTACTAGTTTTGAAAAAAAAACTTTTGAAACTTTTTTTAAAAAAACTTAGTAATGGCGCACCAGTGGACAATGCGCCATTACTAGTTAAAACTACTAATGACGCACTGTCCACTGGTGCGCCATTACTAACAAATTTTTTTTATTTTTTTTCAAAACTACTAATGGCGCATGGTGGGTGTGGTGCGCCATTACTATGTCAACTAGTAATGGCGCACTATCCCACGGTGCGCCATTAGTAACAATTTTTTTTCAAAACTACTAATGGTGCACCACACACCAGGTGTGCCATTAGTAATATATTACTAATGGCGCACCTGTATGTGGTGCGCCATTAATATATAGCAATGGCGCACCACATACATGGTGCGCCATTAGTGTTCATATTATCTTTAGCCCTTTTCCTAGTAGTGACTTGTCGAAAACATTTTGCGGTAATTCGAGCTTTGTAGATAGTAACACTACTATCAGCGTCCGTCTTCCTCTTGAAGATCCATTTATTCTCAATGAGCCACCGATCATCGAGCAAGTCAATCAAAGTCCATACTTTGTTCTCATACATGGATCCCATCTCAGATTTCATGGCCTCAAGCCATTTTGCGGAATCTGGGCTCATCATCGCTTCCTCATAGTTCGTAGGTTCGTCATAGTCTAGTAACATGACTTCCAGAACAGGATTACTGTACCACTCTGGTGCGGACCATACTCTGGTTGACCTACGCGGTTTGGTAGTAACTTGATCTGAAGTTTCATGATCATCATCATAAGCTTCCTCGCTAATTGGTGTAGGAATCACTAGAACTGATTTCTATGATGAACTACTTTCCAATTCGGGAGAAGGTACAATTACCTCATCAAGTTCTACTTTCCTCCCACTCACTTCTTTCGAGAGAAATTCCTTCTCTAGAAAGAATCCATTGTTAGCAAAAAATATCTTGCCTTCGGATCTGTGATAGAAGGTGTACCCAATAGTTTCTTTTGGGTATCCTATGAAGACACATTTCTCCGATTTGGGTTCGAGCTTATCGGTTTGAAACTTTTTATCATAAGAATCACAACCCCAAACTTTAAGAAACGACAGCTTAGGTTTCATGCCAAACCATAGTTCATACGGTGTCGTCTCGACGGATTTAGATGGTGCCCTATTTAACATGAATGCAACTGTCTCTAATGCATAACCCCAAAACGATAGTGGTAAATCGGTAAGAGACATCATAGATCGCACCATATCTTATAAAGTACAGGTATGACATTCGGACACACCATTACGCTGTGGTGTTCTAGGTGGTGTGAGTTGCGAAACTATTCTGCATTGTTTCAAATGAAGACCAAACTCGTAACTCAAATATTCTCCTCCACGATCAGATCGCAGAAACTTTATTTTCTTGTTACGATGATTTTCCACTTCACTCTGAATTTTTTTGAACTTTTCAAATGTTTCAGACTTATGTTTCATCAAGTAGATATACCCATATCCGCTCAAATCATCTGTGAAGATCAGAAAATAATGATACCCGCCGCGAGCCTCAACACTCATCGGATTGCATACATCAGTATGTATTATTCCCAATAAGTCAGTTGCTTGCTCCATTGTTCCGGAGAACGGAGTTTTAGTCATCTTGCCCATGAGGCATGGTTCGCAAGCATCATATGATTCATAATCAAGTGCTTCCAAAAGCCCATCAGCATGGAGTTTCTTCATGCGCTTTACACCAATATGACCTAAACGGTAGTGCCACATATAAGTTGCACTATCATTATTAACTTTACATCTTTTGGCTTCAATATTATGAATATGTGTATCACTACGATCGAGATTCAATAAACCATTTATATTGAGTCTATGACCATAGAAGGTTTTATTGATGTAAATAGAACAACAATTATTCTTTGACTTAAATGAATAACCGTATTGCAATAAACATGATCCAATCATATTTATGCTCAACGCAAACACCAAATAACATTTATTTTAGGTTCAACACTAATCCCGAAGGTAAAGGGAGTGTGCGATGGTGATCTTATCAACCTTGGAATCACTTCCAACTCACATCATCACCTCGCCCTTAACTAGTCTCTGATTATTTTGCATCTCCCGTTTCGAGTTACTACTCTTAGCAACTGAACTAGTATCAAATACTGAGGGGTTGCTATAAACACTAGTAAAGTACACATCAATAACATGTGTATCAAATATATACTTTTGTTCACTTTGCCATCCTTCCTATCTGCCAAGTATCTAGGGCAGTTCCACTTCCAGTGACCATTTCCTTTGTAGTAGAAGCACTCAGTTCCAGGCTTGGGTCTAGCTTTGAGTTTCTTCATAGGAGTGGCAACTTGCTTGCCTTTCTTCTTTGAAGTTCCTCTTTCTTTCCCTATGCCCTTTTCTTGAAACTAGTGGTTTTGGTAACCATCAACACTTGATGTTATTTCTTGATTTCTACCTTCACCGATTTCAGCATCGCGAAGAGCTTGGGAATTACTTTCGTCATCCCTTGCATATTATAGTTTATCACTAAGTTCTAGTAACTTGGTGATAGTGACTAGAGAACTTTATCAATTACTATCTTATCTGGAAGATTAAATCCCACTTGATTCAAGCAATTATAGTACCCAGACAATCTGAGCACATGCTCACTGGTTGAGCTATTCTCCTCCACCTTGTAGGCAAAGTAGTGTCAAAGGTCTCATACCTCTCGACACGGGCATGAGTATGAAATACCAATTTCAACTCTTAGAACATCTTATATGTTCCATGGCGTTTAAAACGTTTTTGAAGTCCCGGTTCTAAGCCGTAAAGCATGATGCACTAAACTATTAAGTAGTCATCACACCAAGCTTTGTCAAACATTCATAACGTCTGCATCTGCTCCTGCAATAGGTCTGTCACCTAGCGGTGCATCAAGGTCATAATTCTTCTGTTTAGCAACGAGGATAATCCTCAGATCACGGATCCAATCCGCATCATTGCTACTATCATCTTTCAATATAGTTTTCTCTAGGAACATATCATAAATAAAATGGAGAAGCTATACGCGAGCAATTGATCTACAACATAGATATGCAAATACTATCAGGACTAAGTTCATGATAAATTTAAGTTCAATTAATCATATTACTTAAGAACTCCCACTTAGATAGACATCCCTCTAGTCATCTAAATGATCACGTGATCCAAATCAACTAAACCATGTCCGATCATCACGTGAGATGGAGTAGTTTTCAATGGTGAACATCACTATGTTGATCATATCTACTATATGATTCACGCTCGACCTTTCGGTCTCCAGTGTTCCGAGGCCATATCTTCATATGCTAGGCTCGTCAAGTTTAACCCGAGTATTCCGCGTGTGCAAAACTGGCGTGCACCCGTTGTATGTGAACGTAGAGCTTATCAATCCCGATCATCACGTGGTGTCTCGGCACGACGAACTGTAGCAACGGTGCATACTCAGGGAGAGCACTTATACCTTGAAATTTAGTGAGAGATCATCTTATAGTGCTACCGTCGGACTAAGCAAAATAAGATGCATAAAGAATAAACATCACATGCAATCAATATAAGTGATATGATATGGCCATCACATCTTGTGTGTTTGATCTCCATCTCCAAAGCACCGTCATGATCACCATCGCCATCGGCTTCACACCTTGATCTCCATCGAAGCATCATTGTCGTCTCACCAACTATTGCCTCGACGACTATCTCTACCGCTTAGTGATAAAGTAAAGAAATTACATGGCGATTGCATTTCATACAATAAAGCGACAACCATATGGCTCCTGCCAGTTGCCGATAACTGTGTTACAAAACATGATCATCTCATACAATAAAATTTAGCATCATGTCTTGACCATATCACATCACAACATGCCCTGCAAAAACAAGTTAGACGTCCTCTACTTTGTTGTTGCAAGTTTTACGTGGCTGCTATGGGCTGAGCAAGAACCGTTCTTACCTACACATCAAGAAACCACAACGTGGTATAGTAATTGCTTTTTGATCTTCAGAAAGAACCATGTTCATTGAATACGATTCAACTAAAGCTGGAGAAACAGACACCCACTAGCCACCTGGGTGCGAAGCACGTCGGTAGAACCAGTCTCGCGTAAGCATACACATAATGTCAGTCTGGGCCACTTCATCCAACAATGCCGTTGAATCAAGAATCAACTAGTGACGGCAAGCAATATGTATATACCCACGCCCACAACTCCTTTGTGTTCTACTGGTGCATATAACATCTACGCATAAATCTGGCTCTGATGCCATTGTTGGGGAACGTAGTAATTTCAAAAAGAATCATACGCACACGCAAGATCATGGTGATGCATAGCAACAAGAGGGGAGAGTGTCGTCCACGTACCCTCGTAGACCATAAGCGGAAGCGTTATGAGAACACGGTTGATGTAGTAGATCCGACCGATCCAAGTATCGAACGTACGACACCTCCGAGTTCATCACACGTTCAGCTCGGTGACGTCCCACGAACTCCGATCCAGCAGAGCTTCAAGGGAGATTTCCGTCAGCACGACGGCGTGATGACGGTGGTGATGATGCTACCGACGCAGGGCTTCGCCTAAGCACCGCTACGATATGACCGAGGTGGATTATGGTGGAAGGGGGCACCGCACACGACTAAAAGATCAACTGATCAACTTGTGTGTCTATGGGGTGCCCCTTGGCCACGTACATAAAGGAGCAAGGGGTGGAGGCCGGCGGCCTCATAGGGTGCGCCCAAGGGGGGAATCCTACTCCTACTAGGAGTAGGTTCCCCCTTTCCTAGTCCAACTAGGAGGGGAAGGAAAGAGGAGGAGGGGAGAAGGAAGGAGGGGGCCGGCCCCCAAAGCCCTAAACCATTTCGGTTTGGGCCTAGGGGGGGCGCACCCCACACTTCCTTGCTACCCTCTATTTCCACTAAGGCCCATGAAGGCCCATTGACCCTCCCGGCGAATTTCTGTAACTCTCTGGTACTCCGAAAAATACCTGAATCACTCGGAACCTTTCCGATGTCCGAATATAGCCTTCCAATATATCGATCTTTACGTCTCGACCATTTCGAGACTCCTCGTCATGTCCCAGATCTCATCCGGGACTCCGAAACACCTTCGGTACATCAAAACACATAAACTCATAATATGATCGTCACCAAACGTTAAGCGTGCGGACCCTATGGGTTCGAGAACTATGTAGACATGACCGAGACTCGTTTCCGGTCAATAACCAATAGCGGAACCTGGATGCTCATATTCGCTCCTACATATTCTACGAAGATCTTTATCGGTCAAACCGCATAACAACATACATTGTTCCCTTTGTCATCGGTATGTTACTTGCCCGAGATTCGATCATCGGTATCTCAATGCCTAGTTCAATCTCGTTACCGGTAAGTCTCTTTACTCGTTCCGTAATGCATTGATACGTCTTCAATGTATCTATAATTTTTGATTGTTCCATGCTATTATATTATCTGTTTTAGATGTTTATGGGCTTTATTTTACACTTCTATATTATTTTTGGGACTAACCTATTAACCGGAGGCCCAGCCCAAATTGTTGTTTTCTTGCCTATTTTAGTGTTTCGAAGAAAAGGAATATCAAACGGAGTCCAAACAGAATGAAACCTTCAGGAAAGTTATTTTTGGAACGGAAGCAATCCAGGAGACTTGGAGTATACGTCAGGCAAGCAACGAGGCAGCCACGAGGCAGGGGGGCGCCCACCCACCCCGGGCGCGCCCTCCACCCTCGTGGGCCCCTCATTGCTCCACCGACGTACTTCTTCCTCCTATATATATCCATATACCCCCCAAACATCAGAGAGCAGAATAGATCGGGAGTTCCGCTGCCAGAAGCCTCCGTAGCCACCGAAAACCAATCTAGACCCGTTCCGGCAATCTATCGGAGGGGGGAATCCCTCTCCGGTGGCCATCTTCATCATCCCGGCGCTCTCCATGACAAGGAGGGAGTAGTTCACCCTCGGGGCTGATGGTATGCACCAATAGCTATGTGTTTGATCTCTCTCTCTCTCTCTCTCTCTCTCTCTCTCTCTCTCTCGTGTTCTTGAAGTGGTACGATCTTGATGTATCGCGAGCTTTGCTATTATAGTTGGATCTTATGAGGTTTCTCCCCCTCTAGTCTCTTGTGATGGATTGAGTTTTCCCTTTGAAATTATCTTATCGGGTTGAGTCTTTAAGGATTTGAGAACACTTGATGTATGTCTTGCACGTGCTTATCTGTGGTGAGATTGGGATAACATGTGATCCACTTGATGTATGTTTTGGTGACCAACTTGCGAGTTCCGTGACCTCGTGAACTTATGCAAAGGGGTTGGCACACGTTTTCGTCTTGACTCTCCGGTAGAAACTTCGGGGCACTCTTTGAAGTTCTTTGTGTTGGTTGAATAGATGAATCTAAAATTGTGTGATGCATATCGTGTAATCATACCCACGGATACTTGAGGTGACATTAGGGTTTTGGTTGATTTGTATCTGAAGGTGTTATATTACTACAGACTCTTGAATAGATCGATCAGAAAGGATCACTTTGAGGTGGTTTCGTACCCTACAATAATCTCTTCGTTTGTTCTCCACTATTAGTGACTTTGGAGTGACTCTTTGTTGCATGTTGAGGGATGGTTATATGATAAATTATGTTATTATTGTTGAGAGAACTTGCACTAGTGAAAGTATGAACCCTAGGCCTTGTTTCAAAGCATTGCAATACCGTTTGTGCTCACTTTTATCATTAGTTACCTTGCTGTTTTTATATTTTCATATTACAAAAAACATTATCTACTATCCATATTGCACTTGTATCACCATCTCTTCGTTGAACTAGTGCACCTATACAATTTACCATTGTATTGGGTGTGTTGGGGACACAAGAGACTCTTTGTTATTTGGTTGCAGGGTTGCTTGAGAGAGACCATCTTCATCCTACGCCTCGCACGGATTGATAAACCTTAAGTCATCCACTTGAGGGAAAATTGCTACTGTCCTACGAATCTATGCACTTGGAGGCCCAACAACATCTACAAGGAGAAGGTTGTGTAGTAGACATCAAGCTCTTTTCTGGCGCCATTGCCGGGGAGGCGAGGAAAGCGACACTAACACCCTGTCAACTAAGCCCTTTTCTGGCGTCGTTGCTAGGGAGGTTAGCGCTTGAAGGTATATCTTTAGATCTTGTAATCGAATCTTTTTGTTTCTTGTTTTAGCACTAGTTTAGTTTATAAAAGAAAACTAAAAAAAATGGAATTGAGTTTGTCTCATACGCTTCATCTTTTTAATATCTTTCGTGAGAATGATGGAAAGGAAAATTGTGCTCAAGTGCTAGGGGAAGAAATCTATAAAAATTTTGGCACTAAATCTTTGAACGATGAGCATGATTGCAATTTTATTAGTATGAACTCTTTGAATATCCATAGTACTAATGATGATTGAACTAGCTATGATGAAAATATCTCTTATAAGCATGTCGATTTTTATGGAGTGCATAGAGTTTGCAAGTACATACCAAACAGGGAAGATAGATTTTGCAAGAGGCATAAGTATTTGGAAACTAAATGGTTTCAAGAAAGGCTAGATGTTTGTGCTGAAAATTTAAACTTTCTTGGCCCTACTTGTGAACTTTTCAATGAACGTGATCATTTCAGTACCCAATGCAAATTGTTTCATGATCGTATCATGTCCAAAAATTGTGATAACTTGATTTCCCTTGCACATCATGATGAACTTAGTTTGCTCTTGGGTTATGAAGAAATGAAACGTATATCTAAGGTTATTCCAGAATTTGCCCTTCATAGAGTTCTTCATTTTGATATAGAGGAAATTTATATGTATTTTGTGGTGAATTGTATTGAAAATTCTTATATTGCCAATTAGATAAAGAAAATAAAAAAATAGAGGATGAAGAGAATACTAATGAAAGGGAAGAGACTTCCCAATATTCTCCTATTATTTCTTATGATGAATCAGGTAACGAGGAGGAGCCTTCTATTGAACCAATCTCATTAATAAGGAGGTCCAAAAAGAGGATTGAACCCACACATGATGTGAAAAAGAAAAAGAAAAGATGGAGAATCAAAGGTAGAAAGGTATCTCTCCCAAATGATGTTGCTCCTATTACTCATTGTGATGATGATAATTGCTATACTATTGGTGCTATCCATACTATTAATGATAAGAGTTATTATGCTTATGATATGAAAAGGCCTAAGCTTGGGGATGCTATGTTTGATGAAGATGATGTTTTTGAGAATATATTTGATTCAATTAATGTTTGTCCCAATCTTGTGGATGCTACGTTTAATGATGATGATATTTTTAGTCTCCCAAGTTTTGATATGCAAATTTATAATGATGATAGCATGCCTCCTACTTATGATGATTATATTGATGAAATTGGGTTTGGAAGAGTGCCAACTTTAGGAAGTAATGATCCCACTATTTTGGAGGATGTTGAATCTTATTACGATAATTATGAAAGTGGATTTGGAGAGGTCATGACTTTATTTAGTGATGACTCCACTATCTTGGAAGATTTTTCAATCGATTATGATGAGAACAAAGTTGCTACTTATGATAATTATTGTGATGACACATATGCTATACAAAGTAGTGCTGATTATATTTATAAAACTTTTCATGATTATGATTACCCTTTTTCTGAACATTACTCTTTTAATGTGGAAACAATTTATAGTATTTGAGTTTCTTATGATACTCCCACTATTCCGAATGAGAAGAATTTTTTCTTATGTGGAGAGTAATAAAATTTCTATGCTTGTAGATCATAAAAAGAATGCTTTATGTGATAGTTATATTGTTGAATTCATTCATGAGGCTACTGAAAATTATTATGAGGGAGGAATATATGCTTGTAGGAATTACAATAATATCAAGTTTCCTCTCTATGTGCTTAAAGTTTTGAAGTTATGCTTGTTTTGCCTTCCTATGCTAGTTGATTATTGTTCCCATAAATTGTTTGATCACAAAATCCCTATGCATAGGAAGTGGGTTAGAATTAAATGTGCTAGTCCTATTCTTCCTGATGCTCTCTTTATATTTCAATTCTTATCTTTTATGTGAGCATCATTGAAATCATCATGCCTAACTAGGGGCGTTAAACGTTATCGCTTGTTGGGAGGCAACCCAACTTTATTTTTGTTCTTTGCTTTTTGATCCTGTTTATCAATAAATAATTCATCTAGCCTATTTTTATATGTGATTTTATGCTTTTAATTAGTGTTTGTGCCAAGTAGAACCTTTGGGAAGACTTGGGGAAAGTCTTTGCGATATTGCTGTAAAAAAACAGAAACTTTAGCGCTCACGAGATTAGATGCCATTTTTACTGGAGAGTGATATTTAGCTAATTCTTTTTTCAGATGATTAATAGATAAATTCCTCACGTCCAAAAATTTATTTTAGAATTTTTGGGGTTCCATAGGTATACGTTTGATCCAGATTACTACAGATTGTTCTGTTTTTGACAGATTCTGTTTTTCTATGTGTTGTTTGCTTATTTTGATGAATCTATGAGTAGTATAGGAGGGTATGAACCATAGATAAGTTTGAATAAATAGATATTACACCAATATGAATTTATAATGAGTTCACAACAGTACCTAAGTGGTGATTTATTTTCTTACACCAACGGAGCTTACGAGTTTTCTGTTAAGTTTTGTGTTGTGAAGTTTTCAAGTTTTGTGTAAAGATTCGATGGACTACGGAATAAGGAGTGGCAAGAGCCTAAGCTTGGGGATTCCCAAGGCACCCCAAGGTAAAATCCAAGGACACAAAAAATCCTAAGCTTGGGGATGCCCCGGAAGGCATCCCCTCTTTCGTCTTCGTTCATCGGTAACTTTACTTGAAGCTATATTTTTATTCGCCACTGTGTTTTGCTTGGAGCGTCATTTTATTTTATTTTGTTTTGCTTGCTGTTTGAGTAAAATACCAAGATCTTAAATTCTTAAATGTTAGAGAGTCTTCACATAGTTGCATAATTATACAACTACTCATTGTGTTTCGCTTATATCTTTCGGAGTAGTTTGTCATTTGCTCTAGTGCTTCACATATATCTTTTAGAGCACGGCGGTGGTTTTATTTTAAAGAAATAATTGATCTCTCATGGTTCACTTATATTATTTTGATAGTCCTTTAGAACAACATGGCAATAATAAAAACTTTCATATAAGTGCATTGAATACTAAGAGAAGTTTGATACTTGATGATCATTTTGAGATATGGAGATGGTGATATTAGAGTCATGCTAGTTGAGTAGTTGTGAATTTGAGAAATACTTGTGTTAAAGTTTGTGATTCCCGTAGCATGCACGTATGGTGAACCGTTATGTGATGAAGTTAGAGCATGATTTATTTATTGATTGTCTTCCTTATGAGTGGCGGTCGGGGACGAGCGATGGTATTGTCCTACCAATCTATCCCCCTAGGAGCATGTGCGTAGTACTTTTTTCGATAACTAATAGATTTTTGCAATAAGTATGTGAGTTCTTTGTGACTAATTTTGAGTACATGGATTATACGCACTCTCACCCTTCCACCATTGCTAGCCTCTCTAATATCGTGCACCTTTCGCCGGTATCATACACCAACCATATACCTTCCTCAAAACAGCCACCATACCTACCTATTATGGCATTTCCATAGCCATTCCGAGATATATTGCCATGCAACTTTCCACCATTCCATTATTATGAAACACTTCATCATTGTCATATTGCTTTGTATGATCATGTAGTTGACATCGTATTTGTGGCAAAGCCACCGATCATAATTCGTCATATATGTAACTCATGCATCATTGCACATCCCGGTACACCGCCGGAGGCATTCACATAGAGTCATATTTTGTTCTAAGTATTGAGTTGTAATTCTTGAGTTGTAAGTAAATAAAGTGTGATGATCATCATTATTAGAGCATTGTCCCAAGTGAGGAAAGGATGATGGAGACTATGATTCCCCCACAAGTCGGGATGAGACTTCGGACGAAAATAATAATAAAAGAGGCCATAAAAAAGAAGAGAAAAGGCCCAAATAAAAAAGGAGAAATTGAGAGAAAAAGAGAGAAGGGGCAATGCTACTATCCTTTTACCACACTTGTGCTTCAAAGTAGCACCATGATCTTCATGATAGAGAGTCTCCTATGTTGTCACTTTCATATACTAGTGGGAATCTTTCATTATAGAACTTGGCTTGTATATTCCAATGATGGGCTTCCTCAAAATGCCCTAGGTCTTTGTGAGCAAGCGAGTTGGATGCACACCCACTTAGTTTCTTTTTGAGTTTTCATACACTTATAGCTCTAGTGCATCCATTGCATGGCAATCCCTACTCACTCACATTGATATCTATTGATGGGCATCTCCATAGCATGCTGATACGCCTAATTGATGTGAGACTATCTTCTCCTTTTTGTCTTCTCCACAACCACCATTGTATTCCACCTATAGTGCTATATCCATGGCTCACGCTCATGTATTGCGTGAAGATTAAAAAAGTTTGTGAACATCAAAAGTATGAAACAATTGCTTGGCTTATCATCGGGGTTGTGCATGATTTAAATATTTTGTGTGGTGAAGATAGAGCATAGCCAGACTATATGATTTTGTAGGGACAACTTTCTTTGGCCATGTTATTTTGAGAAGACATAATTGCTTTGTTAGTATGCTTGAAGTATTATTATTTTTATGTCAATATTAAACTTTTGTCTTGAATCTTATGGATCTGAATATTCTTGCCATAATAAAGAAGATTACATTGATAAATATTTTAGGTAGCATTCCACATCAAAAATTCTGTTCTTATCATTTACCTACTCGAGGACGAGCAGGAATTAAGCTTGGGGATGCTGATACGTCTCCAACGTATCTATAATTTTTGATAGTTCCATGCTATTATATTATCTGTTTTAGATGTTTATGGGCTTTATTTTACACTTTTACAATATTTTGGGACTAACCTATTAACCGGAGGCCCAACCCAAATTGCTATTTTCTTGCCCATTTCAGTGTTTCGTAGAAAAGGAATATCAAACGGAGTCCAAATGGAATGAAACCTCCGGGAAAGTCATTTTTGGAACGGAAGCAATCCAGGAGAATTGGATTATACGTCAGGCAAGCAACGAGACAACCACGAGGTAGGGGGCGCGCCCACCCCCATTGGGCGCGCCCTCCACCCTCGTGGGCCCCTCATTTCTCCAACGATGTACTTCTTCCTCCTATATATATCCATATACCCCCCAAACATTAGAGAGCAGAATAGATCGGGAGTTCCGCCGCCAGAAGCCTCCACAGCCACCGAAAACCAATCTAGACCAGTTCCGGCACCCTGCCGGAGGGGGGAATCCCTCTCCGGTGGCCATCTTCATCATCCCGGCGCTCTCCATGACGAGGAGGGAGTAGTTCACCCTCGGGGCTGAGGGTATGTACCAGTAGCTATGTGTTTGATCTTTCTCTCTCTCTCTCTCATGTTCTTGAGGTGGTACGATCTTGATGTATCGCAAGCTTTGCTATTATAGTTGGATCTTATGATGTTTCTCCCCCTCTAGTCTCTTGTGATGGATTGAGTTTTCCCTTTGAAATTATCTTATCGGGTTGAGTCTTTAAGGATTTGAGAACACTTGATGTATGTCTTGCACGTGCTTATCTGTGGTGACATTGGGATATCATGTGATCCACTTGATGTATGTTTTGGTGACCAACTTGCGAGTTTCGTGACCTCGTGAACTTATGCATATGGGTTGGCACACATTTTTGTCTTGACTCTCTGGTAGAAACTTTGGGGCACTCTTTGAAGTTCTTTGTGTTGGTTGAATAGATGAATCTGAGATTGTGTGATGCATATCGTATAATCATACCCACGGATACTTGAGGTGACATTAGGGTTTTGGTTGATTTGTATCTTAAGGTGTTATTTTACTACGGACTCTTGAATAGATCGATCAGAAAGGATAACTTTGAGGTGGTTTCGTAACCTACAATAATCTCTTCGTTTGTTCTCCGCTATTAGTGACTTTGGAGTGACTCTTTGTTGCATGTTGAGGGATGGTTATATGATCCAATTATGTTATTATTGTTGAGAGAACTTGCACTAGTGAAAGTATGAACCCTAGGCCTTGTTTCAAAGCATTGCAATATCATTTGTGCTCACTTTTATCATTAGTTACCTTGCTGTTTTTATATTTTCATATTACAAAAACCATTATCTACTATCCATATTGCACTTGTATCACCATCTCTTCACCGAACTAGTGCACCTATACAATTTACCATTGTATTGGGTGTGTTGGGGACACAAGAGACTCTTTGTTATTTGGTTGCAGGGTTGCTTGAGAGAGACCATCTTCATCCTACGCCTCCAATGGATTGATAAATCTTAGGTCATCCACTTGAGGGAAATTTGCTACTGTCCTACGAACCTCTGCACTTGGAGGCCCAACAACGTCTACAAGGAGAAGGTTGTGTAGTAGACATCATGCATCATCCCGCAACTAACTCATTAGTCACATTGCTTGCAAGGCTTATAGTGATGTGCATTACCGAGAGGACCCAGAGATACCTCTCCGACAATCGGAGTGACAAATCATAATCTCGATCTATGCCAACTCAACAAGTACCATCAAAGACACCTATAGAGCACATTTATAATCACCCATTTATGTTATGACGTTTGGTAGGACACAAAGTGTTCCTCCGGTATTCGGGATTTGCATAATCTCATAGTCAGAGGAACATGTATAAGTCATGAAGAAAGAAGTAGCAATAAACTGAACGATCATCGTGCTAAGCTAACGGATGGGTCAACTCAATCACATCTCTAATGATGTGATCCCGTTCATCAAACGACAACTCTTGTCCATGGCTAGGAAACTTAATCATCTTTGATTAACGAGCTAGTCAAGTAGAGACATACTAGTGACACTTAGTTTGTCTATGTATTCACACATGTACTAAGTTTCCGGTTAATACAATTCTAACATGAATAATAAACATTTATCATGATATAAGGAAATAAATAATAAGTTTATTATTACCTCTAGGGCATATTTCCTTCACCTTCGAGATGTCGAGTTTCCCCAATTGTTCCTCGAGACGAGCTCTAGCTGACTTGGGCGAGAG
>NC_041390.1:98595605-98597383 GCF_002162155.2 Triticum dicoccoides
TAGCCGGCGACCTCAAACACGCCCCGTCGATCGAGCCCACGGGCGCCGCCAAGATCTGCTAAACCCTAGTCGCCCCAATCGCCTTTGGGAGGATCGTAGTTTCAGGAAAAAAAACCGGTGTCTACAGCGGAAAAAAAACCTAGTAACGATCTGTGACAGTATCTAGCTAGGCCACGGGGACTCACAAATATGCTTATGTGGCAGACAATTAAAGAAGAGAGAGATGGTTATGGTAATATAGGTAGATACCGTAACATAATAAATGTGGTGCTACTATATGTCATGCATGGCAATAAATAAGACCACATATGATACTATGCACTATAGAGATAGTAACATAGACTAGTAACATATGCATGTTACTAGTCTAAGTTACTCCCCACTATGACCAGCCTAAGGGCATAGTGCGCCTCCCACCCTCGCACCCCCTGTAGACTAGCGTACTGGCGTAGCTAATGTGATATATTATCTATTTTTGTCTTTTTGTCTTTTTCCCTTTTTCTCTTACAATTTTTGTTTTTCTTCTTGTTTTCTTTTATTTTTTATTCTTTTCTATACTATTATGTATTATAAAATTTGTTCTAACAGATGTTGAAATTTTTTAAAATACACACTGAGCATTTTTTTTCATATACAGTGAATACTGTTTTTTAAATACACAGTGAAGAATTTCATTAATATATGAACATTTTTTTCAAATACACATGAACACATATTTAATATATCATGAACTTCTCTAATATGCATTGAACTTTTCTTCTATGCGCAGTAAACTTTTTTAATGTATATGGTGAACCTTTTACGAATACACACTTAATAATTTTAAATAGCGTTCGACTACACATTTTGTTGTTACTTTTTGCACGGCCAATTTTTTCTTTTTTCTTTAATTATTCCGGGAGTAGTGGCGGATCTAAGATCATAAAACTAGGGTCTAGAGTAGTGACGTGACTTTTTTTGCATTCGTTGCGCATCACAAGACACATAAAAAATGACACCGCCAAATCTGGGCCTTTTGGGGGGAAAAGTCTACTAAAAAGGTAGCTTTTGAAGAAAACCCATGGTAAAAAAGAAAAAAGAGCTCAGTCGCATGTCAATGGTGGACTTACGAATGGGACAACAAAAAGAGTTAGCCCGATCACTAGTCATTGATGGATTTGCAATTGGGACAAAAAAGTTCGAGCACAGTTGGGAGTTGACAATATACTTGCAATTGGATCAAAAAAAATGCCAGGCCTAGTTGTGAGTGAAAAGTGGATTTTCAACTGGTGCAAAGAAAAGTTTGGCCAAATTACGAGTCGATGGTATGCTTGCAAGTGGGGTAAAATAAGGTCACGGGCCAGTTGCAAGTTGAGAGTGGACTGCAACTGGGATAAAAAAAGTCGGATTCTAGTTGCGAGTTGATGGTATACCTGCAAGTGAGGGCAAAAGAGGGTCAATGGTCAGTTGTGACTTGAAGGTGGACATGCAATTGGGACCAAAAAAATCGGACACCAGTTGCGAGTCGATGGTATGCTTGCAAGTGGGGCGAAAAAGGATCACATGCCAGTTACGAGTTGAGGGTGGACATGCAACCGGGACAAAAAAAGTCGGGCTCCAGTTACAAGTCGATGGTATGCTTGCAAGTGGGGTAAAAGAGGGTCAATGGCCAGTTGCGAGTGGAGGATGGACATGCAACCAGGACAAAAGAAAAATCGGACTCCAGTTGCGAGTCGATGGTATGCTTGCAAGTGAGGCAAAAGAGGGTCAATGGCCAATTGCGAGATGAGGGTAGACAT
>NC_041390.1:98597797-98669240 GCF_002162155.2 Triticum dicoccoides
AGGGTCAATGACCAGTTGCGAGTTGGGGTGGACATGCAACCGGGACAAAAAAAGTCAAACTCCAGTTGCGAGTCGATGGTATGCTTGCAAGTGGGACAAAAGAGGGTCAATGGCCAGCTGCGAGTTGGGGGTGGACATGCAACCAGGACAAAAAAATCAGACTCCAGTTTGCGAGTCGACGGTATATCCTTGTAAGTGGGGCAAAAGAGGGTCAATGGCCAGTTGCGGGTTGTGGATGGACATTTAACCGAGACAAAAAATATCGAACTCCAGCTGCGAGTTGATGATATGCTTGCAAGTCGGGGAAAAAGGATCACAGACGAGTTGAGAGTTGAGGGTGGACATGCAACTGGGATAAAAAAAAGTCGAATTCCAGCTGTGCGTCAAGGCTGGACTTGCAACTCAGAAAAAAATGGATCAGGCCCTAGTTGCGAGTCAAGGGTGAACTTGCAACTAGGTCAAAGATCACCTGATTATATGTCATGAGCGGACTTGCAACTAGAAAAAAATGAACGGGATGAGTAGCGTACCGAGGACGGACTTGTAACTAAAACAAAAATGGGTCGAACTCTACTTGCATGTCGAGGACGGAGTAGCTACCGGGAGAAAGTTAGTACACACAAAAAAAAATTTAAGAATTAGAAAAAATATATTTACAAATGTATAAAACTGCCAATTTTAAAAATATTCATGGTTTGAAAAATGTTGACAAATTTGGAAAGATGTTAAAAATTCAAACAGACAAAATAATACAAGTATACATTTATATATTTATATGTTAGTTTGTAGAACATTTATATAAGTCTAAAAACAAACTCACAATTCTCTTCGAATTTGTGAGAAACAATGAGAGAGAAGGCAAGTCGCTGCGGATAAATGAGGATTTTGACTTAGTTGTTCTCTTTCTCAACGACAGATTTTAGAAAAAAAAACAGCCCAAAACACAAGACGTGAGAAAAACCACACTCCGATCGAAAGTCCACAAGGAAACAAAACAAAAAAACATGAAGCGAGATAGCCTGGGGCGCTCAACAAAACAACATACTGTAGCATGAATTTTAAAGAGTTTTTATCCAATAGTGATGGAGTTAGATGTGAGATAGTTATCTCATATCTAGATGTGAAATAGCAAGTAACTATATATGTAATCAAATTTTATATATTGAATCAATATGCATGTAACTATTTATATTGTAAACGTAATTTATTTAAGAAGCGATCGTAAGATTACCTCGGATGAAGAATAATTTATTCTACACTCTGGGTGATGAATAGTAACATGCATATATATATATATCTGTGTGTGTGTGTGTGTGTGTGTCCTTGTAATCAGATTATTATACTAGATCAGAGCAATAAAATCTACGAAAATGCTACAAGTCTCACATCAAAGTTTTAGATATGACAAATCGAATATTTTCATGGCAATTTATATTGACGTGAGGATGACACTTTAGTTTACGAGCACGGCAATTTTTTGGACAAAAAATGAATTCAGGCGGATTTGCCATGCTTATCAATTAAAATTGTCATTCTCAACAAATATAATTTGCCATGAAAAATATTTGATTTGCCATGCATAAAAATTTGGTTCGCTAGACATTGAAGTCCGAAGTCCGGACGTTGATAATGTGCGAACGTTCGGCCTGGGGAACCCCAGACCAAACAAGTCGTTCAGTACGAGGGATCACCACTAACAAATGCTTTCGTTCGATGGGAGAACCCCCACAGCCCGAACGCATCCCGTCGCCACATACAAGCCTTTACCTATAAAAAAAACGTAAAAGAAAATTAAAGCCCAATAGCAAAACCAAAGAAAAGCATAAGTTTTGTTTTTCTGTTGTGAGGAAACTGGGCAGTGAAAAAATGTATAATTAGTCACATCAATTTTTTATGCGAAACATTGCCATGGGAAATAAAAAGTAAATTTTGTCATGGTTGAAAAAGCGATGAAACATTGCCATGGTCCAAAAATTGAAATTATCATGCTGTATAAACTACATTTGCCTTTGTCCATAAAAAATTGTCCTGGCAAAAAATAGAAAGTAAAGATTTGCCATGAGCGTTTAAAGTTAAATTTGCCTTGTATGTTGTCGTAAAATTGCCATGTCAATATAGGAAGATTAGCCATTGCAAAAAAAGGTAAATTTTGCCATGGAAAATAAAAAGTAAATTTTTGCCATGGTTGAAAACAAATGAAATTTGCCATGGTCCGACCAAAAAAGAAAAATTCCATGTTGTATAAACTACGTTTCATTGTCCGTAAAAGTAAATTTGCCGTGGCAAAAATATAGAAAGTAAAAAAGTGCCATGAGTGTTTAAAATTATTACCGTGTATCTCACATCAAGAATGACATATCAATATAGGATGATTAGCGATACCAAAAATGAAGATAAATTTCCATGGGAAATAACAGGTAACTTTTGACATGGTTGGGAAACAAATTAAATTTGCCATAGTCCAGAAACTAAAAATTGCCATGTCGTATAAATAACATTTGCCTAGTCCATAAAATAAAACTGCCATGCACACATAGAAAGTATGCCACAAGCTAGTTTGCGGTTGTAGCCCTCAGATTTGGTTACAGTATAAACATGCCTAACCAAATTATGCACAAATTAACGACAGCTAACTAAACCAAATAGAAACCAACCTCAGTTAGTGGTCTCACCAGAAAACGAAAGCTAGGCAGCACCAAGCTATACGCTAACGTCTGTTTATTCTTCAGATCAAAACACATAAGCACAATCTTAGGACTTGAACTGTTGGCGGCAATGGCTGCAGTCGAAAGCAGCAAGACGATGTCGTCTTGCACGGTCGCACTAGCAAACCTACACAACACAGCACCAACAAAGCTAATGGCCAAAATTTAAAGTGTTTGGGACTAAATTGTAGTACATAAGAATATGCTAATGCCGATTCCTGGGTACAGTATGGCTCCCATTTATATGTCTGTTAGTATGTGACAGAGGAGTAAACAAGTGCTTAGATTGATAATATTTGAGATTTATTTATATCTCACAAGAAAATAAAAACGTTATCGTCTGAAAGAACTCATAGATAAAACAAACATGTTCTTATTGAGATGACAAAATTCACAAAGAAATAAAACATTTTGGGTCTACAAAGACCAACTGACACATTAATTTCAGAAGACTAACCTCAACATACTATTCCTATGCCACTCCAAAAAAATAAAAATGGAGGTAAAATTTGCCATGGAAAATAGTATGAACATTCCAAACATAAAGTATGAAAAAAAAGTGCCATGGCAGATTCATATTGGAATTTGCCATGGTATCCCCCCCTCTCCCCCAATGGAAATGACAAGAGAAGTTTGAAATGGTTGTAGAAGTGAATTTTCCATGGTCCAGGGAAAAGGAAGTCCGCCATTGTCCAAAAGAATAAAAAAATGCCATGTTTCGTCAAGTGAATTTGCCATGGTCTATAAAGTGAATTTTCCATGGCAGATTCTTATTGGAATTTGCATGGTATTCCTCCCGTTGAAATGACAAAAGAAAATTGCCATGGTTCATTAAATGAATTTGCCATGGTCTAGTGAAAAAGAAGTTTGCCACTATCCAACAAATAGGAAAATTGCCACGGTCTGTTAAGTGAATTTGCCATGGTCTATAAAGTGAATTTGCCATGGAAAGTAAGTTTGACAATGCCTTCATCAACTAAAAGTTTAAAACATGAAAAACATGACAATGGGGGGAAACATGCTTTTAGTTGCCATGGCAAAAAAACACATCTATAAATTTACTGATTTTAGTTGCCATGGCAAGTTTGCCATGTTTTTGAATATATTAAGATGCCATGTTTTTGAAGATCTTAAGTTGCCATGGCAAGTTTATCATGCTTTTGAACATCTTAATTAAAGGAGTTTGCCATGTTTTTGAATAACTTAAGTAAAGAAGTTTGCTATGTTCTTGAACATCTTAAGATCTCCATGGCAAGTTTGCTATGTTTTTGAACATCTTAAGTTGCCATGGTAAGTTGGCAAGTTTTTCATGTTTTTGAACATCTATAACTTTGCTATGTTTTTGAACATCGTAAGTTGCCATCACTACGAAAGTTACCACGAAGTTCACACATGTATGGATACAAGATGGCAAAAAAAAATTTACACTTCAAAAGTTGCCATCATGGCAACATATGCAAAAAAAGGTATGGCGAAAAATGTTTCTCTAGACACATGATTTTTTTTTGAAAAATGGAGAAAACATCTGAAGTTGTAGCGATATGGTACATGTAATCCCCACGGCATAACAAATTTCAAAGGATCAAATACTTTTTGCCATGGCAAAACAAATTTGAAAGATCAAACTTCCCGTGTTACCAATGTAATTTGTAATTTTCATGGCAACATTTTTTCAGTTGGACATGGCAAAAGATACAATGAATCATGGTAACACATGTTTTTAGTAGCCATAGGAAAAAACACATCTATAAATTTACTAATTTTAGTTGCCATGGCAAGTTCAACAACTTTTGATATCTAGGCAATGACAATTGTATGAAAAACAACATGGCAAGTTACTGATTGTTTTCCCAGAAAAGGTCATGGCAAAATGTATCAAAAAGTCATGTTCCCCCTAAACATATCAAGTGTAAACAGAAAGACAAAATTGCCATGGCAACACAACTTCAAAAAGTAGATTTCTAAACTAAAAGTTGCCAACTATCAACTTAAGTTTAGAAGATGTAAAAGTTTCAAAGTTTAGAGATGGCAAATATATGTAAGTTTGCGTCTCGAGCACTAACTAATGCCGACAACATGGATTCAAGTTGGAAACCAGAATCATGTTCACACAAAAGTTGCCATGATTTTCAAAAAATAAAAAAGTGCCATGGCAAATCACATGAATTTCGTCATATAGAGCATTATACAGTATAAAATTGCCATTGTGTTTGAATAAGGACAGAGATAAAAATTGCCATGAAATTTGCAAGTACCTACTACATGAATTATCTGCGTTTGAGAGAGAAAACATGGGGAAATGGAGGAGAGCAGAACACCTGCAGTCATGGATGGGTGCCTGAATGTAGATGACGACCAAGAAGCGCCAAAGAGAAGGAATGATGTGCGAGATCAAAGAACTGCTCGATGCCTCTGGCTTGCTCCTCTTGTAATTTAGGAAAATGTAATTTGTTGCATGGCAAAATTAGCACATCTTGTGTCCTGAATCATGGCATAAATTAGCACATTTTGCGTCCTAAGTTATGGCAAAAAATTAGAGAATGTTGTAAAGGTCGCATGACAAATGTAGTAATTTTTATATGCTGAAGCATGGCAAAATTTGGAAAAACTCATGTACTTCTTACATGGCAAAATTTAGTGTGAGAATTTGAATACTGTACAGACAAGAAAGCTGCTAGCTAGTAACGAGTAAGACTACTAGTGGAGTAGAGTAGTATTAGTCCAATGAGATAGACTGAGATGCATGATGAAAGTTTAAGGTAACAATCAATCAGATACAGGTGTGTCACTTTGCCTGTGCCATCCAGGCCCTGGCGTAGCCAGTGACACCTGCGACCATCTGGAGCTCCTCGTCGTCCTCGTCCCAGCTGAAAGCACATGACGTTGCACACGAGCTCAGGACACAAAATGTGCTAATTTATGCCATGATTCAGGGCACAAGATGTCCTAATTTTGCCATGCAACAATTTACATTTCCGTATGATCCCTATACCGATTTTTAGTACTAGAATTAGTACTGCAGTACTATCTCACCATATTTAGACAGTACTAACTCATATGGTCGCAATACTGAAAACTGGTATTTTGCTAGAGGGACATCAATTGTCACTGGCTAAATAGTCTTCTAAAATTTCATTGTAATAATAATCGGAGCTATTACAATAAATTGATCGGATGTTTCTCTCTGAGTTGAAGACTAATAATTCTTTAGAAAACAAGACTTTTTATGCAAATATTAATTCCAACAGTCAGATCAGTCTAGATCGAGAATGATGAATTGCCGGACGCGTGGTAGCTAAGGATATTAATTTTGCACTTTGATTACAAACATTAGCTACATTTGTCCTTATGGTCAGAAGCTAGCATATCTCTTTTAAAAATGGATCAATGAAGCAACAGTACACTAGCGCCGCTATATATTTGGGAAGTGTCGGGACCTAGCCATCATCAGTCTCTCCCTTGCACCTTGTTGGTTTGCCACTGCTTGAAACAACACGAAATACATACGCGGTGGAGGAGAAAGGGATAATAAGGTGTAAAAGGGGGAAATGAAGTAAATAACTCTTTGATACTACTAGTACTGTAGTACATCCATACAGAAACATTCAAATGGAGGAGAAATATCTAGTGAGGGAATAGGAGGTGTTGGGGAAGAAATATACGTTTGACTACAGAGTTAGGCAACTATATGTGCTTGAGGTTCAATCATAGCTAAGTTTTAACCTTCCTATTGGATGAGAATCTGAGACACCACCTCTGCTACATTGGATGGGAATCCTCTGAGATTTGCAACAGCGTGGACTTATCCTTCCTCCAGATTCCTATTCATGGAGTCAACTGGAGGTAGTTTCACTTGGTGACCATTCTCATCGCAGGTGGCCGCCAGAGTTTGCAGTTGCAAGACGCAAGGTCGTTGCTTGTGTCTCAAGGTCATGCACGTTTCATACTGTAGCCCAAGATGCCGCAACAGTTCGGAGAAAGCTCAAACATCTAGTCATGTGAGGATGGAAAATTATACAGCTGTCAAGTTTCACAAATAGCTTATGCGACACCAGCTACAAAACATTAGTAATCTGCATATACTTCTTTCTTCTAATGTTTGCCTAGAGAGAATGCCAAAACATATGCTAATCTTGTTAGCTAGTGGCAAAATTTGAGAAGCATTTGAAGATTTCAACAAGTGGATTGGAGTAGCGACAAATGTTGCTAGGACGGTGGCTTCAGACTACCTGATGTACTACTTTGTAAAGTCTTCGTGAATAATTAATAAAATGGCTGCATGCATCGCCTAGATGCAGAGGCCGGGGGTAATCCTCCTCTTTTTAAAAAAAAGTTGAAGTTTTCAACAACTAGACTTGTGTCAATGACAGATAAGTGATTACTCCACTCCATATTAACACTAACAGATATAAGATTTATTATAGACTGGACTATGCTCGACATTTATCTATTCAAGATTAAGATGATGGGGAAAAATGTGAACACCCAGGCCTATTTCTCAAGGAAAGGGAAAGAAAAACATACTCCATTGGTCTATAATGAAGAATTGAAAGCGAGATACAAAGAAGTACCTGCATAGAAAACTGAACATATGCATCAGTTATTTGTGGCACATTACCATAGGACAGAAAAGAAGTTTCTAGCTTTTATAGGCCCAAAGAAATGTGACAGTCAGTACCAGCTACAAACCCATCAATAGAAAATAGCAGCAAGCATGTTCACTGAACACCATGGAGCAACATCCATCCAGAGAGCAAAATTAGGTTAACCAATTTTCATAGGAAACAAATGGAACTATTATATGTCATATTTTGGGACAAACTTCTTCGAACAGAGGGAGTATAAGAACAGACAAAAAGGGAGCTTAAGAGGAACGGGGCATCGTTACAGTTACTAAGCTCCCACGAAATCAAGCCCTCTCAGAGCTCGGTAGTTTTTTTCCGTATCAGGCCTTGGTTATCAGGGTCGGGTCATAGTGTGTGGCCCGCTTGTCAATGCATCGAACCGATGTACTCGCAATGGTCAAAATCTCGATGGCGTGCATCTCCTTCTTTCAATAAGAGCAGAGCCGATTTGGCGAAGCACTAGCGCCGTCTGCTTCCTGAGTGGATGTGATTTGGAGATGCTTTGTTGCGGCTTCATCCGTGGTCGCCACTGGCAGGCCCGCCCTCCCACCGATCGTTTCCAGCCTGGATCTCACACCCCTCACCCTCGGGTCCTCCAGACTTCAGCGGATCGAAGGGAGGGGGATCCTCTTCCTTCCAGCTTTTCTCTGTCTCTGGCTGGGCAGTTCAGGTGGCGGCGATTCTGGCGGCGAGGTGTACGTGCTCGGTTGCATCGGCTCCACGGCGTGGCTGATTGGGGTGGCGTCACTGTCTTCTTCCCGGTGGGAGCCATCCCTGTCGTTCATGGTGAGGGGGCGGTTTTGGGGTGGCTGATTGGGGTCGTTGTCTCCTTCTCGGTGTACTCGTTGTTGTCCTCCTCGGGCTCGCGGTGTCTGCATCATCTTCTTCCTTTCAATTTCATCGGTTCATTCTTTCTTCTTTCTCCTTTAATTCGTTTTTCTGCTCTTTGATGTTCTTCGCTCGGCTGCATGCAACGCTGGTGGGACTTCGTTCGATTCCACTCACCGGCGTTGGTGGTGGCGATTTCGTTTGGTTCCGCTAGGTCCTTTATTTCCTACGCCAAAAGGAGAGTAAATTGTACAAAACCACCATCTTGAAAGTTAGGTTTGCAAAAAACACTACAATGCATTTTTTTTGCAGAAAACACCATGTCTACGGTAATCTTTTTGTAAATAACACTGATCGGCGGATTTGGCTCTATTAATGGCCATGGGGCATGGTATCTGGGGACAGCAACATGGCCAACAGCTAATCCTCCCAGGGTGACAGTGAAGATTATGCTTCTTACATTTTTAATACTAGCATATTATGTATTGCAAGTTACAAAGACCATGCTATGAGGAAATTTAGATTCATTCAAATCAAGCATTGACTGGCAGTGTTATGACCGGGGTAACTTATACCCGTAGAAGGCCCACTGGGCAGGTTTAGTTAGGGGCTTAGCCCACAAGTTATCTTATTTTTATTAGTATCATGGTTATATAAACAAGTTGTAAGACGCTTTTGGAGATTAAGCAATAAGACAATTCTATTGCCCGGCTCTCAGAGGAGCCGGAAACCTTAAACCATGGCTGCCTCTTGTCACCGCCGCCGCCTCCCCCATGCGCACGACCGCGCCCAGCCGCCGGCGGCCGCGTGCTCGCCCGTGTCCAACTCCCTCCTTCCCCTACAACCTCCGACCTAGACTCGGTAGAACCCTAGCTCCTACCACCTTGGTATCAGTTAGCTCAATTTCGATTATGTCTTCGCCGTCGCCAACCCCATCGCTTCCGCTGCCGACCGCCACCACCGCGTCGCTGGCCCTTTCCACCGCGCCGTTGCCCTCCCCATCCACGCCGTTGCTCTCCACCTCTGGTGCCGCCACCGCCCAGATGCCGGCGCCCTCCACCGCACCGCCAGTAGCCGTCTACACCCCGGAGGAGGTCACCGGGGTCCTCCACGACCTCGTCACAGTCGTCCAGGGGATCCGGTTGTACCTGGCCAGCCCCTACGGGCCACCGCCGCCCCTGTCGCCAGACGCTGCCACCAGGCCGCTAGCCCTGCCGTGGTACTCGCCGCACGCAGCGGCCTCCGCGACGTTTGCTGGGCCGCTGCAGCTACAGCCGCCACCCGCCACCATCCCGCAGTGGCCGCAGTTGCAGGCGCCGACTCTCACAGCGCCTCCCGCGCCCACCGCCCGCATACGGCAACCGTCGTTGCTGCAGGCCCCTCCGCCACTCAGCATTGGGCCAGGCCCAACCACGACGGGAGGCGTCCTGATCCAGCAGGTCTGCTTCCCACCGTCGCCGTCACCGCTCTCGGCCTGACTGTCCGGGTCGTCGTCGCAGCCAGTCTACACTATGGCCGAGGAACAGCCGGTGTCCACCCTGCAGTACGGCGATCCGTCCGGCTCCACAGGTCCCTACGCGGGCCGCACCGACCCACCGTTCCATGGGGGACCACCGGTCCCCACCGATCGGGCGCCACCCTCCTCGCTACTCCGCACCACCGAGCCATACGGCCACAGCGGTCACACCCAGACGCCACCATGATTCGCCAAGCTCGACTTCGCCACCTAAGACGGGATTGAGAACCCCCTCAACTGGCTCAACCAGTGCGAGCAGTCCTTCCGGGGGCAACGCACACTCACGTCGGACCGCACCTGGCTCGCCTCTTATCACCTCCAGGGCACCGCATAGACGTGGTATTATGCCCTCGAGTAGGACGAGGGTGGCATGCCCCCTTGGGAGCGTTTTCGCGAGCTATGCCTTCTTCGCTTGGGGACGCTGATCCGCGGGAGCCAGCTGGCGGAGCTCGGCCGCCTCGCCTTCACATCCACGATGCGGGACTTCGCTGACCGCTTCCAGGCCCTCACATGCCACGCGCCGGGCATGACGGCACAACAGCGGACCGAGTCTTGGTCGGCGGTCTTCTGGATCACATCCGCATTGACGTGGAGCTTCGGGGACCCCAGGACCTCCAGGCGGCCATGTACTACGCCCACGCCTTCGAGTGTCGCGCGCAGACCTTGCAGCAAGCGGCACCATCTCGAGGCGGCCGACAGCACGCCAGGCAGCCCCCAGCACCTACGTCGGGCCGGCCTGTTGGGGAACGTAGTAATTTCAAAAAAATTCCTACGCACACGCAAGATCATGGTGATGCATAACAACGAGAGGGGGGAGTGTTGTCTACGTACCCTCGTAGACCGAAAGCGGAAGCGTTAGCACAATGCGGTTGATGTAGTCCTACGTCTTCATGATCCGACCGATCAAGTACCGAACGTACGGCACCTCCGAGTTCAACACACGTTCAGCCCGATGACGTCCCTCGAACTCCAATCCGGCCGAGTGTTGAGGGAGAGTTTCGTCAGCACGACGGCATGGTGACGATGATGATGTTCTACCGATGCAGGGCTTCGCCTAAGCATCACTACAGTATTATCGAGGTGGACTATGGTGGAGGGGGGGCACTGCACATGGCTAAAAGATCAAACAATCAATTGTTGTGTCTATGGGGTGCCCCTGCCCCCGTATATAAAGGAGCAAGGGGGGGTGTGGCCGGCCTAGAGAGGGGCGCGCCAGGAGGAGTCCTACTCCTACCGGGAGTAGGACTCCCCCCTTTTCCTTGTTGGACTAGGAGAGAGAGGGGAAAGAGGTGGAGGAGAAGAAGGAAGGGGGGTGCTGCCCCCCTCTCCTTGTCCTATTCGGACTAGGGGGGAGGGGGCACGGCCCATGCCCTGGCCGCCTCTCCTCTCTTTCCTCCAAGGCCCACTAAGGCCCATTAAGTCCTCGGGGGGTTCCGGTAACCTCCCGGTACTCCGGTAAAATCCCGATTTCACCCGGAACACTTCCGATATCCAAACATAGGCTTCCAATATATAAATCTTCATGTCTAGACCATTTTGAGACTCCTCGTCATATTCGTGATCACATCCGGAACTCCGAACAACCTTCGGTACATCAAAACATATAAACCCATAATATAACTGTCATCAAAACGTTAAGTGTGCGGACCCTACGGGTTCGAGAACTATGTAGACATGACCAAGACACGTCTCCAGTCAATAACCAATAGCGGAACCTCGATGTTCATATTGGCTCCCACATATTCTATGAAGATCTTTATCGGTCAGACCGCATAACAACATACGTTGTTCCCTTTGTCATCGGTATGTTACTTGCCCGAGATTCGATCGTCGGTATCTCAATACCTAGTTCAATCTCGTTACTGGCAAGCCTCTTTACTCGTTCCGTAATACATCATCCCGCAACTCATTAGTTGCAATGCTTGCAAGGCTTAAGTGAAGTGCATTACCGAGAGGGCCCAGAGATACCTCTTTGACAATCGGAGTGACAAATCCTAATCTCGAAATACGCCAACCCAACAAGTACCTTCGGAGACACCTGTAGAGCACCTTTATAATCACCCAGTTACGTTGTGACGTTTGGTAGCACACAAAGTGTTCCTCCGGTGAACGGGAGTTGCATAATCTCATAGTCATAGGAACATGTATAAGTCATGAAGAAAGCAATGGCAACATACTAAATGATCGGGTGCTAAGCTAACGGAATGGGTCAAGTCAATCACATCATTCTCCTAATGGTGTGATCCCGTTAATCAAATGACAACCCATGTCAATGGTTAGGAAACTTAACCATCTTTGATTAACAAGCTAGTCAAGTAGAGGCATACTAGTGACACTCTGTTTGTCTAGTATTCACACATGCATTATGTTTCCTGTTAATACAATTCTAGCATGAATAATAAACATTTATCATGATATAAGGAAATAAATAATAACTTTATTATTGCCTCTAGGGCATATTTCCTTCAGTCTCACACTTGCACTAGAGTCAATAATCTAGATTACACAGTAATGATTCTAACACCCATGGAGTCTTGGTGCTGATCATGTTTTGCTCGTGGAAGAGGCTTAGTCAACGGGTCTGCAACATTTAGATCCGTATGTATCTTGCAAATTTCTATGTCTCCCACCTGGACTATATCCCGGATGGAATTGAAGCATCTCTTGATGTGCTTGGTTCTCTTGTGAAATCTGGATTCCTTTGCCAAGGCAATTGCACCAGTATTGTCACAAAAGATTTTCATTGGACCCGATGCACTAGGTATTACACCTAGATCGGATATGAACTCCTTCATCCAGACCCCTTCATTTGCTGCTTCCGAAGCAACTATGTACTCCGCTTCACACGTAGATCCTGCCACAACGCTTTGTTTAGAACTGCACCAACTGACAGCTCCACCGTTCAATGTAAACACGTATCCGGTTTGCGATTTAGAGTGTCAAAGCTTTTATCAACGTAACCGTTTACGATGAGCTCTTTGTTACCTCCATAAATGAGAAACATATCCTTAGTCCTTTTTAGGTATTTCAGGATGTTCTTGACCGCTGTCCAGTGATCCACTCCTAGATTACTTTGGTACCTCCCTGCTAGACTTATAGCAAGGCACACATCAGGTCTGGTACACAGCATTGCATACATGATAGAGCCTATGGCTGAAGCATAGGGAACGTCTTTCATTTTCTCTCTATCTTCTGCAGTGGTTGGGCATTGAGTCTTACTCAACTTCACACCTTGTAATACAGGCAAGAACCCTTTCTTTGCTTGATCCATTTTGAACTTATTCAAAACTTTGTCAAGGTACGTGCTTTGTGAAAGTCCAATTAAGCGTCTTGATCTATCTCTATAGATCTTGATGCCCAATATGTAAGCAGCTTCACCGAGGTCTTTCATTAAAAAACTCTTATTCAAGTATCCCTTTATGCTATCCAGAAATTCTATATCATTTCCAATCAACAATATGTCATCCACATATAATATTAGAAATGCTACAGAGCTCCCACTCACTTTCTTGTAAATACAGGCTTCTCCAAAAGTCTGTATAAAACCAAATGCTTTGATCACACTATCAAAGCATTTATTCCAACTCTAAGAGGCTTGCACCAGTCCATAAATGGATCGCTGGAGCTTGCACACTTTGTTAGCTCCCTTTCGATCGACAAAACCTTCTGGTTGCATCATATACAACTCTTCTTCCAGAAAACCATTCAGGAATGCAGTTTTGACATCCATTTGCCAAATTTCATAATCATAAAATGCGGCAATTGCTAACATGATTCAGACAGACTTAAGCATCGCTACGGGTGAGAAGGTCTCATCGTAGTCAATCCCATGAACTTGTCGAAAACCTTTTGCAACAAGTCGAGCTTTATAGACAGTAACATTACTGTCAGCGTTAGTCTTCTTCTTGAAGATCCATTTATTCTCAATTGCTTGCCCATCAACCGGCAAGTCATCCAAAGTCCACACTCTGTTCTCATACATGGATCCCATCTCAGATTTCATGGCTTCAAGCCATTTTGCGGAATCTGGGCTCACCATCGCTTCTTCATAGTTCGTAGGTTTGTCATGGTCTAGTAACATAACTTCCAGAACAGGATTACCGTACCACTCTGGCGCGGATCTTACTCTGGTTGACCTACGAGGTTCAGTAACAACTTAATCTAAAGTTTCATGATCATCATCATTAACTTCCTCACTAATTGGTGTAGGTGTCGCAGAAACCGGTTTCTGTGATGAACTACTTTCCAATAAGGGAGCAGGTACAGTTACCTCATCAAGTTCTACTTTCCTCCCACTCACTTCTTTCGAGAGAAACTCCTTCTCTAGAAAAATTCTGAATTTAGCACCAAAGTCTTGCCTTCGGATCTGTGATAGAAGGTGTACCCAACAGTCTCCTTTGGGTATCTTATGAAGACACATTTCTCCGATTTGGGTTCGAGCTTATCAGGTTGAAGCTTTTTCACATAAGCATCGCAACCCCAAACTTTCAGAAACGACAACTTTGGTTTCTTACCAAACCACAGTTCATAAGGCGTAGTCTCAACAGATTTCGATGGTGCCCTATTTAAGGTGAATGCGGCCGTCTCTAAAGGATAACCCCAAAATGATAGCGGTAAAACAGTAACAGACATCATAGATAGCACCATATCTAGTAAAGTACGATTACGATGTTCGGACACACCATTACGCTGTGGTGTTCCGGGTGGCGTGAGTTGTGAAACTATTCCGCATTGTTTCAAATGAAGACCAAACTCATAACTCAAATATTCTCCACGATTAGATCGTAGAAACTTTATTTTCTTGTTATGATGATTTTCAAATTCACTCTGAAATTCTTTGAACTTTTCAAATGTTTCAGACTTATGTTTCATTAAGTAGATATACCCATGTCTGCTTAAATCATCTGTGAAGGTGAGAAAATAACGATATCCGCCACGAGCCTCAACATTCATCGGACCACATACATCTGTATGTATGATCTCCAACAAATCTGTTGCTCTCTCCATAGTTCCGGAGAATGGCATTTTAGTCATCTTGCCCATGAGGCACGGTTCGCAAGTACCAAGTGATTCATAATCAAGTGGTTACAAAAGTCCATCAGTATGGAGTTTCTTCATGCGCTTTACTCCGATATGACCTAAACGGCAGTGCCACAAATAAGTTGCACTATCATTATCAACTCTGCATCTTTTGGCTTCAATATTATGAATATGTGTATCACCACTATCAAGATTTAGCAAAAATAGACCACTCTTCAAGGGTGCATGACCATAAAAGATATTACTCATATAAATAGAACAACCATTATTCTTTGATTTAAATGAATAACCGTCTTGCATCAAACAAGATCCAGATATAATGTTCATGCTCAACGCTGGCACCAAATAACAATTATTTAGGTCTAATACTAATCCCGAAGGTAGATGTAGAGGTAGCGTGCCGACCGCGATCACATCGACTTTGGAACCATTTCCCACGCGCATCATCACCTCGTCCTTAGCCAATCTTCGCTTAATCCGTAGCCCCTGTTTCGAGTTGCAAATATTAGCAACAGAACCAGTATCAAATACCCAGGTGCTACTACGAGCATTAGTAAGGTACACATCAATAACATGTATATCACATATACCTTTTTTCACCTTGCCATCCTTCTTGTCCGCCAAATACTTGGTGCAGTTCCGCTTCCAATGACCAGTCTGCTTGCAGTAGAAGGACTCAGTCTCAGGCTTAGGTCCAGACTTGGGTTTCTTCTCTTGAGCAGCAACTTGCTTGCTGTTCTTCTTGAAGTTCCCCTTCTTCTTCCCTTTGCCCTTTTTCTTGAAACTGGTGGTCTTATTGACCATCAACACTTGATGCTCCTTCTTGATTTCTACCTCCGCTACCTTTAGCATTGCGAAGAGCTCGGGAATTGTCTTATCCATCCCTTGCATATTATAGTTCATCACGAAGCTCTTGTAGCTTGGTGGCAGTGATTGGAGAATTCTGTCAATGACGCTATCATCCAGAAGATTAACTCCCAGTTGAATCAAGTGATTGAAGTACCCAGACATCTTGAGTATATGCTCACTGACAAAACTATTCTCCTCCATCTTGCAGCTGTAGAACTTATTGGAGACTTCATATCTCTCAATCAGGGCATTCTTTTGAAATATTAACTTCAACTCCTGGAACATCTCATATGCTCTATGACGTTCAAAACATCGTTGAAGTCCCGTTTCTAAGCTGTAAAGCATGGCACATTGAACTATCGAGTAGTCATCAGCTTTGCTCCGCGAGACGTTCTTAACATCGTCAGTTGCATCAGTAGCAGGCCTGGCACTCAGCGGTGCTTCCAGGACGTAATTCTTCTGAGCAGCAATGAGGATAATCCTCAAGTTATGGACCCAGTCCGTGTAATTGCTACCATCATCTTTCAACTTTTCTTTCTCAAGGAACGCATTAAAATTCAACGGAACAACATCACGGGCCATCTATCTACAACCAACATAGACAAGCAAGATACTATCAGGTATTAAGTTCATGATAAATTTAAGTTCAATTAATCATATTATTTAAGAACTCCCACTTAGATAGACATCCCTCTAATCCTCTAAGTGATCACGTGATCCATATCAACTAAACCATGTTCGATCATCACGTGAGATGGAGTAGTTTCAACGGTGAACATCACTATGTTGATCACATCTACTATATGATTCACGCTCGACCTTTCGGTCTCCGTGTTCCGAGGCCATATCTGTTATATGCTAGGATCGTCAAGTTTAACCTGAGTATTCCGCGTGTGCAACTGTTTTGCACCCGTTGTATTTGAACATAGAGCCTATCACACCCGATCATCACGTGGTGTCTCAGCACGAAGAACTTTCGCAATGGTGCATACTCAGGAAGAACACTTATATTTTGATAATTTAGTGAGGGATCATCTTATAATGCTACCGTCAATCAAAGCAAGATAAGATGCATAAAAGATAAAACATCATATGCAATCAATATAAGTGATATGATATGGCCATCATCATCTTGTGCTTGTGATCTCCATCTCTGAAGCACCGTCATGATCACCATCGTCACCGGTGCGACACCTTGATCTCCATCGTAGCATCGTTGTCGTCTCGCCAATCTTATGCTTCCACGACTATCGCTACCGCTTAGTGATAAAGTAAAGCATTACAGGGCGATTGCATTGCATACAATAAAGCGACAACCATATGGCTCCTGCCAGCTCCCGATAACTTGGTTACAAAACATGATCATCTCATAGAATTAAATCTAGCATCATGTCTTGACCATATCACATCACAAAATGCCCTGCAAAAACAAGTTAGACGTCCTCTACTTTGTTGTTGCAAATTTTATGTGGCTGCTACGGGCTTAGCAAGAACCGTTCTTACCTACGCATCAAAACCACAATGATAGTTTGTCAAGTTGGTGCTGTTTTAACCTTCGCAAGGACCGGGCGTAGCCACACTCGGTTCAACTAAAGTTGGAGAAACTGACACCCGCCAGCCACCTGTGTGCAAAGCACATCGGTAGAACCAGTCTCGCGTAACCGTACGCATAATGTCGGTCCGGGCCTCTTCATCCAACAATACCGCCGAACCAAAGTATGACTGTTGGGGAACGTTGCAGAAAACAAAAAATTTCCTACTCGTTTCACCAAGATCATCTAGGAGTTCATCTAGCAATGAGTGATTAGATGCATCTACATACCTTTGTAGATCGCGTACGGAAGCGTTCAAAAGAACGGTGATGATGTAGTCGTACTCGACGTGATCCAAATCACCGATGACAAGCGCCGAACGGACGGCACCTCCGCGTTCAACACACGTACGGGACGGGAGACGTCTCCTCCTTCTTGATCCAGCAAGGGGGGAGGAGAGGTTGATGAAGATCCAGCAGCACGACGGCGTGGTGGTGGATGCAGGGCGTCATAGCAGCAGGGCTTCGCCGAGACTATGAGGGAGAGACGTAACGGGGGGAGATGGAGGCGCCAGGGGCTGGTGTGAAATCCCTCCTCTCCCCCCACTATATATAGGGGTGCCAGGGGGGGCGCCGGCCCTAGTAGATGGCATCTACTAGGGGGGCGGCGGCCAAGGGGAGGTTTCCCTCCCCCCCAAGGCACCTAGGGGTGCCTTCCACCACATGGACTCTTCCATGGTGGAAACCCTAGGCGCATGGGCCTATAGGGGCTGGTGCCCTTGGCCCATCTAGGCCAAGGCGCACCACCTACAGCCCATTTGGCCCCCCGGGACAGGTGGCCCCACCCGGTGGACCCCCGGGACCCTTTCGGTGGTCCCGGTACAATACCGATAACCCCGAAACTTGTCCCGATGCCCGAAATAGCACTTCCTATATATAATTCTTTACCTCCGGACCATTCCGGAACTCCTCGTGACGTCCGGGATCTCATCCGGGACTCCGAACAACATTCGGGTTTCTGCATATACATATCTTCATAACCCTAGCGTCACCGAACCTTAAGTGTGTAGACCCTACGGGTTCGGGAGACAAGCAGACATGACCGAGACGACTCTCCGGTCAATAACCAACAGCGGGATCTGGATACCCATGTTGGCTCCCACATGCTCCACGATGATCTCATCGGATGAACCACGATGTCGAGGATTTAATCAATCCCGTACGCTATTCCCTTTGTCTATCGATATGTTACTTGCCCGAGATTCGATCGTCGGTATCCCAATACCTCGTTCAATCTCGTTACCGGCAAGTCAGTTTACTCGTACCGTAATGCATGATCCCGTGACCAGACACTTGGTCACTCTGAGCTCATTATGATGATGCATTACCGAGTGGGCCCAGTGATACCTCTCCGTCATACGGAGTGACAAATCCCAGTCTTGATCCATGTCACCCAACAGACACTTTCGGAGATACCCGTAGTCTACCTTTATAGTCACCCAGTTACGTTGTGACGTTTGGCATACCCAAAGCACTCCTACGGTATCCGGGAGTTACACGATCTCATGGTCTAAGGAAAAGATACTTTGACATTGGAAAACTCTAGCAAACGAACTATATGATCTTGTGCTATGTTTAGGATTGGGTCTTGTCCATCACATCATTCTCCCAATGATGTGATCTCGTTATCAATGACATCCAGTGTCCATAGTCAGGAAACCATGACTATCTGTTGATCAACGAGCTAGTCAACTAGAGGCTCACTAGGGACATGTTGGTGTCTGTTATTCACACATGTATTACGATTTCCGGATAACACAATTATAGCATGAATAAAGACAATTATCATGAACAAGGAAATATAATAATAATGCTTTTATTATTGCCTCTAGGGCATATTTCCAACAGTCTCCCACTTGCACGAGAGTCAATAATCTAGTTACATTGTGATGAATCGAACACCCATGGAATTCTGGTGTTGATCATGTTTTGCTCTAGGGAGAGGTTTAGTCAACGGATCTGCTACATTCAGGTCCGTATGTACTTTACAAATCTCTATGTCTCCATCTTGAACATTTTCACGAATGGAGTTGAAGCGACGCTTGATGTGCCTTGTCTTCTTGTGAAACCTGGGCTCCTTGGCAAGTGAAATAGCTCCAGTGTTGTCACAGAAGAGCTTGATCGGCCCCGACGCATTGGGTATGACTCCTAGGTCGGTGATGAACTCCTTCACCCATATTGCTTCATGTGCTGCCTCCGAGGCTGCCATGTACTCCGCTTCACATGTAGATCCCGCCATGACGCTTTGCTTGCAACTGCACCAGCTTACTGCCCCACCATTCAAAATATACACGTATCCGGTTTGTGACTTAGAGTCATCCAGATCTGTGTCGAAGCTAGCGTCGACGTAACCGTTTACGAAGAGCTCTTCGTCACAACGAGAAACATTTCCTTAGTCCTTTTCAGGTACTTCAGGATATTCTTGACCGCTGTCCAGTGTTCCTTGCCGGGATTACTTTGGTACCTTCCTACCAAACTGACGGCAAGGTTAACATCAGGTCTGGTACACAGCATGGCATACATAATAGAACCTATGGCTGAGGCATAGGGGATGACGCTCATCTCTTCTATATCTTCTGCCGTGGTCGGACATTGAGCTGAGCTCAATTTCATACCTTGTAACACAGGCAAGAACCCCTTCTTGGATTGATCCATATTGAACTTCTTCAATATCTTATCAAGGTATGTGCTTTGTGAAAGACCTATGAGGCGTCTCGATCTACCTCTATAGATTTTGATGCCTAATATATAAGCAGCTTCTCCAAGGTCCTTCATTGAAAAACTTTTATTCAAGTAGGCCTTGATGCTGTCCAAGAGTTCTATATCATTTCCCATCAAAAGTATGTCATCTACATATAATATGAGAAATGCTACAGAGCTCCCACTCACTTTCTTGTAAACGCAGGCTTCTTCATAAGTCTGTGTAAACCCAAACGCTTTGATCATCTCATCAAAGCGAATGTTCCAACTCCGAGATGCTTGCACCAGCCCATAAATCGAGCGTTGGAGCTTGCACACTTTGTCATCATTCTTAGGATCGACAAAACCTTCCGGCTGCATCATATACAATTCTTCCTTAAGGAAACCATTAAGGAATGCCGTTTTGACGTCCATTTGCCATATTTCGTAATCATAGAATGCGGCAATTGCTAACATGATTCGGACGGACTTCAGCTTCGCTACCGGTGAGAAAGTCTCATCGTAGTCAACCCCTTGAACTTGTCGATAACCCTTAGCGACAAACCGAGCTTTATAGATGGTCACATTACCATCCGCGTCTGTCTTCCTCTTAAAGATCCATTTATTTTCTATGGCTCGCCGCTCAACGGGCAAGTCAGTCAAAGTCCATACTTTGTTTTCATACATGGATCCTATCTCGGATTTCATGGCTTCTAGCCATTTGTCGGAATCCGGGCCCGCCATCGCTTCTTCATAGTTCGAAGGTTCACCGTTGTCTAACAGCATGATTTCCAAGACAGGGTTGCCGTACCACTCTGGTGCGGAACGTGTCCTTGTGGACCTTTGAATTTCAGTAGGGGCTTGATCAGAAGTATCTTGATCATTAACTTCCTCTCTAGTCGTTGCAGGCACCTCAGGAACATTTTCTTGAGTTGCGCCATTTTCCGGTTCAAGAGGTAATACTTCATCAAGCTCTACTTTCCTCCCACTTACTTCTTTCGAGAGAAACTCTTTCTCCAGAAAGGACCCATTCTTGGCAACAAAGATCTTGCCTTAGGATCTGAGGTAGAAGGTGTACCCAATAGTTTCTTTTGGGTATCCTATGAAGACGCATTTTTCCGACTTGGGTTCGAGCTTTTCAGGTTGAAGTTTCTTGACATAAGCATCGCATCCCCAAACTTTTAGAAACGACAGCTTAGGTTTCTTCCCAAACCATAATTCATACGGTGTCGTCTCAACGGATTTCGACGGAGCCCTATTTAAAGTGAACGCGGCAGTCTCTAAAGCATAGCCCCAAAAGGATAGCGGTAAATCGGTAAGAGACATCATAGATCGCACCATATCTAACAGAGTGCGATTACGACGTTCGGACACACCATTACGCTGAGGTGTTCCAGGCGGCGTGAGTTGTGAAACTATTCCACATTTTCTTAAGTGTGTGCCAAACTCGTGACTCAAGTATTCTCCTCCACGATCTGATCGTAGAAACTTGATTTTCCTGTCACGTTGATTTTCAACCTCACTCTGAAATTCCTTGAACTTTTCAAAGGTTTCAGACTTGTGTTTCATTAAGTAGATATACCCATACCTACTTAAATCATTAGTGAGGGTGAGAACATAACGATAGCCACCGTGAGCCTCAACACTCATTGGACCGCACACATCAGTATGTATGATTTCCAATAAGTCGGTTGCTCGCTCCATTGTTCCTGAGAATGGAGTCTTGGTCATTTTACCCATAAGGCATGGTTCGCATGTGTCAAATGATTCATAATCAAGAGACTCTAAAAGTCCATCAGCATGGAGCTTCTTCATGCGTTTGACACCTATGTGACCAAGGCGGCAGTGCCACAGGTATGTGGGACTATCATTATCAACCTTACTTCTTTTGGTACTCACATTATGAACATGTGTAGCATCACGTTCGAGATTCATAAAGAATAAACCATTCACCATAGGAGCATGACCATAAAACATATCTCTCATAAAAATGGAACAACCATTATTCTCAGATTTAAAAGAGTAGCCATCTCGAATTAAACGAGATCCCGATACAATGTTCATGCTCAAAGCTGGCACTAAATAACAATTATTAAGGTTTAAAACTAATCCCGAAGGGAGATGCAGAGGTAGCGTGCCGACGGCGATCACATTGACCTTGGAACCATTCCCGACGCGCATCGTCACCACGTCCTTTGCCAGTTTCCGCTTATTCCGCAGCCCCTGCTTTGAGTTACAAATGTGAGCAACTGCACCGGTATCAAATACCCAGGAGCTACTACGGGCACTAGTAAGGTACACATCAATTACATGTATATCACATATACCTTTTGTTTTGCCGGCCTTCTTATCCGCTAAGTACTTAGGGCAGTTCCGCTTCCAGTGACCGCTTCCCTTGCAATAAAAGCACTCAGTCTCGGGCTTGGGTCCATTCTTTGGCTTCTTCCCGGCAGCTTGCTTGTCGGGCGCGGCAACCTCCTTGCCGTCCTTCTTGAAGTTCTTTTTACCCTTGCCTTTCTTGAACTTAGTGGTTTTATTGACCATCAACACTTGATGTTCCTTCCTGACTTCTACCTCTGCTGATTTCAGCATAGCAAATACTTCAGGAATGGTCTTTTCCATCCCCTGCATATTGAAGTTCATCACAAAGCTCTTGTAGCTTGGTGGAAGCGACTGGAGGATTCTGTCAATGACCGCATCATCCGGGAGATTAACTCCCAGTTGAGTCAAGCGGTTATGCAACCCAGACATAGTGAGTATGTGCTCACTGACAGAACTGTTTTCCTCCATCTTACAGCTGAAGAATTTGTCGGAGACTTCATATCTCTCGACCCGGGCATGAGCTTGGAAAACCATTTTCAGCTCTTCGAACATCTCATATGCTCCATGTCTCTCAAAACTCTTTTGGAGCCCCGGCTCTAGGCTGTAAAGCATGCCGCACTGAACGAGGGAGTAGTCATCGGAACGTGCCTGCCAAGCGTTCATAACGTCTTGTTCCGCAGGGAGAACGGGTGCGTCACCAAGCGGTGCTTGTAGGACATAATCTTTCTTGGCAGCTATGAGGATGATCCTCAGGTTCCGAACCCAGTCCGTATAGTTGCTGCCATCGTCTTTCAGCTTAGTTTTCTCTAGGAACGCGTTGAAGTTGAGGACTACGTTGGCCATTTGATCTACAAGACATATTGCAAAGATTTTAGACTAAGTTCATGATAATTAAGTTCAACTAATCAAATTATTAGTGAACTCCCACTTAGATTAGACATCCCTCTAGTCATCTAAGTATTACATGATCCGAGTTAAACTAGACCGTGTCCGATCATCACGTGAGACGGACTAGTCAACATCGGTGAACATCTTCATGTTGATCGTATCTTCTATACGACTCATGCTCGACCTTTCGGTCTTCTGTGTTCCGAGGCCATGTCTGTACATGCTAGGCTCGTCAAGTCAACCTAAGTGTTTGCATGTGTAAATCTGTCTTACACCCGTTGTATGTGAACGTCTGAATAAAACACCCGATCATCACGTGGTGTTTTGAAACAGCGAACTGTCGCAATGGTGCACAGTTAGGGGGAACACTTCTTGAAATTATTGTGAGGGATCATCTTATTTACTACCGTCGTTCTAAGTAAACAAGATGCAAAACATGATAAACATCACATGCAATCAAATAATAAACGTGACATGATATGGCCAATATCACATAGCTCCTTTGATCTCCATCTTGGGGCTCCATGATCATCTTATCACCGGCTTGACACCATGATCTCCATCATCATGATCTCCATCATCGTGTCTCCATGAAGTTGCTCGCCAACTATTACTTCTACTACTATGGCTAACGCGTTTAGCAATAAAGTAAAGTAATTTACATGGCGTTTCTTGATGACACGCAGGTCATATAAAAGAATAAAGACAACTCCTATGGCTCCTGCCGGTTGTCATACTCATCGACATGCAAGTCGTGAATCCTATTACAATAGCATGAACATCTCATACATCACATATAGATCATTCATCATTCATCACAACTTTGGCCATATCATATCACAAACCACTTGCTGCAAAAACAAGTTAGACGTCCTCTAATTGTTGTTGCAAGTTTTACGTGGCTGAATTAGGGTTCTAGCAAGAACGTTTTCTTACCTACGTTAAAGCCACAAAGTGATTTGTCAACTTCTATTTACCCTTCATAAGGACCCTGTTCATCGATTCCGCTCCAACTAAAGTAGGAGAGACAGACACCCGCCAGCCACCTTATGCAACTAGTGCATGTTAGTCGGTGGAACCGGTCTCACGTAAGCGTACGTGTAAGGTTGGTCCGGGCCGCTTCATCCCACAATACCGCTGAAGCAAGAAAGGACTAGTAACGACAAGAAAGTTGACAAATCGACGCCCACAACAAATTGTGTTCTACTCGCGCAAGAAGAACTACGCATAGACCTAGCTCATGATGCCACTGTTGGGGAACGTTGTAGAAAACAAAAATTTTCCTACTCGTTTCACCAAGATCATCTAGGAGTTCATCTAGCAACGAGTGATTAGATGCATCTACATACCTTTGTAGATCGCGTACGGAAGCGTTCAAAAGAACGGTGATGATGTAGTCGTACTCGACGTGATCCAAATCACCGATGACCAGCGCCGAACGGACGGCACCTCCGCGTTCAACACACGTACGGGATGGGAGACGTCTCCTCCTTCTTGATCCAGCAAGGGGGGAGGAGAGGTTGATGAAGATCCAGCAGCACGACGGCGTGGTGGTGGATGCAGGGCGTCACAGCAGCAGGGCTTCGCCGAGACTATGAGGGAGAGACGTAACGAGGGGAGATGGAGGCGCCAGGGGCTGGTGTGAAATCCCTCCTCTCCCCGCCACTATATATAGGGGTGCCAGGGGGGCGCCGGCCCTAGTAGATGGCATCTACTAGGGGGGGCGGCGGCCAAGGGGAGGTTTCCCTCCCCCCCAAGGCACCTAGGGGTGCCTTCCACCACATGGACTCTTCCATGGTGGAAACCCTAGGCGCATGGGCCTATAGGGGCTGGTGCCCTTGGCCCATCTAGGCCAAGGCGCACCCCCTACAGCCCATGTGGCCCCCCGGGACAGGTGGCCCCACCCGGTGGACCCCCGGGACCCTTCCGGTGGTCCCGGTACAATACCGATAACCCCGAAACTTGTCCCGATGCCCGAAATAGCACTTCCTATATATAATTCTTTACCTCCGGACCATTCCGGAACTCCTCGTGACGTCCGGGATCTCATCCGGGACTCCGAACAACATTCGGGTTTCTGCATATACATATCTTCATAACCCTAGCGTCACCGAACCTTAAGTGTGTAGACCCTACGGGTTCGGGAGACAAGCAGACATGACCGAGACGACTCTCCGGTCAATAACCAACAGCGGGATCTGGATACCCATGTTGGCTCCCACATGCTCCATGATGATCTCATCGGATGAACCAGGATGTCGAGGATTTAATCAATCCCGTACGCTATTCCCTTTGTCTATCGATATGTTACTTGCCCGAGTTTCGATCGTCGGTATCCCAATACCTCGTTCAATCTCGTTACCGGCAAGTCACTTTACTCGTACCGTAATGCATGATCCCGTGACCAGACACTTGGTCACTCTGAGCTCATTATGATGATGCATTACCGAGTGGGCCCAGTGATACCTCTCCGTCATACGGAGTGACAAATCCCAGTCTTGATCCATGTCACCCAACAGACACTTTCGGAGATACCCGTAGTCTACCTTTATAGTCACCCAGTTACGTTGTGACGTTTGGCATACCCAAAGCACTCCTACGGTATCCGGGAGTTACACGATCTCATGGTCTAAGGAAAAGATACTTTGACATTGGAAAACTCTAGCAAACGAACTATACGATCTTGTGCTATGTTTAGGATTGGGTCTTGTCCATCACATCATTCTCCCAATGATGTGATCTCGTTATCAATGACATCCAGTGTCCATAGTCAGGAAACCATGACTATCTGTTGATCAACGAGCTAGTCAACTAGAGGCTCACTAGGGACATGTTGGTGTCTGTTATTCACACATGTATTACGATTTCCGGATAACACAATTATAGCATGAATAAAGACAATTATCATGAACAAGGAAATATAATAATAATGCTTTTATTATTGCCTCTAGGGCATATTTCCAACAATGACATGCTGGCAAGCAGTATGAATTATATCGCCCACAACTCACTTGTGTTCTACTCGTGCATATGACATCTACGCATAAAACCTGGCTCAGATGCCATTGTTGGGGAACGTAGTAATTTCAAAAAAAATCCTACACACACGCAAGATCATGGTGATGCATAGCAATGAGAGGGGAGAGTGTTGTCTACGTACCCTCGTACACCGAAAGCGGAAGCGTTAGCATAACACGGTTGATGTAGTCGTAGGTCTTCACGATCCGACCGATCAAGTACCAAACGTACGACACCTCCGAGTTCAGCACACGTTCAGCCCGATGACGTCCCTCGAACTCCGATCCAGCCGAGTGTTGAGGGAGAGTTTCGTCAGCACGATGGTGTGGTGACGATGATGATGTTCTACCGACGCAGGGCTTCGCGTAAGCACCGCTACAGTATTATCGAGGTGGACTATGGTGGAGGGGGGCACCACACACGGCTAAAAGATCAAACGATCAATTGTTGTGTCTATGGGGTGCCCCCTGGCCCCATATATAAAGGAGCAGGGGGGTGCGGCCGGCCTAGAGAGGGGCGCGCCAGGAGGAGTCCTACTCCTACCGGGAGTAGGACTCCCCCCTTTTCCTTGTTGGACTAGGAGAGAGAGGGGAAAGAGGTGGAGGAGAAGAAGGAAGGAGGGCGCCGCCCCCCTCTCCTTGTCCTATTCGGACTAGGGGGGAGGGGGCGTGGCCCTTGCCCTGTCCGCCTCTCCTCTATTTCCACCAAGGCCCACTAAGGCCCATTAAGTCCCCCGGGGGTTCCGGTAACCTCCCGGTACTCCGGTAAAATCCCGATTTCACCCGGAACACTTCCGATATCCAAACATAGGATTCCAATATATCAATCTTCATGTCTCGACCATTTCGAGACTCCTCGTCATGTCCGTGATCACATCCGGAACTCCGAACAACCTTCGGTACATCAAAACATATAAACTCATAATATAACTGTCATCGAAACGTTAAGCGTGCGGACCCTACGGGTTCGAGAACTATGTAGACATGACCGAGACACGTCTCCAGTCAATAACCAATAGCGGAACCTGGATGTTCATATTGGCTCCCACATATTCTACGAAAATCTTTATCGGTCAGACCGCATAACAACATACGTTGTTCCCTTTGTCATCGGTATGTTACTTGCCCGAGATTCGATCGTCGGTATCTCAATACCTAGTTCAATCTCGTTACTGGCAAGCCTCTTTACTCGTTCCGTAATACATCATCCCGCAACTTGTTAGTTGCAATGCTTGCAAGCCTTAAGTGACGTGCATTACCGAGAGGGCCCAGATATACCTCTCCGACAATCGGAGTGACAAATCCTAATCTTGAAATACGCCAACCCAGCAAGTACCTTCGGAGACACCTGTAGAGCACCTTTATAATCACGCAGTTACGTTCTGACGTTTGGTAGCACACAAAGTGTTCCTCCGATAATCGGGAGTTGCATAATCTCATAGTCATAGGAACATGTATAAGTCATGAAGAAAGCAATGGCAACATACTAAACGATCGGGTGCTAAGCTAACGGAATGGGTCAAGTCAATCACATCGTTCTCCTAATGGTGTGATCCCGTTAATCAAATGACAACCCATGCCAATGGTTAGGAAACTTAACCATCTTTGATTAACGAGCTAGTCAAGTAGAGGCATACTAGTGACACTCTGTTTGTCTATGTATTCACACATGTATTATGTTTCCGGTTAATACAATTCTAGCATGAATAATAAACATTTATCATGATATAAGGAAATAAATAATAACTTTATTATTGCCTCTAGGGCATATTTCCTTCACGGCCGCCCCCGACCGCCCCAGCGACTACCACCCCGATCGTGACGCGGCCCTTCCGTCGGCTCTTTCGGGCCGAGCAGCTCGAGCGTCGGTGCCAGGGGCTTTGCTATAACTGCGATGAGCCCTATGTGTCAGACCACGTCTGCCCGCGCTTCTTCTACTTGGAGACGGCCGACTACGTCGAGGAGGACACACCCGCCGACGGGCACGGTGAGTTGCTGCCCCCAGTTGCTGCGGAGGCCGCTCCCTCGGCCGCCCCGGTGCTGGCACTTGTGGTCTCAGACCATGCGCTTGGCGGCATCTGCGACGAGCGGACTATGCTCTTGCTGGTGATGATTCACTGCGAGCGCCTAGTGGCCCTCTTGGATACGGGCTCCACAGATAACTTCCTGCCCGAGGCTACCATGCACCGCTTAGCGCTTCAGCCGACGGGCGGGGAGAAACTTCGGGTCACGGTGGCTAACGGCGACTGCCTCCAGTGTCATGGGCTAGCGCGGAACGTTCCCATCACTATTGCGACGAGCACTTCACCATCATTTGCGCGGGCATCGACTTGGGCTGCTTCGACTTCATCCTCGGCGTCGACTTCTTGCGGACACTTGGTCCCATCCTCTAGGACTTGGATGCCCTGACGATGACTTTCTAGCGCTAAGGTCGCCGCATTCGGTGGGAGGGCGTGGGTGGCGCCTCTTCAGCGACGCCGTAGCTTCAGCTGGCCGCGGCCGCCTCCGAGCCCGAGCACCCATTGCTGGATCACCTTCTGCAGCATGTCTGGAGGTCCTGGGGTCCCCGAAGCTCCACATGCCTAAAAATATGTTAAACAAGGAGGGAGCAGGCAAGGTAATAATCTCATAGTAGTTTTTACCAAATATCAATCTATACTTAAGCATCTTCTTCTTATCCTTAACAATAAAACCATGTGCTACCATACTCTTATAATCTAGAAAAATAGGGGCATCAACTTTTCCTCTTTCTCATAATGCCTAATAGGTATCCCAAAGTGTGCAACAAGGCGTGAAGCAAAGATGCCTCTGAAGATGGGACCATTTGTACGGTTCAGATTTAACCGTTTAGCAACAATAGCGCCTAAACTGAAAGTGGTATCACGAAACAAAGCATGGCGCAAAATAAGAATATCAGGGGCACTAAGATTTCCACTGTTCCCATGACTGATTAAGCATCTACTAGCAAATATTGCAAAGTAACATAGAACAGGAAAATGTATGCTAGTAATTCTTGCATCGGAAACTTTCCTTGTTTCCCCTACAACAATCATATCAATAAACCCCTCCACATCATTACGATGTGGTTCCTCTATGCTGCCCGCAAAGGGTATCTTACAGACCCGACAAAAATCATATAGTGATATCTCCTTAACCTCATCATATAAGTGAAATTCCATTGAAGGTGGTGATTTCTTAGCATGAAAGTAGAAATTTTGCACGAAAATATTAGTGAGGAGATACTTTCGCGCTGGTCGCGGAGGAAGTCAATGAGGCCTGCATTCTCAGCCAAATAATAAAAGTCCTCATATATCCCGTATGCTCTCAAGAAATCATCACAAGGCCATTCGCACAGCCGAACCTCCGCAGTGCGAGGGGGATTATATTTGGGCTTCTTATTCTCTTCACCTTGCTTATCCTTCGAGCTTCGCCTCGAAGAGCCCCTCAACAATCTCTTCATCATTTTCTTTCTCTGAAAAATTTCTGAAATTTTAAGTAACTCAAAATAAAAGTGAACCAAACTCAACAAGGTTGATAGGAACTACTCCCACAAGTGCCTAGAGGCCATATCATGCATTAAAACTACTTTTAACCACATAAATTTGACATGTGATACGTCTCCAACGTATCTATAATTTTTGATTGTTTCATGCTATTATATTATCTGTTTTGGATGTTTATGGGCTTTACTAAACACTTTTATATTATTTTTGGGACTAACCTATTAACCGGAGGCCCAGCCCAAATTGATGTTTTCTTGCCTATTTTAGTGTTTCGAAGAAAAGGAATATCAAACGAAGTCCAAATGGAATGAAACCTTCAGGAGAGTTGCTTTTGGAACAGAAGCAATCCAGGAGACTTGGAGTGGACATCAGGGAAGCTTCGAGGAAGCCATGAGGCAGGGAGGCGCACCCTACCCCCTAGGCGCGCCCCCACCCTCGTGGCCCCTCGTGGCTCCATATACCCTAAAAACATTGGGGAGCAGAATAGATCGGGAGTTTTGCCGCCAGAAGCCTCCGTAGCCACCGAAAACCAATCAAGACCCATTCCGGCACCCTGCCGGAGGGGGGAATCCCTCTCCGGTGGCCATCTTCATCATCTCGGCGCTCTCCATGACGAGGAGGGAGTAGTTAACCCTCGGGGCTGAGGGTATGTACCAGTAGCTATGTGTTTGATCTCTCTCTCTCTCTCTCCCTCTCTCTCTCTCTCTCTCTCTCTCTCTCGTGTTCTTGAATTGACATGATCTTGATGTATCGCGAGCTTTGCTATTATATTTGGATCTTATGATGTTTCTCCCCCTATACTTTCTTGTGATGCGTTGATTTTTCCCTTTGAAGTTATCCTATCGGATTGAGTCTTTAAGGATTTGAGAACACTTGATGTCTGTCTTGCATGTGCTTATCTGTGGTGACAATGGGATATCACATGATCCACTTGATGTATGTTTTGGTGATCAACTTGCGAGTTCCGTGACCTCGTGAACTTATGCATAGGGGTTGGCACACGTTTTCGTCTGGACTCTCCGGTAGAAACTTTGGGGCACTCTTTGAAGTTCTTTGTGTTGGTTGAATAGATGAATCTGAGATTGTGTGATGCATATCGTATAATCATACCCACGGATACTTGAGGTGACATTGGAGTATCAAGGTGACATTAGGGTTTTGGTTGATTTGCGTCTTAAGGTGTTATTTTACTATGAACTCTAGGGCTGTTTTTGACACTTACAGGAATAGCCCAACGGATTGATCGGAAAGAATAACTTTAAGGTGGTTTCGTACCCTACCATAATCTCTTCATTCATTCTCCGCTATTAGTGACTTTGGAGTGACTCTTTGTTGCATGTTGAGGGATAGTTATATGATCCAATTATGTTATTATTGTTGAGAGAACTTGCACTAGTGAAAGTATGAACCCTACGTCTTGTTTCAACACATTGCAATACCGTTTACGCTCACTTTTACCACTTGCTACCTTGCTTTTTTTTTATGTTTTGAGATTACAAAAACCATTATCTACTATCCACATTGCACTTGTATCACCATCTCTTTGCCGAACTAGTGCACCTATACAATTTACCATTGTATTGGGTGTGTTGGGGACACAAGAGATTCTTTTCTATTTGGTTCAAAGGGTTGTTTGAGAGAGACCATCTTCATCCTACGCCTACCACGGATTGATAAACCTTAGGTCATCCACCTGAGGGAAATTTGCTACTGTCCTACAAACCTCTGCACTTGGAGGCCCAACAACGTCTACAAGAAGAAGGTTGTGTAGTAGACATCAAGCTATTTTTTGGCGCCATTGCCGGGGAGGTTAGTGCTTGAAGGTATATCTTTAGATCTTGCAATCGAATATTTGTGTTTCTTGTTTTAGCACTAGTTTAGTTTATAAAAGAAAACTAAAAAATGGAATTGAGTTTGCCTCATACGCTTCATCTTTTTAATATATTTTGTGAGAATGATGGAAAGGAAAATTGTGCTCAAATGCTAGAAGAAGAAATCTATAAAATGTTTGGCACTAAATCTTTGAATGATGAGTATGATTGCAATGTTGTTAGTATGAACTCCTTGAATATCCATAGTACTAATGATGATTGCACCAGTCATGATGAAATGTCTCTTATAAGCATGTCAACTTTTGTGGAGTGCATAGAGTTTGCAAGTACACGCCAAATAGGGAAGATAGATTTTGCAATAGGCATAAGTATTTGGAAACTAAATGGTTGCAAGAGAGGCTAGATGTTTGTGCTGAAAATTTAAAATTTCTTCACCATACTTGTGAACTTTGCAATGAACATGGTAATTTAAATTTCCAATGCAAATTGTTTCATGATCGTATCGTGTCCAATAATTGTGATGATTTGATTTCCCTTGCACATCATAATGAACTTAGTTTGCTTTTGGGTTATGAAGAAATGAAACGTATAACTAAGCATATTCCAGAATATAACCTTGAGAAATTCCAGGGTATTGATCTAGAAGAAATTTTTATGTATTGTGCGGTGAATTGCATTGAAAATCCTTATATTTCCAATTACATAAAGAAATGAAAACAAATAGAGGATGAAGACAATACTAATGAAAGGGAAGAGGCTTCCCAATATCCTCCTATTATTTCTTATGATGAATCAGATAACGAGGAGGAGCCTTCTATTCAACAAATCTCATCAATAAGGAGTTCCAAAATGAGGATTAAACCCACACATGATTTGAAGAATAAAAAGAAAAGACGGAGAAGCAAAGGTAGAAAGGTATCCCTCCCAAATGATGTTGCTCCTATTGCTCATTGTGATGATGATAATTGCTATACCATTGGTGCTATCCATTCTATTAATGATGAGAGTGATTATGCTTATGATATGAAAAGGCCCAAGCTTGGGGATGCTATGTTTGATGAGAATGACATGTTTGAGAATGTATTTGCAGCAATTAATGTTTGTCCCAAGCTTGGGGATGCTACGTTTGATGAAGATGATATTTTAGTCTCCCAAGTTTTGATGAGCAAATTCATTATGATGATAGCATGCCTCCTATGTATGATGGTTATAATTATGAAAGTTGATTTGGAGAGGTCATGACTTTATTTAGTAATGATTCCACTATCTTGGAAGAGGTTTCAATCGATTATGATGAGAACAAAGTTGCTACTTATGATAATTATTGTGATGACACGTATGCTATAAAAACTTTAAAAGTACTGATGATTATATTAAAACTTGTCATGATTATGATTACCCTTTTCCTGAATATTACTCTTTTAATGTGGAAACAATTTGTAGTATTCGAGTTTCTTATGATACTCCCACTATTTCGAATGAGAAGAATTTTGCTTATGTGGAGAGTAGTAAATTTTCTATACTTGTAGGTCATGAAAGCAATGCTTTATGTGATGGTTATATTGTTGAATTCATTCATGATGCTACTGAAAATTATTATGAAGGAGGAATATATGCTTGTGGGAATTGCAATAATATCAAGTTTCCTCTCTATGTGCTTAAAGTTTTAAAGTTATGCTTGTTTTACCTTCCTATGCTAGTTGATTATTGTTCCCATAAGTTGTTTGCTCACAAAATCCCTATGCATAGGAAGTGGATTAGACTTAAATGTGCTAGTTATATTCTTCATGATGCTCTATTTATGTTTCAATTCTTATCTTTTATGTGAGCATCTTTGAAATCATCATGCCTAGCTAGGGGCGTTAAACGATAGCGCTTGTTGGGAGGCAACCCAATTTTTATTTTTGTTCCTTTCTTTTTGTTCATGTTTAGTAATAAATACTTTATCTATACTCTGTTTTGGTTGTATTTTTTGTATTTAATTAGTGTTTGTGCCAAGTAGAACCGTTGGGAAGACTTGGGGAAAGTCCTTTTGATCTTGCTGTAAAAAACAGAAACTTTAGCGCTCGCGAGAATTGCTGCCATTTTTTATTGGAGAGTGATATTTAGTTAATTATTTTTTAAGATGATTAATATATAAATTCCTCACGTCCAGAAATTTATTTTAGAATTTTTGGGTTTACAGAAGTATACATTTGATACAGATTACTACAGACTATTCTGTTTTTGACAAATTCTGTTTTCTATGTGTTGTTTGCTTATTTTGATGAATCTATGAGTAGTATCGGAGGGTATGAACCATAGATAAGTTGGAATACAGTAGATATTACACCAATATGAATTTATAATGAGTTCAAAACAGTACCTAAGTGGTGATTTATTTTCTTATACTAATGGAGCTTACGACTTTTCTGTTAAGTTTTGTGTTGTGAAGTTTTCAAGTTTTGGGTAAAGATTCGATGGATTATGGAATAAGGAGTGGCAAGAGCCCAAGGTTGGGGATGCCCAAGGCACCCCAAGGTAATATTCAAGGACAACAAAAAGCCTAAGCTTGGGGATGCCCCGGATGGCATCCCCTCTTTCGTCTTCGTCTATCGGTAACTTTACTTGGAGCTATATTTTTATTCACCACATGATATGTGTTTTGCTTGGAGTGCCATTTTATTTTATTTTGTTTTTCTTGTTGTTTGAATAAAATACCAAGATCTTAAATTATTAAATGTTAGAGAGTCTTCACATACTTGCATAATTATTCAATTACTCATTGATCTTCACTTATATCTTTCGGAGTAGTTTGTCATTTGCTCTAGTGCTTCACTTATATCCTTTTAGAGCATGGCAGTGGTTTTATTTTTAAGAAATAGATGAACTCTCATGATTCACTTATATTATTTTGAGAATCTTTTAGAACAGCATGGTAATTTGCTTTTAGGCATAATAAAAACTTTCAGATAAGTGCATTGAATACTATGAGAAGTTTGATACTTGATAATTGTTTTGAGATATGAAGATGGTGATATTAGAGTTATGCTAGTTGAGTAGTTGTGAATTTGAGAAATACTTGTGTTAAAGTTTGTGATTCCCGTAGCATGCATGTATGGTGAACCGTTATGTGATGAAGTCAGAGCATGATTTATTTATTGATTGTCTTCCTTATGAGTGGCGGTCGGGGACGAGCGATGGTCTTTTCCTACACATCTATCCCCCTAGGAGCATGCGTGTAGTACTTTGTTTCGATAACTAATAGATTTTTGCAATAAGTATGTGAGTTCTTTATGACTAATGCTGATTCCATTGATTATATGCACTCTCCCCCTTCCACCATTGCTAGCCTCTCTATTACCGCGCACTTTTTGCCGGTATCATACACCCACCATATACCTTCCTCAAAACAGCCAACATACCTACCTATTATGGCATTTCCATAGCCATTCCGAAATATATTGACATGCAACTTTCCACCGTTCCATTTATTATGACACGCTCCATCATTGTCATATTGCTTTGCATGATCATGTAGTTGACATCGTATTTATGGCAAAGCCACCGTTCATAATTCTTTCATACATGTCACTCATGAGTCATTGCACATCCCGGTACACCACCGGAGGCATTCATATAGAGTCATATTTTGTTCTAAGTATCGAGTTGTAGTTCTTGAGTTGTAAGTAAATAAAAGTGTGATGGTCATCATTATTAGAGCATTGTCCCAGTGAGGAAAGGATGATGGAGACTATGATTCCCCCACAAGTCGGGATGAGACTCCGGATGAAAAATAATAATAATAAATAGGCCATAAAAAAGAGAAGGCCCCAAAAAATAAAAAAATAAAAAAAAATGAGAGAAAAAGAGAGAAGGGGCAATGCTACTATCCTTTTACCACACTTGTGCTTCAAAGTAGCACCATGATCTTCATGATAGAGAGTCTCCTATGTTGTCACTTTCATATACTAGTGGGAATCTTTCATTATAAACTTGGCTTGTATATTCCAATGATGGGCTTCCTCAAAATGCCCTAGGTCTTCGTGAGCAAGTGAGTTGGATGCACACCCACTTAGTTTCTTTTTGAGCTTTCATACACTTATAGCTCTAGTGCATCCGTTGCATGGCAATCCCTACTCACTCACATTGATATGTATTGATGGGCATCTCCATAGCCCTTGATACGCCTAGTTGATGTGGGACTATCTTCTCCTTTTTGTCTTCTCCACAACCACCATTCTATTCCACCTATAGTGCTATGTCCATGGCTCACGCTCATATATTGCGTGAAGATTGAAAAAGTTTGAGAACATCAAAAGTATGAAACAATTGCTTGGCTTGTCATCGGGGTTGTGCATGATTTAAATATTTTGTGTGATGACGATAGAGCATAGCCAGACTATATGATTTTGTAGGGATAGCTTTCTTTGGCCATGTCATTTTGAGAAAACATGATTACTTTGTTAGTATGGTTGAAGTATTATTATTTTTATGTCAATATTAAACTTTTGTCTTGAATCTTATGGATCTGAATATTCTTGCCACAATAGAGAAGATTACATTGATAAATATGTTAGGTAGCATTCCACATCAAAAATTCTGTTTTTATCATTTACCTACTCGAGGACGAGCAGGAATTAAGCTTGGGGACGCTTGATACGTCTCCAACGTATCTATAATTTTTGATTGTTTCATGCTATTATATTATCTGTTTTGGATGTTTATGGGCTTTACTTAACACTTTTATATTATTTTTGGGACTAACCTATTAACTAGAGGCCCAGCCCAAATTGTTGTTTTCTTGCCTATTTCAGTGTTTCGAAGAAAAGGAATATCAAACGGAGTCCAAACGGAACGAAACCTTTGGGAGAGTTATTTTTGGAATGGAAGCAATCCAGGAGACTTGGAGTAGACGTCAGGGAAGCTTCGAGGAAGCCACGAGGCAGGGAGGCTCACCCTACCCCCTGGGCGCGCCCCCACCCTCGTGGGCCCCTCGTGACTCCCCTGGCCGACTTCTTTCGCCTATATATGTCCGTATACCCTAAAAACATCGGGGAGTGATACGTCTCCAACGTATCTATAATTTTTTATTGTTCCATGCTATATTATATCCTGTTTTGGACATTATTGGACTTTATTATTCACTTCTATATTATTTTTGGACTATCCTATTAACTGGAGGCCCAACCCAGAATTGTTGTTTTTTTTGCCTATTTTAAAGTTTCGCAGAAAAAGGATATCAAACGGAGTCCAAACGTAATGAAACCTTCAGGAACATGATTTTCAGAATGAACATGATCCAGAGGACTTTGACCCTATGTCAAGACATCAACCGGGAAGGCACGAGGTAGGGGGGAGCGCCTACCCCCTGATGTCTACTACACAACCTTCTTCTTGTAGACGTTGTTGGGCCTCCAAGTGCAGAGGTTTGTAGGACAGTAGCAAATTTCCCTCAAGTGGATGACCTAAGGTTTATCAATCCGTAGGAGGCGTAGGATGAAGATGGTCTCTCTCAAGCAACCCTGCAACCAAATAACAAAGTGTCTCTTGTGTCCCCAACACACCCAATACAATGGTAAATTGTATAGGTGCACTAGTTCGGCGAAGAGATGGTGATACAAGTAGTATATGGATGGTAGATAAATGTTTTTGTAATCTGAAAATATAAAAACAGCAAGGTAACTAATGATAAAAGTGAGCACAGACGGTATTGCAATGCGTTGAAACAAGGCCTAGGGTTCATACTTTCACTAGTGCAAGTTCTCTCAACAATAATAACATAATTGGATCATATAACTATCCCTCAACATGCAACAAAGAGTCACTCCAAAGTCACTAATAGCTGAGAACAAACGAAGAGATTATGGTAGGGTACGAAACCACCTCAAAGTTATTCTTTCCAATCAATCCGTTGGGCTATTCCTATAAGTGTCACAAAGAGCCCTAGAGTTCGTACTAGAATAACACCTTAAGACACAAATCAACCAAAACCCTAATCACTACAAAAAAATACACTTTCGTGATGATACGTGTTTGTCACAGTAGGTTGCGTTTTTTTCATGCATGTACATCCATGACAAATTTATGACAGAATCAAGATAGTCATACCTGTGCTGTCGTAGATGTGTTCCATGACCTTACCAAAATTATCATGACAGAAGTGTCCACTTCCATGAAGATAAATCGCGCGTCACAGAAGTGCTTTCGTCAAGGGTGACCGACACGTGGCATCCATCGTAACGGAACGCCGTTAAGCTATCGGGTCGGGTTTTGGATCCGATAACCCGTAAACAGCCCCGACCAATGGGGATTTTCCACGTGTAAAATCATCATTGGCTGGAGGAGACACATGTCAGGTCCGCGTTGGCACACGTGTCACTCATCCAATGGGCGAGACGCGTCTATGATATGTTGACACGTGGACTGGCCCATCAAGTTTAAATGGGCCGGCCCAACTGAAGGCCCACAAGATTTTGCGGACCATAATGGGCCGACCCAGCTAAAGGCCCACGAGATTTTGCAGACCATAATGGGTTGGCCCAGCTAAAGGCCCACAAGATTTTGCGGGCCATAATGGGCCGGCCTAGGTAAATGCCCACAAGATTTTTGTGTGCCATAATGGGCCAGCCCAGGTAAAGGCCCACAAGATTCTTGCGGATCATAATGGGCCGGCCCAGCTAAAGGCCCATGAGATTTTGTCGAAATTAATGGGTCGGCCCAGCTGTAGGCCCACAAGATTTTGAGGACCCTAATAGGCCGGCCCATTAACTGGCTGCCATGTTTTGGGCCAAATGCCGGCCCATATTTTATTCGGTCCATTAATGGTCTGCCACGCTCTGGGCCTAATAGTGGCCCATATGAGATCCGTCTCGTTAAAAGCCTACCACGTTCTGGGCCAAATTACGGCCCAGATCAGGTCCGACCCTTTAAGAGGCTTTGGGCTCAATTATGGCCCATATCAGATTCGGCCCGTCAATTGGACACTATGCTTTTGGGCCCACCTGCTAAAGGCCCACTTAGTAATTCGGCCTGATATTAGTTTTGGCCTGTTAAGGGCCCGTTTAACATTTCGGCCCTATATTAATTTCGACATGTTAAAAGCCCGTCATATAGTTGGGCCTAACTACGGCCCGGTTTGCATCTGGCCTGCTCGCAGCCGATATCTGATTGGGCCAAACAAGGACAGAGACAATTTTGGCATGTTAAAAGCCCGTGATTTGATTCACACAATCATGGGCCAGGGTTCATTTCGGGCTGCTGCCGGCCCGTGAGCTGTTCGACACGTTTCAGGCCCAACCTACATCGTGATTGCATGACGGCCCGATTATGTATATATATATAGTAAAATAACCGCAACATCATGAATAAGAAAAAACCTAGACTATACAATAAATAAATTATGACATATTACATCCACTGGGCATCAAAGTTCGCCACTATGATAATAAATCACAAGCAGACAGCAGATTACATAAACTGGGCATCAAAGATCGCCACTAGTGCAAATAAACACGCCGACAAAATAATATACAAAACCGACAACACTTCAATAGAGTTCAAGAAAGGTTAGCGCTGCTGGGGAGCTGCAGCACAAGCAGCTGAGCAAGATGATGAGACTGCGCTTGTTCAACACTTATATCTTCCTCACTCTGAAAGATAAACAAGCAGACAGATGACAGGTTTTGCACATAAAAGTATCAGTGCTGACAATTCATCACATTTCTTACTGACAAATAAAGTGACACGGTTTAAAATTGCATTAACACAACATGGTATTGTTCAGGTCAAGACATGGTAGGAAATGACATTGTGAAGGAGTTGGCAGCTTCACAACACCACTGGATTACAGATCAAGAACTCATAAGTATCAGTGGTTAGTGTGCTGTCAATTTATACCATTTCAGATTGGCAAATAAAGAGACGGTTTAAATAATAGTAGAATGATATGACATTGTTCATAGTTAAGACATTGCAGAATATGACATTGTGCTGTAGTGGGTAGGTTCACCACACCACTGGATTACGGATGAAGAACAGAAGCATACATGCAGTGCAAAACAAGATCACTTGCTCTGTATAGTTTAATTTACATGGTATGAAGAAGGAACTTGGTTGTACAACTGAAAACTTAAATTGAGAAAGGATGAACTTTTGTTTATGAACTACATAATAAACTTTAAACAAGCAATTTGATGCAAACACCAAAAATAAAGAGCCGTTGCAGTCATGCCTAACCAAATATATACAACAAAGTTTGAAGGCTTGAGATGGACAAACTTACATTATTGGTGAAGACAGGCTATATAAAGGCCTTGTCCATGCTGATGGGGGGGGGGGCAATTCAAGAAGTTTACCACAGAATCTTCTTCAAAAGCATTGCCTTTATTCTACATTTTGTTAAGAGTAAATATAGATGTGATAATATACGAAAAAATGGAGAATATTTAAGATAAGATGAAGAGTGATGCTACATAACCAAGTAGCTATAAATGTAAGTGCAGCGATACAGGCAAAAGGTACAACCAAGAGCAATGCACAGCTAAAATTCTTCAGTACCAACCTTATGGTAAGAGTAAATATAGATCTGATGTGTAGAAAATGGAGGGCAAAGGAAAATAAGCTGCAGAGTGATGGTACATGAACAACTACATGTCATTATAAGTACACTGATAAAGGACATCATGTACTTACAAGAACAATGCAGAGCTAAAAAACATTGGCATTGGATATATTCTACACTAATGTAACCATTCATACAGATCAGATAATTTGGAGTGAACAATTGATAAGCATGCTATCATGCATACTGTTGTCACATAATGAACCAGGTATGTATGCAAGTACAGTGATACAAGACAATAGGTACTAACAAGAGCAAAGCAGCGGGCAGCATATTTGCGATATCTTGTCATTCTTGTCAAACCGAAATTCTTCTTCGACCAGATTTCCTGCAAAAAAGATCCGTAAGGCACATGCGGAAAAGTAGAAGTTCAAATTGTCATGTGATTTCATAGACAGTACCCCATCCTGGGAACGAGACCAGTGCATAACAAGGTTTTTCCATTCAATGTCTTCTAAATTTAGCACAGGAGACTTCACCGGAAATTCGTTTATAGACTTGACATTGAAGTGTGATTTCCTCAGGTAACACCGATACTGCTGCAATGGTTCCTTGAAAAGCACAAGCAAGCTTTGCTCGTCATGACTATCCAGATTGACCCTCGCCTAGTTACAACAATGTAATGTAAATCATTGATGTGTTCAATCAGCAGAAAACAGGAAAATAATAACCATGAATAATAGCACTTACACGTAAGTTGGACAGGAAGATGTGAAAATGGTGTTTCTCTTCACAATAATCTTCCCATGATGGGAATATATGCACGTAGTCCCTAACAACATTGAAAGCATTGTATTTTAAACTGGGAATAAATGGGGTTCCAATCTGCAGGAATTGGCCGTCTCTGCAGTTGGGATAGGTCTTCGGCCGATGGACTTGCTGTACTTTTTGCTGGAGTGGGATTTTTCTGTGGTATAGCTGGTGCTATGGCTAATGAAATCGGTATACCTTTTGCTGGAGTGCAGGTCCTGTGTGGTGGGGCTAGTGGTGTGGCCAGTGAAGTATGGGTACAGTCTGCTGGAGTCGGTCCTACGTTTTGTGTCACTGGTTGTACAGCCAATATAAGTGGGGTGCTGTCTGATTTCTCCGGCACCACCATGTTTTTCAAGGACTTTGCTGGTGCTCCTTCAGGTTCGGCAATCACCCTCTTCCTTTTTGATGTCTGATGCACAAGAACAACATTTGAGTGGAAAACATGGTATGATGATGACCCACAAGTATAGGGGATCTATCGTAGTCCTTTCAATAAGTAAGAGTGTCGAACCCAACGAGGAGCAGAAGGAAATGATAAGCGGTTTTCAGCAAGGTATTCTCTGCAAGTACTGAAATAAGTGGTAACATATTGTTTTGTGATAAGATAAATTGTAACGAGCAACAAGTAACAAAAGTAAATAAGGTGCAGCAAGGTGGCCCAATCCTTTTGTAGCAAAGGACAATCCGGAACAAACTCTTATAATAGGAGAAGTGCTCCCGAGGACACATGGGAATATCGTCAAGCTAATTTTCATCACGTTCATATGATTCACGTTCGATACTTTGATAATTTGATATGTGGGTGGACCGGTGCTTGGGTGCTATTCTTACTTGAACAAGCATCCCACTTATGATTAACCTCTATTGCAAGCATCCGCAACTACAACAAAAGTATTAAGGTAAACCTAACCATAGCATGAAACATGTGGATCCAAATCAGCCCCTTACGAAGCAACGCATAAACTAGGGTTTAAGATTCTGTCCCTCTAGCAACCCATCATCTACTTATTACTTCCCAATGCCTTCCTCTAGGCCCAAATAATGGTGAAGTGTTATGTAGTCGACATTCACATAACATCACTAGAGGCTAGACAACATACATCTTATCAAAATATCAAATGAATACCAAATTCACATGACTACTAATAGCAAGACTTCTCCCTTGTCCTCAGGAACAAACGTAATTACTCAAAAAGCATATCCATGTTCATAATAAGAGGGGTAATAATATGCATATAGGATCTGAACATATGATCTTCCACCACATAAACCAACTAGCATCAACTACAAGGAGTAATCAACACTACTAGCAACCTACTAGCACCAATCCCGTACTTGGAGACAAGAATTGGATACAACAGATGAACTAGGGTTTGGAGATGAGATGGTGCTGGTGAAGATGTTGATGGAGATTGCCCTCTCCCAATGAGAGAAGCGTTGGTGATGACGATGGTGATTATTTCCCCCTTCCGGAGGGAAGTATCCCCGACAGAACAGCTCTGCGGAGCTCTAGGTTGGTTCCGCCAAGGTTTCGCCTCGTGGCGGCGGAGTCTCGTCCCGAAAAGTTCCTTCTTATTTTTTTCTCATCGAAAGACTTCATATAGGAGAAGATCGACGTCGGAGAGCCACCAGGGGGGCCACGAGGTAGGGGGCGCGCCCTAGGGGGGGCGCCCCCCACCCTCGTGAGCAGGGTGTGGGCCCCCTGGCCTTCATCTTTGGCGAGGATTTTTCTTTATTTATTTTAAGATGTTCCGTGGAGTTTCAGGACTTTTGGAGTTGCGCAGAATAGGTCTCTAATATTTGCTTCTTTTCCAGCCCAGAATTCCAGCTGCCGGCATTCTCTCTCCTTATGTAAACCTTGTAAAATAAGAGAGAATAGCCATAAGTATTGTGACATAAAGTGAAATAACAGTCCATAATGCAATAAATATTGATATAAAAGCATAATGTAAAATGGATGTATCAACTCCCCCAAGCTTAGACCTCGCTTGTCCTCAAGCGAAAAGCCGATAACAATAAATATGTCCTCATGTTTAGAGGTAGAGGGGTCGATAAAAATAAAAATACGGACATGAAGGCATCATGATTATTCTCATAACAACAACATATATAGATTTTGTCATATGATTACTTATGTTCAAGTGATGATCTATTCACAATGCAAAAGTATAAATCATAAACCTTATTGGGCTCCGACAAACTATAATCTCAGTCATTGAAGCAATTGCAATTTATCATAACATCGGAAAGAGTCTATGTCAGAGCTAAAAAGCAAGTCCACATACTCAACTATCATTTAGTCCTCCATAATTGCTAACACTCACGCAATACTTGTGGTTACAGAGTTTTAATCGGACACAGAGAAAGATAGGGGCTTATAGTTTTGCCCCACAACCTTTTACCTCAAGGGTAATGTCAACAATAATGGTTCATGCTCCCCTACATCCAATTAGATATATATATATATATCATGTTCTTTCCAACATGCTGAGCTTGCCAAGGGATAAAATGAAAAAGAAAAGGTGAAGATCACCATGACTCTTGCATAAGGTAGAAGATAATAATAATGGATAGGCCCTTCGCAGAGGGAAGCAAAGGTTGCCATGCGCTTTTATGGTTGGATGCACAAAATCTCAATGCGATAGAACGTCACTTTATATTGCCCCTTGTGATATGAACCTTTATTATGCAGTCCGTCGCTTTTATTACTTCCACATCACAAGATTGTATAAACTTATTTCTCCCACACCAATCAATCATACATATTTAGAGCAATTTTTATTGCTTTGCACCGATGACAACTTACTTGAAGGATCTTACTCAATCCATAGGTAGATATGGTGGACTCTCATGGCCAAACTGGTTTAAGGGTATTTGGAAGCACAAGTAGTATTTCTACTTGGTGCTGAGAATTTGGCTAGCATGAGGGGGAAAGGCAAGCTCAACAAGTTAGAGGATCCATGACAACATACTTTATCTCGGATATAAGAAAGACATAACTCATTACGTTGTCTTCCTTGTCCAACATCAACTCTTTAGCATGTCATATTTTAGTGAGTGCTCCCAATCATAAAAGATGTCAATGATAATATATCTATATGTGAAACCTCTCTTTCCTTATTACTTCCTATTAATTGCAACAATGACCAAAGCTATGTATGCCAACTCCCAACAACTTTTAATCATCATACTCTTTCTATGTGAAGTCATTACTCTCAATAAGATCAATATGAACTTTTTGTTTCTTTTTATTCTTTTCTTCTTTCTTTTATTCACCCAAGATCATGGCAAAATAATCAAGCCCTTGACTCAACACTAATCTTTATTATATATAACTCACGGACTCGATTACAAAGAGAGATCATAAAGCAAAACTCAAAACTAGATCATGCCATAAACTTTATTCTACTAGATCAAGATACTACTAATAGGATCGAACTAAGAAAAACGATAAAGATAGGAGTTGCGATGGTGATATGATACCGGGGCACCTCCCCCAAGCTTGGCAGTTGCCAAGGGGAGTGCCCATACCCATGTGATTATATCTCCTTTGTCGATGAAGAAGGTGGAGGTAACGGATAATTGCACATCGAGCGTAAGAGGTTCTCCAGCTTGCGAATAATGCCCTTGAGTGCGACAATATGCTCCTTTAACAAAATATTTTCTTGTGTGAGATACTTGTTTTGTATACGAGTTATCTCAATCATCTTGAAAGCTTCGATCTCAGTTGGGGTAAGAAGGTTATGATCAATTTGAAGGATGTCTTTTGCTGCTGGAGCTTGATCCTCTGTGGCCTTCTTGATCCTTTCATCCTTGTTGATCCTCATGGGTTCTTCCCTCTTCAGATCTATCTTCATTAGCCAAGCATCATTGTCACCATTGTTGGAGGAGGGAGACGACATGATGCCTAGCCTGGAAAACCCTGACAGAAAACAACTCGAAATAAGAACAGAGGAGGTTTGCGTGATACGGGAGTCAAAACCTTTGGGAGGTTATATAATGAATTTTTACCGACCAAAATACATAACGTGCAAAAAAACGGAGTCCGGAAGGCACACGAGGTGCTCACGAGGTAGGGGGGCGCGCCCAGAGGGGTAGGGCGTGCCCACCACCCTCGTGGGGCCCTTGTGTCCTTCCCGGACTGCTACTTATTTTTCTATTTTTCTAAATATTCCAAAACGGAGAAATATTGCCTTCAAAATTGTTTTGGAGTCGGTTTACTTACCATACCACATACCTATTCCTTTTCGGAGTCTAAAACATTCTGGAAAGTGTCCCTTATGTATTCCTCCGGGGTTACGGTTTCAATAATATTGGTTTCAACATTTATGGGATTACCTGAGATATAATGTTTGATTCTTTGACCGTTTACCACCTTCGGATTTGTGCCCTCGAAGTTGTTGGTTTTTATGGCACCGGAATGATAGACCTCTTCGATAACATAGGGGCCTTCCCATTTAGAGAGAAGTTTGCCTGCAAAAAATCTTAAACGAGAGTTGTATAGCAATACATAATCACCTACATTAAACTCACGCTTTTATATCCTTTTGTCATGCCATGTTTTAACTTTTTCTTTAAACAACTTGGCATTTTCATAAGCTTGGGTTCTCCATTCATCAAGTGAGCTAGTATCAAATAACCTCTTCTCACCGGCAAGTTTAAAATCATAGTTGATCTCTTTAATAGCCCAATACGCCTTATGTTCTAGTTCAAGAGGTAAGTGACATGCTTTTGCATAAACCATTTTATACGGAGACATACCCATAGGATTTTTATATGCAGTTCTATAGGCCCACAATGCATCATCAAGTTTCTTGGACCAATTCTTTCTAGACCTGTTAACAGTCTTTTGCAAAATTAATTTGAGCTCTCTATTGCTCAACTCTACTTGACCACTAGACTGAGGGTGATAAGGAGATGCAATTCTATGATTAACATCATACTTAGCAAGCATTTTACGGAAAGCACCATGAATAAAGTGTGAACCACCGTCAGTCATTAAATATCTAGGGACTCCAAACCTCGGAAAAATAACTTCCTTAAGCATTTTAATAGAAGTGTTATGATCAGCACTAGTAGTTGGAATAGATCTACCCACTTAGTAACGTAATCAACAACAACTAAAATATGTGTGTATCCATTAGAGGCAGGAAAAGGTCCCATATAATCAAAGCCCCAAACATGAAACGGTTCAATAACAAGTGAATAATTAATAGGCATTTCTTGACGTCTACTAATATTACCAATTCGTTGACATTCATCACAAGACAAGACAAACTTACGGGCATCCTTGAAGAGAGTAGGCCAATAAAAACCAGATTGCAATACCTTATGTGCAATTCTATCTCCAGCGTGGTGTCCTCCATAAGCCTCGGAGTGACACTTGCGTAGGATCTTTTCATGTTCATGCTCAGGTACACAACGTCTAATAACACCATCTACTCCTTCTTTATAAAGATGTGGGTCATCCCAAAAGTAATGTCTTAAATCATAGAAAAACTTTTTCTTTTGCTGGTATGTGAAGCTAGGTGGTATAAACTTAGCAACAATATAATTAGCATAATCAGCATACCATGGAGTACTACGAGAAGTACTTATAACATTTAATTGTTCACCAGGAAAGCTATCATTAATAGGTAGTGGGTTATCAAGAATATTTTCTAACCTACACAAGTTGTCTGCAATGGGGTTCTCAGCTCCCTTTCTATCAACAATATGCAAATCAAATTCTTGTAGCAAGAGAACCCATCTAATAAGTCTAGGTTTAGCATCTTTCTTTTCCATAAGGTATTTAATAGCAGCATGATCAGTTTGAATAGTTACTTTAGAATCGACAATATAAGGTCTGAACTTATCACAAGCAAATACAACTCCTAAAAGCTCTTTTTCAGTAGTAGCATAATTTCTTTGAGCATTGTCTAGAGTCTTACTAGCATAATGAATAACATTTAATTTCTTATCAACTCTTTGCCCTAGAACAGCACCTACAACATAATCACTAGCATCACACATAATTTCAAAGGGTACGTTACAATCAGGTGGCTGAACAACAGCTGCAGAGACTAATGCTTTCTTAAGTATTTCAAATGCTTCCACACAATCATCATCAAAGACAAATGGTATATCTTTTTGCAATAAATTAGTTAGAGGCCGAGAAATTTTTGAGAAGTCCTTAATGAACCTCCTGTAAAATCCGGCGTGACCAAGGAAACTTCTTATACCTTTGATGTCCTTGGGACATGGCATCTTTTCAATAGCGTCGACCTTGGCTTTATCAACTTCAATACCTCTTTTAGAAACTTTGTGCCCCAAGAAAATACCTTCATTAACCATAAAGTGGCACTTTTTCCAATTCAAGACAAGATTAGTTTCTTCACATCTTTGCAAAACTCGATCAAGATTGCTCAAGCAATCATCAAAAGAGGAACCATAGACGGAAAAATTGTCCATGAAAACCTCACAAATCTTTTCACAAAAGTCAGAGAATATAGCCATCACGCATCTTTGAAAGGTAGCAGGTGCATTACATAGACCAAAAGGCATACGTCTATAAGCAAAAGTACCAAAAGGGCATGTAAAAGTAGTCTTTGATTGATCTCTAGCCGACACAAGTATTTGAGAGAAACCAGAATAACCATCTAGAAAGCAATAGTGTGTATGTTTGCATAATCTTTCTAGCATTTGATCAATAAAAGGTAAGGGGTAATGATCTTTCTTAGTAGCTTTATTTAATTTGCGGAAATAAATTACCATCCTATAACCTGTGATAATTCTTTGTGGAATCAATTCATCTTTATCATTAAGAACAACAGCAATACCTCCCTTCTTAGGGACACAATGGACAGGACTTACCCACTCACTATCAGCAACGGGATAGATTATACCTGCCTCTAGAAGCTTTAGTATTTCTTTTCTTACCACTTCTTTCATTTTAGGATTAAGACGGCGTTGAGGATCACGAACTGGTTTGGCATCTGCTTCCAAATTTATTTTATGTTGACATAGAGTGGGACTAATGCCCTTAAGATCATCAAGAGTATATCCAATAGCAGCACGATGCTTCTTCAGAGTTTTCAATAATCTTTCTTCTTCATGCTCTGAAAGGTTAGCACTAATAATAACAGGATATATCTTCTTTTCATCAAGATAAGCATATTTAAAATTATCAGGCAACAGTTTAAGCTCAAACACGGGATCACCCTTGGGTGGAGGAGGATCCCCTAAAATTTCAACAGGCAAATTGTGTTGCAGAATAGGTTGCTGTTTAAAGAATACTTCATCTATTTCCCTTCTTTCATTCATGAACATATCATTTTCATGGTCTAGCAAATAGTGTTCTAAAGGATCACTAGGAGGTACGGCAATAGAAGCAAGACCAATAATTTCATCCTTACTAGGTAATTCTTCCTCACGATGTTGTTTACTAAATTTAGAGAAATTAAACTCATGAACCATATCATCCAAGCCAATAGTAACAACATTCTTTTCACAATCTATCCTAGCATTAACAGTGTTCAAGAAGGGTCTACCAAATATAATGGGACAAAAGCTATCTTGCGGAGAAGTAAGAACAAGAAAGTCAGCAGGATATTTAGTTTTCCCACACAAGACTTCAACATCTCTAACAATTCCAGTTGGTGAAATAGTATCTCTATTGGCAAGTTTAATTGTGACATCAATACCTTCTAACTCAGCAGATGCAATTTCATTCTTAATTTCTTCGTTTAAAGTATGCGGTATAACACTAGCACTCGCACCCATATCACATAAGCCATGATAACAATGATCTCCTATTTTAACAGAAATAACAGGCACGCCTACCACATGTCTATGTTTATCTTTAGCACAAGGTTTAGCAATTCTAGTAGTTTCACCTTTGAACTGAATAACATGCCCATCAATATTATTAGACAAGAGATCTTTAACAATAGCAATATTAGGTTCTACTTTAACTTGCTCAGGGGGTGTATAAGTTCTAATATTGCTTTTACAAACAACAATTGAAGCTTTAGCATGATCCTTTATTCTAACAGGGAAAGGTGGTTTCTCAACATAAGAAGTAGGAACAATAGGATCATTATAAGTGACAGTCTTTTCTTCAACTTTAATAGGTGCAGCTACTTTTACTTCTATGGGAGGATGATATTTAAACCACTTCTCCTTAGGGAGATCAACATAAGTAGCAAAAGATTCACAGAAAGAAGCTACTATCTCAGAGTCAAGTCCATATTTAGTGCTAAACTTACGGAAAATATCGGTGTCCATAAAAGATTTAACACAATCAAACTTAGGTGTCATACCTGACTCCTTACCTTCATCGAGGTCCCAATTTTCAGAGTTGCGTTTAATTCTATACAATAAATTCCATTTAAATTCAATAGTCTTCATCATAAAAGAGCCAGCACAAGAAGTATCGAGCATGGTGCGATTGTTTTCAGAAAGCCGGGCATAAAAATTTTGAATGATCATTTCTCTTGAGAGCTCATGATTGGGGCATGAATATAACATTGATTTAAGCCTCCCCCAAGCTTGAGCGATGCTTTCTCCTTCACGAGGCCAGAAATTATATATATAATTGCGATCACGACGAACAAGATGCACAAGGTAATACTTTTGATGAAATTCCAACTTCAATCTTTTATAGTCCCATGATCTCATATCATCACATAGCCTATACCATATCAATGCGTCTCCCTTCAAAGATAAAGGGAAGACCTTCTTCTTAGCAACATCATCGGGTATACCTGCAAGCTTAAATAATCCACAAACTACATCCACATATATTAAGTGCTCATTGGGATGCTTTGTTCCATCCCCTGTAAAAGGGTTAGCTAGCAGTTTTTCCATCATACCCGAAGGAAATTCAAAATGAGTTTCATTTTCAATAGGTTCAGTAGGTTGAGGAGCAACTCTTTTCTCTACTGGACGGGGTGAAGATAGCCCGAACAAGCCCCTCAGAGAATTACTTTCCATAGTAACAAGTGACAGTAAATTTCAGCACACTATATAAATTTTTCTTACCAAATTCCACCTACCAAAGGCGCTACACTCCCCGGCAACGGCGCCAGAAAAGAGCCTTGATGACCCACAAGTATAGGGGATCTATCGTAGTCCTTTCGATAAGTAAGAGTGTCGAATCCAATGAGGAGCAGAAGGAAATGATAAGCGGTTTTCAGCAAGGTATTCTCTGCAAGTACTGAAATAAGTGGTAACAGATAGTTTTGTGATAAGATAAATTGTAACGAGCAACAAGTAACAAAAGTAAATAAAGTGCAGCAAGGTGGCCCAATCCTTTTGTAGCAAAGGACTAGCCGGAACCAACTCTTATAACAGGAAAAGCGCTCCCGAGGACACATGGGAATATCGTCAAGCTAGTTTTCATCACGTTCATATGATTCGCGTTCGATACTTTGATAATTTGATATGTGGGTGGACCTGTGCTTGGGTGCTGTTCTTACTTGAACAAGCATCTCACTTATGATTAACCTCTATTGCAAGCATCCGCAACTACAACAAAAGTATTAAGGTAAACCTAACCATAGCATGAAACATGTGGATCCAAATCTGTCAAGATCGGATTTTCGGGATATAAATTTCCCAGAAAATGGTCCTTGTGCTCACCAGCCCCAGGATTACTGTTAGCTGATGAGACACCAACTTGATACAGAAATTCCAAGCAAAGTACATAATATGTAGTATAAGACCATTCTGGCCTATGAGTACAACAAATGGTTTCTAGTGGTTGATGGCGGAAGCGGTTTGCGGATCATCAGCGTCTATGGGACTCCATTTCCCACAGGAACAGCTGACCTGGGTAACTCCTATCTTCGTGAGGCTGCTATCTCCATTGCGTAGGTTCCGGGGCTGTCATCGCAACGCTCCTCTCCACGCAAGAAATCTGGCCAAGACAATAGCCAGGGACAAGCCAGTGAGTACTTTGAATGTACTCACAAACATTATGAACACAGGTATAATATAACAAATGATAATCATGCTCTGAAATATGCCATGATCACTACGTCAGTCACATAATAAAATCTATGATACATGGAAGCAAATTATTCATATAGAGCATGAATAAACAACCCGAGAATAGAAGTAAAATGCACCGATCGGGTGTCAGAAGTGATGCCTCGAAAGGATAATAATATAAAGCATGCCTCAGTCGGGTGTCTGAGTGACACCGCATGAAGGGCTTATATATAAAAGATATAACGAGCTTGGCACAGTCGGGCGTCTGGGCGACACCACATAAAGGGCTTATAAGTAATTGAAATAACAAGCATGCCACAGTCGGGTGTCTGAGCGACACCACATAAAGGGCTTATAAGTAATTGAAATAACAAGCATGCCACAGTCGGGCGTCTGAGCGACACCACATAAAGGGCTTATAAGCAATTGAAATAACAAGCATGCCACAGTCGGGCGTCTGAGCGACACCACATAAAGGGCTTATATAATAATCATAGTGAATATCCAAGAGGTAGAACCGTCCGAGGGATACCCATTAATATAAATAATACAAATGGTTAGTCCACAATAATAATAATCATAATCATAATATGTCACAGGTCATAATCAATGTTCTTGGTTTAGTAGTTTTTCCTCCGAAGACCGACACTAAGACCGACACTTGACCCATCCCAGACTGTAGTCCTTAATTATGGACACGGCTATTCGAATATATATAATCTCTGCAGAGGGTGTACTCTTTACCCACTAGCAACGGATTCCTTTAGTCCATCGGAACTAATTCCGTCTACGGTCTTTCATTCGAAAACACACCTGACTGCACACACCAGCCTAACTTACAGGTGTCTGGAATCACCCATGACACCCGTCAAGCGAAACTCTAAGTGGGGAGGCTACAACCTTGTTTAGCATGGGATCAAACTTATATCGCGCGCTCTAAGGGGTGCCCCCCTCTCGATCCCAACCGAAAACACCCATGCCCCCGGACCAGGTGGCATGCCAACCGGATGCAGCCGGTATCTTCCACCATGGCCTCTCTGTACGGTGTGTGCTAGGACAGGGGTTGACAATTTACTGAACCATACCCTACCTATGGCAGGGGCAAGGGGTAGTACGAAACAAGTATGGGGGTTACTGGAACAAGACTCGATCTATGGTCGACTTAGGAGGTTAAAGCATTTCCTGCATGGTAAGCACAAGACTTATATTTCTCATCCATCAGACAGAACCACTACTCATCATACCTCCCCATGCCCCACCGGACATAACCGTCTCGACGAAAGGTTAGGGACAAGCTCGTGTCTACCCAAGACAGAAACTTTCCCGGATCCCTCCCGGTAGGTATTAGAGGCATATGAGGGTGATTTCTATCACAAACATAACAAATACCAACAACATGGAATCAACAATATGCACTTATGAGTATGATCGTATCATCGCATAAAATAACGAAATCTCCGAGACAAGGTGGGGTTGCAATCGTATTAACAACACAAGACAATATTATGCCGGGGTTCAGAATGCTTGCCTTCAAGTTGTGGAGAGGCAGGGTGCATTCCAAAACTTTTTGAAAGTTTTCTTCTCTCTCCATAATCCTATTTTAAGAAAATTTAAATTAACACATACTTTCAAAATAGTACAAAAAGTTGTCTGGAAAATTTTCAAATAAATATGAAAATAAACTAGACAATATTTGGGAAACAACAGAAAAAGAATCAAGTCATTTGGACTTATATTTAAAAAGTTATAGCTAGTCAAAGTTTAGTCAATATTCTGTTTTTAATAAAAATCAGAAAAAGAAAACGTTTTAGGGGGGCTTACGCTTTCTTCTAGCAAATGTGCATTTGGAGGAATACGCCTCCACTTAAAACACGTTGCGACGGGGCTGGGTCACTAACAGTGGGTCCCTTGGGCCCACTGGTCAGGTTTGACCAGTCGCCCGCGCCTTCTTCCTCCTCTGTCCGAGCGAGGGCTGGGTTCCAGCGATCGCCATCAACGAACCGTGGCTCCTCACGGGGTCCCGGGGGCAGGGATGGATCCGGTAGTTCCGAGCGGTCCTCCCAGTGGTTGCTGGGTCGGCGGGGGTGGAGGGAGTCACCGGCGGTGAGCTCCGCGGCGGAGGTGGCTTCGGGTGGATTTGGGGGTTTGGGCTACGGTGGTTATTGACCGTGTTTGAGAGGCTGGGCAGCTCTGCACGGTCGAGAGGAGTCGGGTGGTGGTGCTGGATGGACGGGAGAGGGCCTGCTCACGACGAACGGAGCTGGAGTGTGGCGGCGGCCGAACTGGCCGGAGTCGAGGAAGAGAGCTTCCCGCCATCGATTGCTGGCCGTGTGGGCTCTAGGGGAAGGGCCTGAGGCTGCCTGGGGGTTTGGATGAGCTCGGGGTCTCCATATATAGCGCAACTAGGTCGGTTTCGCGGCCGTGGATAAGGACGCCGACGAACCGCCGTTCTGTTGCAGCAGGGCGACGTGGCGGCGATGGGCGCTAGTGGACAGGTTCGTGGATGAGCTCGGGCTGTTCCATGAGCGAGCTGGCGCGCTGGTGTGGCTCGGGCGGCGCCGTCCATGGCAGAGGCCTGCTGTGGCCGTCGGCGGCTTGCGTCGATGGCGCTGTGGGCGCCGGGAGGGGGCCAGGGCAGCTCTGCGGCGAGGGAGGGTTCGGGGCGCGACGGCTGGGAGTGGGAAGGGTCCGCACGGGCGCGGAGAGGGCGACAGTGAGACGCGGCGGCTCGGTGCACGCGCGTGCAAAACGTGCGCTCAGGGCGCGCCCAGTGCACACATGCTAGGTGTTTGCTGAAATGCCAGCGTGTGCTAGGGAGCTTGGGTGAGGTTGGCAACTAGCAGATCTAGGTTAGAAGTAGCTAGGAGTTTAGTGGAAAAGGTTGTTGGGTCAGAGGATCAAGTCCACAATGCAAACTAGAAATCATGCCAATTCTGGCTATGCACACAGGGTGTTTGACAGAATGCCAAGGGCATCTAGGCAACTCTTGGGGTGGCCAAAATCTCCAGATCCTAGTCTCTCTAGATGATGAAGAGGTTGGCAAGGTTAGTTTGGCAAAAACAGAAACTTTTTAGTGCAAGTTTTTGAGAAAACCAATCTAGACAGAAAGAAAAGGGGTATTATTTCATGGACCAAAAATCTTCCAAAGGGTCCAATCTCCTGCACTTAAGGGTTTGGTAGGGTGTTCTACAAGCAGTAAAAAGCTCATGGTCACTAGAGCAAAAATAATTAGGGTTGTAGTAGAAAACACCCAACTGGACCAGAGAGCAAAAGAGGATGATTTGCTCAAATTTTTCAAAGAACACACATGGTTGTTTTTTCATAAAGATGAATTATATGTATCTACTGACATCTCCAAACACTTGGTAAATTTTTTAAAGAAATATTTAAATAGGTTGTAGTGCAAAATTACCAGTTGGACCTGTTTTGAAAACTTGGGGTAGAGCTAAAAATCTCAAATGAATAAAGGATATTTTTGCATACAAGTGATTTAAAAACATCACATGACATCCCCAAATTTGGGTTGGAATTTTAAATAAATTTATCAAAGGGTTGCAGTGCAAAAAGGGGCTCTAAAACTTATGAAAACTATTTTAAGAGAAATAAAACTCAGGGGAAAGTAATTGTATAGATATATCCACTGATAAAAGAAATTTTTTCTTGAGGGGGTATACAAGTCCAATAATATCTTTGGAAAGTTTTCACTTGGGGTAAAAACTCCATAATATCAAAGAAAGGAGTGGTTCTGAAATCAAAGAAAATCCAGAAAAATGAAAGATTTAATTTCCTCGCAAAATTTTAATAACAAATCATGTTTAAAATTTTGGGGTGTTACAAAATCAGCCCCTTATGAAGCAACGCATAAACTAGGGTTTAAACTTCTGTCACTCTAGCAACCCATCATCTACTTATTACTTCCAAATGCCTTCCTCTAGGCCCAAATAATGGTGAAGTGTTATGTAGTCGACGTTCACATAACACCACTAGAGGCTAGACAACATACATCTTATCAAAATATCAAACGAATACCAAATTCACATGACTACTAATAGCAAGACTTCTCCCTTGTCCTCAGGAACAAACATAATTACTCACAAAGCATATTCATGTTCATAATCAGAGGGGTAATAATATGCATATAGGATCTGAATATATGATCTTCCACCAAATAAACCAACTAGCATCAACTACAAGGAGTAATCAACACTACTAGCAACCTACTAGCACCAATCCCGGACTTGGAGACAAGAATTGGATACAAAAGATGAACTAGGGTTTGGAGATGAGATGGTGCTGGTGAAGATGTTGATGGAGATTGCCCTCTCCCGGATAGAGGAGCGTTGGTGATGACGATGGTGATGATTTCCCCCTCTCGGAGGGAAGTATGCCCGGCAGAACAGCTCTGCCGGAGCTCTAGATTGGTTCTGCCAAGGTTCTGCCTCGTGGCGGCGGAGTCTCGTCCCGAAAAGTTCCTTCTTATTTTTTTCTCATCAAAAGACTTCATATAGGAGAAGATGGACGTCAGAGAGCCACCAGGGGGCCACGAGGTAGGGGCGCGCCCTAGGGGGGCGCGCCCCCAACCCTCATGAGCAGGGTGTGGGCCCCCTGGCCTTCATCTTTGGCGAGGATTTTTCTTTATTTATTTTAAGATGTTCCGTGGAGTTTTAGGACTTTTGGAGTTGCGCAGAATAGGTCTCTAATATTTGCTCCTTTTCCAGCCCAGAATTCCAGCTGCCGGCATTCTCCCTCCTTATGTAAACCTTGTAAAATAAGAGAGAATAGACATAAGTATTGTGACATAAAGTGAAATAACAGTCCATAATGCAAGAAATATTGATATAAAAGCATGATGCAAAATGGACGTATCAGATGACAGATGGAATATGTATTGATAATGGATGGGCATGGCATCTCAACATATATGATGAGTAAACTAAGCAGATGGCGGTGCAACAAAGTAGTAGAAATGCAAGACAACATATGCAAGATACATGCAATCAATAAAACATTGCCAAATTAGAACAGGCGCCTTGATGGGTGAACAGGACATGCCATTTGCCTTTGACTCCTCGAGGTTAGAATATTCATTAGGATCATATTCTGAATAAGAATCGACAGGTGGGGAGCGTATGAGTTTCATTGCATCCAGAATGGCACTCAATGCCTTGGTGCCAATTTTGTAAGTCATTGCAGTGTTTAGCTTCAAGAGTGGACTGCTGGTAGTGCGACACAAAGCAGCTACACAGATCATAGTGTAGATATAACGGGAAAACCTGAAGCATCAGAGTAAAATCAGCAAAGTGGAACTTGTTGGAATATATGTGCTAGTATTGCCGGTACGGCTAGAAAGGCTTCGGATACCAGCTCTCTTCAAGTGAAGGTGCGGTACTGTTAATATCAGTGTAACTCTCAAAGGCGACACAGCTTCTCGCATTTCCTTGCTATTCTTATAGGATTCTAGTGGATAGGCCACTACAAATCCTATTCCTATGTTTACAAGATCCTACGAATCAAAGAGGCTCAAAGTGTCCATCACAACCGACTGTATATACCTCTACACTGCAAATGTCCCTGCTCATCTTCAGTACAAGGAACATACTGTACTACTATCATACTCCCTTCGTTCCAAAATATAAGTCTTGGTAGAGATTTCCACTATGGATCACATACAAATGTATCCAGATACATTTTAGAGTGTAGATTCACTCATTTTGCTCCATATGTAGTCCATGGTGGAATCTATACAAAGACTTGTATTTAGGAACGGAGAGAGTACATATTAAAGAAGAATGGAAGAGGAACATGGTAAAGAAGAGCAAGCAGATTTTGGATAATAAAGTGTTGGTTGCGCAGTACCCACACATGATGAACCAGAGCGCATTAAGAATGTAACTCCCAGTTGTCTCTCGACCATTTCAGGCGGTTGGATGAAGATCCTACGTCTCCTAACCCTTCTTCTTCCTCGTCTCTGATTCTTCCCATACAGAACACCGCACGGACTGCCGCCCGGACCACCAGCCCCCACCCCCACCCCCGCCCCAACCCCCACCCGCGTCGAGTTTTCTTCGTTCATCAAGGCCCCACAACCACCCGAGCCCCTTCGGTCGCACCGGCGAACTCCGGCGAGCTCTGAAAAATCGACTGACCCAATTTTGAAATTTAGTCTACTGTGATTTAACTAGTGTGGAATATAAAAGGGAAAACCATAAGCATTGGGAGTATAGTGTTGAGCGTGCCATGGCGGATCTGAAGGTGCAAACCGGACAAAGGCAACTTCGCAACCAAGACAAGAAATCAGAGTAAAGCAGTGGTGATCTATTTTCTTGCTGCGATAAATAAGTTGAGCAGATACGAAAGAGTACCGCCTCTGGTGCGGCGCCGTGTACGTGTCTGCTGAGAATTTGACGGTGCTGCGGTAGCGATGGCTGTCGGCAGCGTGAAAGCAGATCTAGGAGGGTAGACGGTGGCGGCGGGGCGCGGTGGACGAGACGGTCGTAGGAGCGGCGCCGGCAAGGTGGACGACGGCGGGCATGAAGCGAGAGGATGGGATGCAAGGATCCCAGTCCGAAGCCGTGGATGAGAGAGGTCGATCTCTTGTAATGGATGGCGGCATCGGGGTATCAGCTCCGGCATGGTGGAGGAGGACGGCGGTGGATGGGGTGGCGGACAGCAGCGGACGGAGGAGGGTGGGTTGGAGAGGGTGTTTTGGCGCCCACGGAGTACGAATGGGGAAAAGGGAGGTAGAGAGGAAGGGGGAACCATGTATTCAGGGCGCGCTTGTCCCAAATGCGAGGAAATTTACAAACTTAGCCCCCTTTTCGAATTTCTACTACATCACAGCAACATTAGTCGGTTGGGGATAGGACGGTAATCTTGCATACACCGAATATTTGCCGACGAGAGTTTGTTTTTGGCGCCCACCGTGTATGAATATGAATCGGTGAGGGAGTCGATTTCGGCCGAGGACACACTGTGTTTTGGCGCCCAACGTGTATGAATCCGGGGGAGAGGCGGTTACGTCACGTTTGGGTGAAATTACAAACCTACCCCTATTGAAACCTATAGAAATCCAGTAGATAGGCTTTGCGTGGCAGGGATAGGCAGTAGTGATTTCCATCTCGCAGGTTTTGGTTTCGGGCGGTTACTGCGACTTTCCCCGCTTCATTCAAATTTTGCAGAGTGCACGTTTACCATGCCAACTTAATTCAAATCCCGTTTGTATTCTATTTTTTTCGAGCTGGATCCATTTTCAATTGGAATTACATTCTATATACATCATTTTTTATATATACTTGCAAAAGCACAACAAAGAATTCTGCTCCTTTATATGTATAATATGATTTACAAATGCAACGATCTCGAAATCTTAAGGTTGAATTCGAATTTTTTTAACCAAATTATGTTCTACTAAAATGTATGGATCAGTAATATCTACATATTAAATAACATATATGTGCGTGAATTCATATGAGTATGCATGTTTGATAGATCAATTTTGGTTCGAGTATGGATTACATGTATCATCATCTCGAATTCAAATATTTGAATCCTTTTTTGTTCACTCCTTTCATGCCCATCTCTCTCGCATTCATGCTCCTTCAGGTAGCTATCACTCTCTTTTCTCCAGCTCACCCGCACGCTCACTTTATGTTTCTCCTATCCTCACAAACATGGTCTCTCGACGTCTCCCTTGAGAAGTGTCACACTCTCCCTATCATTATACATTACACGGTTTTCATTATATCTCACGTCTCTACTGTTCTCTGGTATCACTCGGTACCTAAGCTTTCTTTTTCACCGCCACACACACAGTCTCCACTCGTCTTTCACTTTGTCTTTCTCTCTATGGGATTCTCTCACACACCCTATATGTCTCTACATATGACTCATACCACTAAAATTACTCTCCCTCTCTCTCTCTCTCCTGTAGACACAACATTTGTTGCGGTCTCCTTTTCGTCTCCATCCCAGACTGACATTATTCATTTGTTTACCGATCAGACAACCCCGACTACCGTCTCCTCTCTCTCTCTCTCATAGAGACACACACACAACTCCTGCTTCCACTCCCCTTCCCGACTACCGTCTCTCTCACACACACACACACAAAACTCTCGCTTTCGCACCCCGACTCGTATTTCTCTCACAAACATTTATCGACTAGCTAGCCTCTAGATAGGTTTATACACCCACACACTCGTGCTTCCACCATCGCATACATGTCTCTCTCCCGCTCCTTGTATCTATGTAGATTTTTCTTCCCTTCTTGAGACACGCCCTCTCGATCGTGCACACACACTATCGCCTCATTTTAAGCTGATACCTATCGGACACACACTCCTTGTGTCTTTCTCACACATGCACTCCGTCCTCCTCCACTCTCCCTCTCTCTCTCTCTCACACACATGGGCTTTTTGCAGCAACTAGCAAGATGCCCATGCGTTGCACGGAACATCAAGATGCATTTGTATGAGTAGTTTATCTTGTGGGGGAAAAGGATGAACGAGGGAAGGCCTTATTTGCAAATGTGGAGAGGGGTGTGGGTATCTTTTTGCAAAATTGCCATAGTTTCCTTCCTATCCGTCAGATATAGATCGGACGGCCTATATTGTAGGATGGCAGGCACACGATCATCATCGACAATGCTTTTATAAGAGTAGGGATAAAAAATAGAGTTGGTGATGATGGTGGGACTGCCATCCTGCAATGTAGGTCGGCCGATTTATATCTAACGGATAGGAAGGAAAATATGGCAATTTACCCGCACTCTTCACCACATTTGCAGATAAGGCCTTCCCTCATTCATCCTTTTCTCCCACAAGATCTTGATGTTTCGTGCAACGCACGAGCATCTTGCTAGTAAGAGTAGAAATTAGACATATACCACTTCTCGAATCTTGAAACCAACAATATTCCTCCCTTATCTCATCAAAACCGCCAAAGGAATATATTTTGAGTGAAACATAACATATTTTTAGTGATATACGTATTTCAAAACTAGACTTTTTTCTATCAAATCGGTGAATATGTATTAATCTACTTTGATCGTGTGGTTATTATAATTTTTTGGACACCAAACAAACGGTGGAGTACATGTACGAAGAGAAGAGGCGCACGCACGTAGTCGGCCTCTCGCTGTCTCGCACACATGAGTGTTACGTAAAGGCGACGTTAACAAATAAACCCTAAAACCCTAGGTGCATGATTGCTGCATTCTCGGGTACCGGATATGTGGTGGAGCACCTTTGTAGGAATAGTCAGCTCGCGTGATAATTTGATCTATAGGAGTTGATAGTCGAGACCACAGGTGAACGACTTGGAGCGCGGTGGCTCACTAGTTGCCACAGATCGAGTAGCCACGTTTAAAATATTGTTTTTAGCAGGGTTAAGAGATCCGATTTTCAATGGCGTGTTATAAGTAGTAAGTAGTTTTTAGAACAATTGGTATGGAGCGAAAATGGAATTCATAGTACTACGTACCTCCTTGGCGTATGGTTGTATGTTTTTTTTGCGATGGAGGTTGTATGGGTTTATGTTGCGAGATGTTGAACTTGGTAGTTCTAGGGAAAATACTATGGTTTAGATTTAGATGCTGGTTTTCAGTAATGAAAATCGAAAGGGGAAACCCTTCCTTGATTAAAAGAACTACTACCTCCATTCTGGTTTACTAGTCCCCATCGTACTTTGGGTCAAAGTTTGTCCATGAATTTTACTTGTAAAATGTGATTGGAAAACGAGATGCATGCATGAACACTAGTTACTCTAACCCCCATCTCTTCTTTAATTCTTTGCCACATCAGCATGTTTGCTATTCCCATGTGCATGATACCAGCTAAGATACCACCATTACGGACAGCCTTAATCATCACATGCAATAATTTAGTGCACCTTGAAATATGAACATGTGTGGGGCGTGTATGTTTCTAATGACTTGAGACTATACCTAGCCCGGCATGCAAGATGACTTATTATGCACCGTTCCCCATACCTGCAGGAAGCCCGTTCGTCTCCAAATCTTTTCCTCTCCATGTGTGGAAACAATATGCCTGCCAAACTCTCCTTCTCCCTCCGGCGGTCTCACCACTCCACCCCGTGTGAAAAAATCTGCATGCATGACTCTCCTCCCCCCACGCTCGTCCAATCCGTTGTGACCAGCAATATTTCCACCCCTTCGCTCCCTCGTAATTTACTCCAACAAATATGCCCACGTAGCTGTTACTTAACTGCAGGTGCATTGGGTCACTGACATATGGGCCCAATAAGGGTCTAGCCCACATGTCAGTGACGCAACTGGACCTGCAGTTAAGTCAGTGCAGCTCAGTCCATATCTTACGTAGGTGTGCCATTGCTCGCTATAAATACTGCGCCTCCCACAACATCACTATCTCCTCCCCCTCACGTTCACATTCATCGCTATCTCCTCCCCCTCCCTCTCCCATCGACCACCATGGAATCACCACTCCCAAGCCCTAGGAGCCCCTCGCTGCACCACGCGGATGGTCACGCGTCGTCGTTCCGTTCCTCGCTACCACTAGTCGAGGAGGACGCATTGGTGTTCCGCTCCTCGCCGCTACGTGACGCGTCGTCGTTCCGTTCCTCGCCGCCACTAGTCAAGGAGGACGCGTCGGTGTTCCGCTCCTCGCCGTGACGCGACGCGTCGCCATTCCGTTCCTCGCCGCCACTAGTCGAGGAGGACGCGTCGGCATTCCGCTCCTTGCTGCGATGCATAGAGGTGGACGCGTCGGCGTTCCCAATCTCGCCAGTACGCGCGCCGGAGGACGCGTCGGCTCCCCGCTACGAGGAGAACGTTGCGCCGCCCGCCGAGCCCCCCAGCCTTGAGGAGCTTTGGAAAGAAATGGATGTCGCCTTGTGGGAGGCTTTGCCTCCAGCAGAGCGCGCCAAAATAGAGGCGGAGAAGAAGACCGAGGAAGAGAAGTGAACCGCGGAACAAGCTGCCTGGGAGGCCTATGTCGCGTCCGAGAGAGTCAGGCGATTGGCTCTTTGTAGAAGGCTCGTGCGAGGGCTGTGAGGGTGGCGGAGGACGCCCGTGCCGAGGCCCTGAGTGCAGTCCGGCCCAAGCACCTCATCTACGCTTGGCGGTACGTGGACCGGGTGCACGCTTCCAGCAAGGAGGAGTACCTGTTGGCGTTGGATCACCACAACGGTGAGATCACACTCGCCCGCCGGCAAGCCGCCAATCAGCACCTCGCGAGTTGCGAGGCTGAGGAAGAGGCGTTGTGCCGGCGCGCTGGGAAACGGCTGCGCACCAGGGCACTTGTGGTGCGCCGCAAGCGCTCCTGCGAGCGCCGTGGCTTTTAGGAGGAGTATAATTTGTGTTTCATAAGGCGATCTCATTAGTTTTGGGACGCAAATGATAAATCCCGAACGTTCAAGAATTTTTAGCGTCCTTAATTAAGTATGTAAAAGGGAAAGTTTGGAAATCTTGTGTATTCGTACGCATTTTGCAAGTACGTGCATATAGCACAAACTTTGCTATATACTATCGCACTACACGTCTCTCTCGATATATGCTTGCAGACTATGCTACTCCCTTCGTCCAGGTCAATAAGTCATCTTTGGTTGTGCACCATGACCAAGGAGGGAAGACTTATACACCTAGACGGAGGGAGTACTACTATTACTTATGTGCGTGCAAATGCACGTTTTAACATTACGATGCGGTTTTTGTAAAAGTAGAAAAATAGCACTAGTCAAGCTTGTGAAATGATTCAATGCAAAACAAATGCAAAAATGCTCATTTGATTGTTTACTTTTAGCTTCCTTCTCTGTGGTTATTTCTCTGTCATACTTTGTATGGAGTATCTCACTGGTTGGAAAGGCATGCAAATTCCCAAACCGCTTCCTACACCCTGTATCGATTTTTTTGCCTAACAAGTTGTGACGTGCAATTGGAATTCCAACTTGAGTACTACTAAGTAGGAGTACCAGGGGTCAGTTCTTTTAGGCTTCTAGATTAGTAATCCCATAACTACTACCTCCGTCCTGGTTTATTGGTCCCCATTGTAATCTGTGTCAAATTTTGATCATAAATTTAACTAATGAAATGTTAGTGCATGTCACATGCACTACTCCATCCGTCTAAGTGAGTAAGTCATCTTAGAGCAAGGTTAATAGTAAAGCCTGCTACCGGCTCTATAGTAGAGTCATGTCACTTGTAGCCTGTATTTGAAAAAGTTCATACAGTAGAATGGTTGTAGTGTTGGCTATACATTTAATGCATGCATGATGTGCTAGGCAAAGGAAAGTGACAGGATTGGCTGGGGGGAGCTGAACGCCGGCCGTAGCGCTCGCATGGGCTGCATGCAGGCTCCTTTTCCTCGTTGCTTGTGCTATCTCCCGGCGACTCGCGAAGCTCCCGCTTGGTCCTTTCTTCTCACTTCTCTCTCCTCCAGCTATGATTTTGCTGATGTGGAAGATGCTATAGCCTGCTGACCAGTCTCTATTGTACTTGCTCTTAGGCTGTGCACCGTGACCAAGGAGGAGGAGAAAACGAGAAAAGTTAATGTTTATTTGCTAATTAATAGTATTGCATGCAATGAACTAACCACTGCATGTCGTGTTTGATATCTCAAGTCATTAAAAGCATGCACACTCTTTATCTCTTATTGGTTGATATGTCAAGAAACAAGAAATGAGGTAGAAGTTAATGCACCGCGCCTAAGTGTTTTGGGATTATTTGGTTTTCGTAAGATGACTTACACACCTAGACGAAGGGATTACAATGGTGAGGAATAAACCAGTTAAATCTTTGGTCAAAATTTAGCACAAATTACAATGGTGAGGAATAAACCAGGACGGAGTAGTAGTTTAGAAGCCCAAATAAATGAGTGAGGCGCCTTATTGTTACTCTCCACTGTGACTAGTCTTGTGGGAAAAGCTGGGGAAGCCGCCAAAATAACTGCCCTAGGAGTAGTAGCTAGGGATCGAGTGTGCGAGATGAACCGGAGAAAGTAAATGCAGAGAGATGAAATGCAAAAAAGAAGGAGGGATGTGATGGTTGCTTGTCCGTTTATTTTACCAGGCCACTTATTACTGGGAGTGGTTGGGTTTTGTGATATGACGGCTTTACTGCTGCGCCACAAGCGGGGTGAGAGGTGAGACTCCCGTGCAGTGCTGCCCTCTACACTTGTACTACATCGGTCGTGGTTTATTAGTCCCCATTGAATTTGACTGAAGATTTAACTGACAAAATGTTAGTGCATGTCAACAAAAACTATATCGTTGGATTCGTATTTGAACATTGTTTTGAATGATATGATTTTAGGTGACATGCATCAGCATTTATCATACTATATATAATGTTAGTTCAATTTTTGGTCGTACTAATCTATAGTAGTAAGGTGCCCGTGCGTTGCACCGAAGAGTGAAATCCATTGATCGGGGAGTTTTTATTTTGACAAAGGATGTGGGGGTCATCTCATGTGTAACGGGTATCAATAGGTTTCTTCGAATATTATTGCATCTCTAGAGCTCAGAAACATCTAGGTGAAATAGATAAAAAGGTATCTTTTGCAAACAAAAGCGTTCAACTGTTCAACCTGCATCCAAACTTGTCAAGAAATAACACTTATTGTGCTTTGCAAGAAATGATCTTTTCTATACTATCTATACTACTATATAGTATACGAGTCCTGGATTGCACCTAGAGCATCAATCCTAGCCACTCATCTCCTAAATCTAACGGCTGATATTGGAGGGATTCGCAGTGAACAGTTCCTGCAGCTGAATCTACTTGGTTCTGGAACCATCGCTGCACCGTGTCATACCTTCCTGAAAAGAAGACTTATGCCTCCTCTACTATGCTGCAATTGTCAGGTTGTGATGAGTAAAAAAAGAGTTGGTTGTGAGCCGATGTGAGATGGTCTGGAGGAGAAACTAAAGTTGAAGTAAACAATTTGTGGGTTCCACCACGTACTTTTTTATATTCTTTGAAAATTTCTGGATGACCGCAGGCAGTAGTTGCATTTTGTACTACCAATTAGTAAATTTCTAAACTCTATTTCGTGTGCATCAACAATATTTTTTTGCTCGGAATTCATTTTTCAAAGTATTTTTTTGGTGGAATCACACCATACTGTTAAGACGTGCATTGCATGTGCATACACACTAGTAAGAATTAGTTTTTGAGTATCAATTGTTATACATGTTGGCTACAGATGACATGGCACTTTCTTATAGTCAACAGTTGGCTATACTATTAAGTAATATTAACCATGCCCTTATACACCTAGACGGAGGGATTAAATCAGGATGACTTGCAAGCGGGCAGAGGTGATGTAAGAAATGGTTCATCGTAAGTCTTTCACTAGTACTGTAGTAAAAATTCATACATGGAAGATTCTAGACTAAACCATAAACGGATACTCTTTTATTCATGCGTGATACTCCAATAGAGCAAGATCCTGCATGGAAGTCTCCACATGCTTAGACAGCGGATTACATTGAGCGAAGACTAATGATCAACATTTAACTTGATAATGCATATGTCCAGGTGAACCTCCTTGGAGTCCCCGTGCACCGCGTCAGCGGGAAAAGGATGCCATGGGTTTTCCAAGTCCACATTGGCGGGATAGTCCCAGCTCCCCAGAGGCCAAGTCCGTTCGATGAGCCCGGTGTCACCGCCCACGTGACCCGGAGAGGTAGTAACACTGACCATGCACCCGTACATCGGCCTCGTGTCAGTGTCAGCGTCAGCAGCGTCGCCCCTGACACACATTACAGAGATGGGGCGGCGGCCTACGCGGGCCTCGCCGGTGCCCACGATCAAGAGGAAGACGCTGCCGTCCTCCTCCGGGACTAGCAGGCGGCGGTGATCCTCCAGCGACTCCGGCATGGTGAACAGGTAGCACGTCTCGTACTTGATGTTCTCCGCCAAGGGCCAGCAGTGACCGCTGCACGCATCCGTGAGGTGATGCACCATGTCCGCCGGCGAGCCACAAAACGGCATCGGGCACTCATAGTAGTGGACGAAGGGCTCCTTGGACGCATCGACCAGGCTGTCCATGAAGCGGGAGTGGTTGTAGGGGACGTTGCGCCAGTTGAATATATGAGCAAGTTACTATGAGATTTAATCTGAATAAGCACAAAATAAATCATGACGGCTATAACAGAGATGAAACTAATCATGTGGACTAGCATAGTAGTAGGATACAGAGTAGAAACATGAATTCTACCACGATTTCGAACAGGAAGGACAGAAACACATACGGTGCAACGGGAGCAGCACCGTTGGCGTTGAGGTTGTCGCCCATGTCCAAACACCACATAGACACGGGCCCTGTTTGGATACTCTAACTCAGCTAGAGGTTAGAGTTAGATTCTAACCTTGAACTAGCTCTGAACTAACTCTAACCAAAAAGATGTTTGGATGGCAGGGTTAGATGCAGCACAGATACGGCGAGGCGCCTTCATGGGCGGTGCGAGAGGGAGGGAGGAAGAGGACGAGAAGCTTCGAGGAAGTGGGGTGGGATCTGCCACGGGAAGAGCGAGAGAAAATGTGTTTTTTTAGTGGTCCCGAGAAGAACTAACTCAAATAAGCACCTCTTGGGTGGGTTAGTTTTTTGGGGTGGGTTAGATGGATCTAACCCAAACTAACCCTCCTGTTTGGATATTTTTGGGTTAGTTGAGTCCAAACTAACCCTAACTAACTCTAACCCATATCCAAATAGGGCCACGGTCTTTGAGCACGGTTCGTAGTCGTTCCACGCTCGGGCATTGAAGTTTGTAACTATATTAGATTAGAATATACTACTCCTTCGGTGCTAGTAGTAGAGCAGAGTCCTACTCTACTACTCTACTCAAGCAAGTTAGGGCATAGCACTGTAGGGAGTACCAGTACTGTGATCACTCAAGCAAGTTGTCTGGCATCGACATGACCCTACGCTGCTGGTATGTGTCTTGTAAGTCAAGTGGCATGCTGTAGTCATCATCACCTATCCACTTCCTGCAGCACATATTCGCTTCTCCATCTTTGTCCGCACATAATCTCGACCAATCTTCCATCCCCGCTAAGGCGCCTCCCCCCTCATCCGAAACCCAAGCACTAACAATGGCAGAACCGAGCAGCGTCCGCTGAAAGAGTGGCTGGAATTCGCTCCCCACAGAGGTAATCAAGCTCATTGTTTCGCGTGTGGACAATCTCAGTACCATGCAAGGATCATGATGGCAGTGCGGTTTCGTTCATCAGGCAAAACTTGTGTGTACACAGCATGCCATGCGTCTCTCCATGCACCATGCCCTGATATGTGCCGCCATGCTCTGCAGCCCAAAGTAGGAGAGAGTGTCGCAAGTATAAGACTTCGACCTGCTGGCTGGAGTTTCCCCCGTCAGGCACTCATCTGGTTCAAGCCGTCAGCCAATCTCCACAGCTTAATAAATAGTAACGTCTAACTGAGCCAGTTAGTTAGATGCGTACACTTGGTGTAGTAGGATCTTTATTTAGTTTGATGCATACACTTGTTCTTTTTTGGTAGCCCTTTTGTAATGATGGCTGATGTTTGGTTTGGAAGAGAGAGTTGTGTCTTCACTCTTCTGGCCTGCATACTGCTTCTATTGCACCCCCAGCCCTGGTTGTTGCTGCTGCTGTTTTCAATGTACAATCAGTAGTATATTTCGTCTGTTAGTTGAATAAATGTGTTGTTAGAATGACAAACACAATGTTTTGGAAGTCGTTGCACGGTTCGATCTTTTAGTGCCCTGTACCATACGTAGCGCATACTATTTTTCGTACGGAACACATTTTCCACTTATTGATAACATGCAGCCCACTGATGAAGGCCCAATAGAGAAGCCCATAATTAACTGGAAGGGAGGCTCTCACATGAATCCAGCGCAGGTACATTCTCATGGTCCCCTAAATATAAATAAGTAAATAAATAAAGCTAAATGCTCATGCACCAGTACTTTGGGAAAATAGGTAGCCCAGTATTTCTTTTGAAGAATACCCAAGCTAGGCCTATTTGTTTTCTCCGAATTACTGGGCTGCAAATCTTTCAAGACGAGGAGGGATGCATTCCGGCCTGGCTTAAGAGTATGGTCAATGTCTGTTAAAAGTAATATCAAAAGGGGTTGAAAATTCCAAAAAAATTATAGCAAATGGGATATAAGTTTCTTTTTTTGTTTTTATTCTTCACTGATATCTTATACGTATTTCATTGGATTTAACATGACATAGTACTAATTTATTTTTAAATTTGTTTTAGTATGGCTATTAATTTTTGGATTAAGAATATTTTGTTCCCCAGCAAAAATTTGCGAATTTTCAAAATTTCACACATATTTAGTTAATTTTTTGACCCTGGTACTGACCAGAAAATGGCCAGCAATTCTAAAAATGGAAAGCGGGCTGCAATAAATTCCATATGAATTAGAAAATGAGTAAAAATTATAAAAATAATAGCAAATAGGTTGTACACGCCACAGATTTCGAGCCTGGCTTGTTTACGCAAGGCTTTGTCAGTGAACACACGATTCTAGCAGCAGTGACTGTTGGATGTCCATCCAACGGCCGACGTGCTTCCTCAATTTCTGATCTTCCTGCTCCAACCGCCTAAACTAGCGCCGGCAGGACTGTCTGCTCCCTCCTCTTGTGGCCCGCTGTGATGTCGCGCACGCTTCCCCGGCCCACCCTACTCCCTCCGCTGGCCTGGCCGCACGCAATCAACTGCCTCCTTATTACGCAAAAAAAAAATATTCATCCCACTGACATCTGGGGCGCGCCGGTTGGGACGCTGACCTATGGGCCTACTAAGTTGACGTGTACGCAGGGCTTGTCAACTTAGTCAACAAACGATTCCAGCAGCATTAACCATTGGATTTGAATCGAACGGTCCTGCTGCTTCTTCAATCGCTGCTCTTCTTGCACCAGCCGCCCAAACCAGCGCCGGGGAGACCGCCTGCTCCTGCCTCCGGTGCCCGGCTGTGCTGCTGTTGAGGCCTCATCGCCCCCTACTACTCCCACCGCTAGCCAGGCCCTGCGGCGACGGCAGCCTCACACAGCAGGCGAACTAGTGAACCCTCGTACTCCTCTCCGCGTGGGCATCCACTGCCACGTCTTCCCCGGCTCCGCGTCGTCCCCTTCCTAGGCCTCGCCATCGTCCACCTCCTTGGTGCTCTCGACGCGGCGTGGTCAACTTTGTCAACGACATTCCATCGGAAGAGTACTGTATGTGGAGAGGCTGACAGCTGGGTCCACGGCCACAGCCTAGTTTTTTTGTGATTTGCCAAGTAAGTCGCTTTGTCAGGCCTGTTGGGCTACAAATCTTTCAAGTGAGGAGAGCTTTCATTCGGCTGGCCGAGAAAATGGTTGTACATTTTTAAAACACATCAAACCGGCAATTAGTTTCAAATATCTTTTTTTTTCATTTCGAGATTTTAAATTACATTAATTTTTATGCGTGGAGAATTTGTTGGATTTTATATTGATATACATTTATTTTCAAAATCAGTTTGAATGTGAGTCGAAATTTCAGGATTAAAAATAGTTCGGACCGCACCGAAATATGCAAAATTTCGTATATTTTTTTAACCGTGGCCACAATATGGGCTGTAATGCTAACAAAAATAATATGGGCTCCAAAAAAAACCTTAATAATTAGCAAATGGGTTGTAAATTATTATAAATAATGGCAGATGGGTTGTATGCTGTTTTCCACAGATTTGAGGTTTTCCTAAAAAAAGGTTGACGCACAAGCAGTGACTGTTGGATGGCCATCCAACGGCCGTCGTGCTTCTTCAACCTCTACTCTTCCTGCTCCAGCCGCTCAAACAAGCGCCGGCGGGACTGCCTGCTCCCTCCTCCCTGCGGCCGGCTCTGCTGCCGCGCAGGCCTCACCGCCCCACCATACTCCCATCGCTGGCCTAGCCATCCCTCTACTCACCCACACATGCTGTTATTCTCCGGCGATGGCAGACGAACCAGTAAACCCTCGTACAGTCGTACTCCCCTCCGCATGGGAAACAACTGCCGAGTCTTCCCTGCCTCCATGTCATTCCCTTCCTAGGCCTCGCCGTCGTCCACCGCCCTGGTGCTCTCGGCGCGGCCTGGTCAACGTGGTCAACGACCGACATGCATCTGAAGTGGACTGTACGTGGAGAGGCCGACAGCTGGGTCCATGGCCGCACACAAAGAAATGCCTCCTTATTGCGCGCAAAATAATGATTCCTCCACCTGACATCAGGGACCCACCGAAAGGGCCTCTGTATTTCACAAAAAAAATGTTACCGCCGCTGACAACTCGGACCCACCAGCTATATCTTCGCACGCAAGGAAGTGCCTCCTTATTACGCACAAAAAAATGAATACTCCCCCTGTTAGCTGGGACCCAGTATAGTGGCAGGCTGACTTGTGGGCCTACTAAGTTGACGGGGACGAAGGGCTTTGTCAACTTAGTCAATATACACGATTCTAGCTCCAGTTACCGTACGATGTCCATCCAACGGCCGTAGTGCTTCTTCAACCTCTAGTTATCTTGCCCCAGCCGCCCAAACTAGCGCCGGCCGTGCCTCGTGCTCCTGCCTCCCGTGGCCGGCTGCGATGCGGCGGAGGCCTCACGCCCCCTACTACTCCCACCGCTAGGGAGGCCATCTCTCTACTCACACACACCCCCTGTTATTCTGCGGCGACGGCAGCCTCACACCGCAGCGAACCAGTGAACCCTCGTACTCCTCTACGTGTGGGAATCCACTGCCACGTCTTCCTCGGCTCCGCGTCGTCCCCTTCTTAGGCCTCGCCGTCGTCCATCACCCTGGTGCTCTCGGCACGGCATGGTCGACGTGGTCAAGGAACGGCTTCCATCGGACGTGGACTGTACATGGAGAGGCTGACAGCTGGGTCCACGGCCGCAACAAGGAAGTGCCTCCTTATTACGTGTAAAATAATTATTCCTCCACCTGACAGCGGGGACCCACCGGACGGGACACCATATTTCATGAAAAAATGTTTGCCCCTGACTGCTGGGACCCACCGGCTACATCTTCGCACGCAAGGAAGTGCGTATGGGCAAAAAAATGATTCGTCCCCCTGACTGCTCGGACCCACGAGCTACATCTTCGCAGGCAAGGAAGTGCCTGACAGTCGGAACCCACCTGGTCGAAGCGTACGTAGCATTGTCATTCTGGTCGCGAACGTGTACGTACATATATACTGGTGGATGTAGAGGCACGCACATGTCGTAGTAGAGGCACATATGTGTCATAGTAGAGGCGCGCATGTAGCATGTACATGTACGTACAGCGGCCAGGGTGCAAGAAAGAAAATACAACCATGTATGTGTACATACGGGCGGGGTTTCGAACGCCTACTCGCGGATACATACGGCCAGGGCCCGTGTACATGGCTAGGTCGAAACGGAGAAACAACGTCGTCGTCGTGTTCATGGGGAGGCAACGGAATGCGTCGTGTTCATCGGGAGGCAACAGAACGCGTGGGAACCAACCGGCTGGGTCGGAACGGAATGCGTGGTCGTGTTCATCGGGAGGGCTTGGACGGAACAGGCGATGGAAACGAGGCCTGAACTAGGTCCTGTTGATCGGGAGGGGTCTGGCGTACCGCAAAACGGAGGAAACGGACCTCCTACGGTCGAAACGGGGGTCCTGTTGATCGGGAGGGGTGTGGCGTACCACAAAACGGACGAAACGGACCTCCTACGGTCGAAACGGGGGTCTTGTTGATTGGAAGGGGTGTGCCGTACCGCAAAACGG
>NC_041390.1:98669772-98713934 GCF_002162155.2 Triticum dicoccoides
CAGCATCGATCGGCTTCAGTTAGCAGCAGTAGCGAAGGAATCACTCGATCGGGTTCAGTTAACATCCATCGATCGATCGCTCTGGTTCAGTAACGCGTAGCCTACAGTGCAATCGCTCGGGTTCAGTTAGAGCCCGAGGCCTCGCTCGGGTTCAGTTAGAGCCAATGCCTCGCACACACGCGCGTACGTGTACGAGAGAAACGCGCATCGCTCGGCCCCCGACCTCCCACCGTAACCAGGAACTCCCCGAAATTTTCCTCCCACTCGCTTCTACCACGGTTTTTTCTATCATGGACGGCCCAAAGAATATCATGCAGCTGCGTCTCCGGCCCGCCCAGGACGAAAAGCCCATTTTCTGTCATGATTTTTTGTCATAGAAGTAGGAGCCCACCACATCTACGATGATACCAGGTTCTGTCACAATTATCGTCATAGAAGTGTCATATGTATGACAGAAAAAAATTTCGTTCGGCCCAAAATGTCACGGATGTGTCTGTTTTTGTAGTGAATGTCACCTAGATACTCCAATGTCACCTCAAGTATCCATGGGTATGATTATACGATATGCATCACACAATCTCAGATTCATCTATTCAACCAACACATAGAACCTCAAAGAGTGCCCCAAAGTTTCTACCGGAGAATCACGACGAAAACGTGTGCCAACCCCTATGCATAGGTTCATAGGCGGAACCCACAAGTTGATCACCAAAACATACATCAAGTGAATCACGTGATATCCCATTGTCACCACAGATATGCACGACAAGACATACATCAAGTGTTCTCAAATCTTTAAAGACTCAATCCGATAAGATAACTTCAAAGGGGAAACTCAATCCATTACAAGAGAGTAGAGGGGGAGAAGAAACATAAGATCCAACTATAATAGCAAAGCTCGCGATACATCAAGATCGTATCACCTCAAGAACACGAGAGAGAGAGAGAGAGAGAGAGAGAGAGAGAGAGAGAGAGATCAAACACATAGCTACTGGTACATACCCTCAGCCCCGAGGGAGAACTACTCCCTCCTCGTCATGGAGAGCACCGGGATGATAAAGATGGCCACCGGAGAAGGATTGCCCCCTCCGGCAGGGTGCCGGAACGGGCCTAGATTGGCTTCGGCTACGGAGGCTTCTGGCGGCGGAACTCCCAATATTTTGTGCTCCTCCATCGTTTTAGGGTATATGGAGATATATAGGCGGAAGAAGTACGTCAGGGGAGCCACGAGGGGCCCACAAGGGTGGAGGGCGCGCCCAGGGGGGTGGGCGCGCCCCCTGCCTCGTGGCCTCCTCGTTGCTTCCCTTACGTGGACTCCAAGTCTCCCGGGTTGCTTTCCTTCCAAAAATAAGTTCCGTGAAGTTTTAGGTCAATTGGACTCCGTTTGATTTTCCTTTTCTGCGATACTCTAAAACAAGGTAAAAATAGAAACTAGCACTGGGCTCTGGGTTAATAGGTTAGTCCCAAAAATCATATAAAATAGCATATAAATGCATATAAAACATCCAAGGTTGATAATATAATAGCATGGAATAATCAAAAATTATAGATACGTTGGAGACGTATCAGCATCCCCAAGCTTAATTCCTGCTCGTCCTCGAGTAGGTAAATGATAAAAACAAAATTTTTGATGTGGAATGCTACCTAACATATTCATCATGTATTTCTCTTTATTGTAGCAAGAACATTCAGATCCATAAGATTCAAGACAAAAGTTCATATTGACATAAAAATAATAATACTTCAAGCATACTAACAAAGCAATTATGTCTTCTCAAAATAACATGGCCAAAGAAAGTTCATCCCTACAAAATCATATAGTTTAGTCATGCTCCATTTTCGTTGCACAAGAATGCTCTCATCATGCACAACCCCGATGACAAGCCAAGCAATTGTTTCATACTTTAGTAATCTCAAACTCATAAACCTTCACGCAATACATGAGCGTGAGCCATGGATATAGCACTATGGGTGGAATAGAATATAATGAGGGGGTTATGTGGAGAAGACAAAAAGGAGAAAGTCTCACATCGACGCGGCTAATCAATGGGCTAGGGAGATGCCCATCAATTGATGTCAATGCAAGGAGTAGGGATTGCCATGCAACGGATGCACTAGAGCTATAAATGTATGAAAGCTCAACAAAAGAAACTAAGTGGGTGTGCATCCAACTTGCTTGCTCATGAAGACCTAGGGCACTTGAGGAGGCCCATTGTTGGAATATACAAGCCAAGTTCTATAATGAAAAATTCCCACTAGTATATGAAAGTGACAAAACAAGATATTCTCTATCATGAGGATTATGGTGCTACTTTGAAGCACAAGTGTGGCAAAGTATAGTAGCATTGTCCCTTCTCTCTTTTTCTCTCATTTTTTGGGCCTTCTCTTTTTTATGGCCTTTCTCCCTCTTTTTTGGGCCTTCTCTTTTTTATGGCCTTTCTCTTCTTTTTTTATTTCCTCACTTGGGACAATGCTCTAGAAAATGATGATCATCACACTTCTATTTATTTACAACTCAATGATTACAACTCGATGCTAGAACAAAAGATGACTCTATATGAATGCCTCCGGCGGTGTACCGGGATTGCGTTGAATCAAGTGTGACATGTATGAAAAATTATGAACGGTGGCTTTGCCACAAATACGATGTCAACTACATGATAATGCAAAGCAATATGACAATGATGGTGCGTGTCATAATAAGCGGAACGGTGGAAGGTTGCATGGCTATATATATGTCGGAATGGCTATGGAAATGCCATAATAGGTAGGTATATGGTGGTTGTTTTGAGGAAGATATAAGGAGGTTTATGTGTGTGATAGAGCTTATCATATCACGGGGTTTGGATGCACCGGAGAAGTTTGCACCAACTCTCGATGTGAGAAAGGGCAATGCACGGTACCGAAGAGGCTAGCAATGATGGAAGGGTGAGAGTGTGTATAATCCATGAACTCAACATTAGTCATAAGGAACTCACATACTTCTTGCAAAAATCTACAAGTCATCGAAAACCAAGCATTATGCGCATGCTCCAAGGGTGATAGATTTGTAGGAAAAGACCATCTCTCTTCCCCGACCGCCACTCATAAGGAAGACAATCAAATAACACCTCATGTTTCAAATTTGTTACACAACGCTTACCATACGTGCATGCTACGGGACTTGCAAACTTCAACACAAGTATTCCTAAAATTTACAACTACCCAACTAGCGCAACTTTGATATCACTATCTCCATATCTCAAAACAATCATCAAGTATCAAACTTCTCTTAGTATTCAATGCACTTATATGAAAGTTTTTACTATATCCCTCTTGGATGCCCATCATATTAGGACTAGTTTCATAACCAAAGAAAACTACCATGCTGTTCTAAAGACTCTCAAAATAATATAAGTGAAGCATGAGAAATCAATTATTTCTTCAAAAAAAAACCACCACCGTGCTCTAAAAAGATATAAGTGAAGCACTAGAGCAAATGACAAACTACTCTGAAAGATATAAGTGAAGATCAATGAGTAGTCGAATAATCATGCAACTATATGAAGACTCTCTAACATTTAAGAATTTCAGATCTTTATATTTTATTCAAACAGCAAGTAAAACTAAATAAAATAAAATGACGCTCCAAGGAAAACACATATCATGTGGCGAATAAAAATATAGCTCCAAGTAAAGTTACCGATGAACGAAGACAAAAGAGGGGATACCTTCCGGGGCATCCCCAAGCTTTAGCTTTTAGGTGTCCTTAGATTATCTTGGGGGTGCCATGGGCATCCCCAAGCTTAGGCTCTTGCAACTCCTTGTTCCATAATCCATCAAATCTTTACCCAAAACTTGAAAACTTCACAACACAAAACTTAAAGTAGAAAATCTCGTGAGCTCCGTTAGCGAAAGAAAACAAAAGACCACTTCAAGGTACTGTAATGAACTCATTATTTATTTATATTGGTGTTAAACCTACTGTATTACAACTTCTCTATGGTTTATAAACTATTTTACTAGCCATAGATTCATCAAAATAAGCAAACAACTCACGAAAAACAGAATCTGTCAAAAACAGAACAGTCTGTAGTAATCTGTAGCTAGCGCAAGATCTGGAACCCCAAAAATTCTAAAATAAATTTATGGACGTGAGGAATTTATCTATTCATCATATTAAAAAAGAATTAACTAAATATCACTTTCCAAATAAAAATGGCAGAAGTTCTCGTGAGCGTTAAAGTTTCTGTTTTTTTACAGCATGATCAACAAGACTTTCCCCAAATCTTCCCAATGGTTCTACTTGGCACAAACACTGATTAAAATATAAAACTACATCTAAACAGAGTCTAGATGAATTATTTATTACTAAACAGGAACAAAAATCAAGGAGCTAAAATAAAATTGGGTTGCCTCCCAACAAGCGCTATCGTTTAACGCCCCTAGCTAGGCATGATGATTTCAATCATGCTCACATAAAGGATAAGAATTGAAACATAAAGAGAGCATCATGAAGAATATGACTAACACATTTAAGTCTAACCCACTTCCTATGCATAGGGATTTTGTGAGCAAACAACTTATGAGAACAATAATCAACTAGCATAGGAAGGCAAAACAAGCATAACTTCAAAGTTTTAACCACATAGAGAGGAAACTTGATATTATTGCAATTACTACAAGTATATATTCCTCCCTCATAATAATTTTCAGTAGAATCATGAATGAATTCAACAATATGACCAGCACCTAAAGCATTCTTTTCATGATCTACAAGCATAGAAATTTTATTACTCTCCACACAAGCAAAATTCTTCTCATTTGGAATAGTAGTGGGAGAAAACTCAACAAAATATTTATCATGTGAGGCATAATCCAATTGAAAACTAAAATCATGATGACAAGTTTCATGGTTATCATTATTTTTAATAGCATACATGTCATCACAATAATCATCAGAGATAGCAACTTTGTTCTCATAATCCATTGGGACCTCTTCCGAAATAGTGGATTCATCACAAAATAAAGTCATGACCTCTCCAAATCCACTTTCATCAATATAATTATCATAAATAGGAGGCATTCTTTCATCATAATAAATTTTCTCATCACAACTTGGGGGACAAACAATTTCATCTTCATCAAACATAGCTTCCCCAAGCTTGTGGCTTTGCATATCGTTAGCATCATGGATATTCAAGGAATTCATACTAACAACATTGCAATCATGCTCATCATTCAAATATTTAGTGCCAAACATTCTAATGCATTCTTATGCTAGCACTTGGGCACAATTATTGGAATCCTTATTTTCACGAAAGATATTAAAAAGATGGAGCGTATGAGGTAGACTCAATTCCATTTTTTCGTAGTTTTCTTTTATAGACTAAACTAGTGATAAAACAAGCAACAAAAAGATTCGATTGCAAGATCTAAAGATATACCTTCAAGCGCTAACCTCCCCGGCAACGGCGCCAGAAAAGAGCTTGATGTCTACTACACAACCTTCTTCTTGTAGACATTGTTGGGCCTCCAAGTGCAAAGGTTTGTAGGACAGTAGCAAATTTCCCTCAAGTGGATGACCTAAGGTTTATCAATTCGTAGGAGTCGTAGGATGAAGATGGTCTCTCTCAAGCAACCCTGCAACCAAATAACAAAGAGTCTCTTGTGTCCCCAACACACCCAATACAATGGTAAATTGTATAGGTGCACTAGTTCGGCGAAGAGATGGTGATACAAGTAGTATATGGATGCTAGATAAAGGTTTTTGTAATCTGAAAATATAAAAACAGCAAGGTAACTAATGATAAAAGTGAGCACGAACGGTATTGCAATGCGTTGAAACAAGGCCTAGGGTTCATACTTTCACTAGTGCAAGTTCTCTCAACAATAATAACATAATTGGATCATATAACTATCCCTCCATATGCAACAAAGAGTCACTCCAAGGTCAATAATAGCGGAGAACAAATGAATAGATTATGGTAGGGTACGAAACCACCTCAATGTTATTCTTTCCAATCAATCCGTTGGGCTATTCCTATAAGTGTCACAAACAACCCTAGAGTTCGTACTAGAATAACATCTTAAGACACAAATCAACCAAAACCCCAATGTCACCTAGATACTCCAATGTCACCTCAAGTATCCGTGGGTATGATTATACGATATGCATCACACAATCTCAGATTCATCTATTCAACCAACACATAGAACCTCAAAGAGTGCCCCAAAGTTTCTATCGGAGAATCATGACGAAAACGTGTGCCAACCCCTATGCATAGGTTCATTGGCGGAACCCGCAAGTTGATCACCAAGACATACATCAAGTGAATCACGTGATATCCCATTGTCACCACAGATACGCACGGCAAGACATACATCAAGTGTTCTCAAATCTTTAAAGACTCAATCCAATAAGATAACTTTGAAGGGGAAACTCAATCCATTACAAGAGAGTAGAGGGGGAGAAGAAACATAAGTTCCAACTATAATAGCAAAGCTCGCGATACATCAAGATCGTATCACCTCAAGAACACGAGAGAGAGAGAGAGATTAAACACATAGCTACTGGTACATACCCTCAGCCCCGAGGGATAACTACTCCCTCCTCGTCATGGAGAGGACCGGGATGATGAAGATGGCCACCAGAGAAGGATTGAACAAACAAAAATTATAAAACATCCAAGGTTCACAATATAATAGCAGGGAACAAAAAAAATTATAGATACGTTGGAGACGTATCACCCCCCCAGGCGCGCCCTCCACCCTCGTGGGGCCCATCTTGCTCCACCGATGTACTCCTTCCTCCTATATATACCTATGTACCCCCGAACTACCAGATACGGAGCCAAAACCCTAATTCCACCGCCATAACTTTCTGTATCCGCGAGATCCCATCTTGGGGCCTTTTCCGGAGCTCCGCCGGAGGGGGCATCGATCACGGAGGGCTTCTACATCAACACCATAGCCTCTCCGATGAAGTGTGAGTAGTTTACTTCAGACCTTCGGGTCCATAGTTATTAGCTAGATGGCTTCTTCTCTCTTTTTGGATCTCAATACAAAGTTCTCCCCCCCTCTCTTGTGGAGATCTATTCGATGTAATCTTCTTTTGCAGTGTGTTTGTTGAGACCGATGAATTGTGGGTGTATGATCAAGTTTATATATGAAAAATATTTGAATCTTCTCTGAATTCTTTTATGTATGATTGGCTATCTTTGCAAGTCTCTTCGAATTATCAGTTTGGTTTGGCCTACTAGATTGATCTTTCTTGCAATGGGAGAAGTGCTTAGCTTTGGGTTCAATCTTGCGGTGTCCTTTCCCAGTGACAGTAGGGGCAGTAAGGCACGTATTGTATTGTTGCCATCAAGGATAACAAGATGGGGTTTATATCATATTGCATGAGTTTATCCCTCTACATCATGTCATCTTGCTTAAAGCGTTACTCTGTTCTCTTGAACTTAATACTCTAGATGCATGCTGGATAGCGGTCGATGTGTGGAGTAATAGTCGTAGATGCAGGCAGGAATCGGTCTACTTGTCTCGGACGTGATGCCTATATACATGATCATACCTAGATATTCTCATAACTATGCTCAATTCTGTCAATTGCTCAACAGTAATTTGTTTACGCACCGTAATACTTATGCTCTTGAGAGAAGCCACTAGTGAAACCTATGGCCCCCAGGTATATTTTCCATTATATTAATCTTCCATCTACAAGCTATTTCCTTTTCCGTTTATTTTGCTTTCTTGACTTTGCATCTTCATCATAAAAATACCAAAAATATTATCTTATCATATCTATCAGATCTCACTTTCGTAAGTGACCGTGAAGGGATTGACAACCCCTTTATTGCATTGGTTGCGAGGATTTTATTTGTTTGTGTAGGTGCGAGGGACTCGCGCATGGCCTCCTACTAGATTGATACCTTGGTTCTCAAAAACTGAGGGGAAATAATTACGCTACTTTGCTGCATCACCCTTTCCTCTTCAAGGGAAAACCAACGCAGTGCTCAAGAGGTATCAAGAAGGATTTCTAGCGCTGTTGCCGGGGAGTCTACGCAAAAGTCAACATACCAAGTACCCATCACAAACTCTTTTCTCCCGCATTACATTATTTGCCATTTGCCTCTCGTTTTCCTCTCCCCCACTTCACCCTTGCCGTTTTATTCGCCCTCTCTCTCTCTCTCTCTCCGTCCTCCTTCTCTTCCTATATTTGCCTCTTTTTGCCCGTCTCTTGTTTGCTTGTGTGTCGGATTGCTTGCTTGTCATTATGGCTAGTCCCCTATCTTCTCTGTTGTCTCCCAAAAATGAAGTTCTTAATTTTAAGCAAAAGGAAGGATAAAATCTAAAAGACGCTTGGTATAGAATTTGCAATGCTCAAAATACATCTACCAAAAAGCAATCTACTTCTTTTCTTCTTCGCAATTTTTATGTAGGCACTACTCCTTGGCACAGATATGTCCTTGATACCATTACCGGAGGGAATTTCTTGGGTAGCCACACTTATGATTCTTATAACGCTATGATAGATTTGTTTGGCTCACCCCCTCTTTTGGTTAATGGAACTATGTTAACTTTGGAGCATGTGATGTCTACTACACAACCTTCTTCTTGTAGACGTTGTTGGGCCTCCAAGTGCAGAGGTTTGTAGGACAGTAGAAAATTTCCCTCAAGTGGATGACCTAAGGTTTATCAATCCGTGGGAGGCGTAGGATGAAGATGGTCTCTCTCAAACAACCCTGCAACCAAATAACAGAGAGTCTCTTGTGTCCCCAACACACCCAATACAATGGTAAATTGTATAGGTGCACTAGTTCGGCGAAGAGATGGTGATGCAAGTGCAATATGGATGGTAGATATATGTTTTTCTAATCTGAAAATATAAAAACAGCAAGGTAACTAATGATAAAAGTGAGCACAAACGGTATTGCAATGCTAGGAAACAAGGCCTAGGGTTCATACTTTCACTAGTGCAAGTTCTCTCAACAATAATAACATAATTGGATCACATAACTATCCCTTAACATGCAACAAAGAGTCACTCCAAAGTCACTAATAGCGGAGAACAAACGAAGAGATTATGGTAGGGTACGAAACCACCTCAAAGTTATCCCTTCTGATCGATCTATTCAAGAGTCCGTAGTAAAATAACATGAAGCTATTCTTTTCGTTCAATCTATCCTAGAGTTCGTACTAGAATAACACCTTAAGACACAAATCAACCAAAACCCTAATGTCACGTAGATACTCCATTTTCACCTCAAGTATTCATGGGTATGATTATACGATATGCATCACACAATCTCAGATTCATCTATTCAAACCAACACAAAGTACTTCAAAGAGTTCCCCAAAGTTTACGGAGAGTCAAGACGAAAACGTGTGCCGACCCCTATGCATAGGTTCATGGGCGGAACCCGCAAGTTGATCATCAAAACATACATCAAGTGAATCAATAGAATAACCCATTGTCACCATGGTTATCCCACGCAAGACATACATCAAGTGTTCTCAAATCCTTAAATACTCAATCCGAAAAGATAACTTCAAAGGGAAAACTCAATCCATTACAAGAGAGTAGAGGGGGAGAAACATCATAAGATCCAACTATAATAGAAAAGCTTGCGATACATCAAGATCGTATGACCTCAAGAAAACGAGAGAGAGAGAGAGAGATCTAACACATAGCTACTGGTACATACCCTCAGCCCCGAGGGAGAACTACTCCCTCCTCGTCATGGAGAGCGCCGGTATGATGAAGATGGACACCGAAGAGGGATTTCCCCCTCCGGCAGGGTGCCGGAATAGGTCTAGATTGGTTTTCGGTGGCCACGGAGGCTTCTGGCGGCGGAACTCCCGATCTATTCTGCCCCTCAAAGTTTTTAGGGTATATGGGTATATATGGGAGGAAGAAATACATCAGGGGGCCATGAGGGGCCCACGAGGGTGGAGGGCGCGCCCAGGGGGTGGGCGTGCTCCCCTGCCTCGTGCCTTCCTCGTTGCTTCCCTTACATACACCCCAAGTCTTCTGGATTGCTTCCGTTCCAAAAATAAGTTCTGTGAAGTTTCAGGTCAATTGGACTCCGTTTGATTTTCCTTTTCTGCGATACTCTAAAACAAGGAAAAAACAGAAACTAGCACTGGCACTGGGCTCTAGGTTAATAGGTTAGTCCCAAAAATCATATAAAATAGCATATAAATGCATATAAAACATCCAAGGTTGATAATATAATAGCATGGAACAATCAAAAATTATAGATACGTTGGAGACGTATCGGCATCCCCAAGCTTAATTCCTGCTCATCCTCGAGTAGGTAAATGATAAAAACAGAATTTTTGATGTGGAATGCTACCTAACATATTTATCCATGTAATCTTCTTTATTGTGGCATGAATATTCAGATCCATAAGATTCAAGAGAAAAGTTTAATATTGACATAAAAATAATAATACTTCAAGCATACTAACCAAGCAATTATGTCTTCTCAAAATAACATGGCCAAAGAAAGCTATCCCTACAAAATCATATAGTCTAGCTATGCTCTATCTTCACCACACAAAATATTTAAATCATGCACAACCCCGATGACAAGCCAAGCAATTGTTTCATACTTTTGATGTTCTCAAACCTTTTCAATCTTCATGCAATACATGAGCGTGAGCCATGGACATAGCACTATAGGTGGAATAGAATGGTGGTTGTGGAGAAGACAAAAAGGGAGAAGATAGACTCACACCAACTAGGCGTATCAACGGGCTATGGAGATGCCCATCAATAGATATCAATGTGAGTGAGTAGGGATTGCCATGCAACGGATGCACTAGAGCTATAAGTATATGAAAGCTCAACAAACGAAACTAGTGGGTGTGCATCCAACTCGCTTGCTCAGGAAGACCTAGGGTGTTTTGAGGAAGCCCGTCATTGGAATATACAAGCCAAGTTCTATAATGTAAAATTCCCACTAGTATATGAAAGTGACAACATAGGAGACTCTCTATCATGAAGATCATGGTGCTACTTTGAAGTACAAGTGTGGTAAAAGGATAGTAGCATTGCCCCTTCTCTCTTTTTCTCTCATTTTTTTATTTGGGCATTTTCTCTTTTTTTATGTCCTGTTTTTTTAGTCCGGAGTCTCATCCCGACTTGTGGGGGAATCATAGTCTCCATCATCCTTTCCTCACTGGGACAATGCTCTACTAATGATGATCATCACACTTTTATTTACTTACAACTCAAGAATTACAACTCGATACTTAGAACAAAATATGACTCTATATGAATGCCTCCGGTGGTGTACCGGGATGTGCAATGACTCAAGAGTGACATGTATGAAAGAATTATGAACGGTGGCTTTGCCACAAATACGATGTCAACTACATGATCATGCAAAGCAATATGACAATGATGAAGCGTGTCATAATAATGGAACGGTGGAAAGTTGCATGGCAATATATCTCGGAATGGCTATGGAAATGCCATAATAGGTAGGTATGGTGGTTTTTTTGAGGAAGGTATATGGTGGGTTTATGGTACCGGCGAAAGTTGCGCGGTACTAGAGAGGCTAGCAATGGTGGAAGGGTGAGAGTGCGTGTAATCCATGAACTCAACATTAGTCATAAAGAACTCACATACTTATTGCAAAAATCTATTAGTTATCGAAAAAAAGTACTACGCGCATGCTCCTAGGGGGATAGATTGGTAGGAAAATACCATCGCTCATCCCCGACCGCCACTCATAAGGAAGACAATCAATAAATAAATCATGCTCTGACTTCATCACATAACGGTTCACCATATGTGCATGCTACGGGAATCACAAACTTTAACACAAGTATCTCTCAAAGTCACAAATACTCACTAGCATGACTCTAATATTACCATCCTCATATCTCAAAACAATCATCAAGTATCAAACTTCTCATAGTATTCAATGCACTTTATATGAAAGTTTTTATTATATCCCTCTTGGATGCCCATCATATTAGGACTAAATTCATAACCAAAGCAAATTACCATGTTGTTTAGGACTCTCAAAATAATATAATTAAAGCATGAGAGATCAATTATTTCTATTGAATAAAACCACCATCGTGCTCTAAAAGATATAAGTGAAACACTAGGGCAAATGTCAAACTACTCCGAAAGATGTAAGTGAAGATCAATGAGTAGTCGAATAACTATGCAACTATGTGAAGACTCTCTAACATTTAAGAATTTCAGATCTTGATAATTTATTCCAACAGCAAGCAAAACAAAAGAAAATAAAATGACGCTCCAAGCAAAACACATATCATGTGGAAAATAAAAATATAGCTCCAAGTAAAGTTACCGATGAACGAAGACGAAAGAGGGGATGCCTTCTAGGGCATCCCCAGGCTTAGGCTTTTGGTTGTCCTTGAATATTACCTTGGGGTTCCTTGGGCATCCCCAAGCTTAGGCTCCTGCCACTCCTTATTCAATAGTCCATGGAATCTTTACCCAAAACTTGAAAACTTAACAACACAAAACTTAACAGAAAACTCGTAAGCTCCGTTAGTGTAAGAAAATAAATCACCACTTAGGTACTGTTGCGAACTCATTCTAAATTCATATTGGTGTAATATCTACTGTATTCCAAATTATCTATGGTTCATACCCTCCGATACTACTCATAGATTCATCAAAATAAGCAAACAACACATAGAAAACAGAATCTGTCAAAAACAGAATAGTCTGTAGTAATCTGGATCGAACATATACTGGAACTCATAAAATTCTAAAATAAATTTCTGGACCTGATTAATTTATCTATTAATCATATTCAAAAAGAATTAACTAAATAGCACTCTCCAATAAAAAATGGCAGCAATTCTCGTGAGCGCTAAAGTTTCTGTTTTTTATAGCAAGATCAACAAGACTTTCCCCAAGTCTTCCCAACGGTTCTACTTGGCACAAACACAAATTAAAACATAAAAACTCAATCATAACAGAGGCTAGATAAATTATTTATTACTAAACAGGAGCAAAAAGCAAGGGACAAAAATAAAGTTGGGTTGCCTGCCAACAAGCGCTATCGTTTAACGCCCCTAGCTAGGCATGATGATTTCAACGATGCTCACATAAAAGATAAGAATTGTAACATAAAGAGAGAATCAAGAAGAATATGACTAGCACATTTAAGTCTAACCCACTTCCTATGCATAGGGATTTTGTGAGAAAACAACTTATAGGAACAAGAATCAACTTGCATAGGAAAGTAAAACAAGCATAACTTCAAAATTTCAAGCACATAGAGAGGAAACTTGATATTATTGCAATTCCTACAAGCATATGTTCCTCCCTCATAATAATTTTCAGTAGCATCATGAATTAATTCAACAATATAACTATCAGTAAAGCATTCTTTTCATGATCTACAAGCATAGAAAATTTATTACTCTCCACATAAGCAAAATTCTTCTCATTCGGAATAGTGGGAGTAAACTCAACAAAATAACTATCATGTGAGGCATAATCCAATTGAAAGTTAAAATCATGATGACAAGTTTCATGGTTATCATTATTATTAATAGCATACAAGTCATCACAATAATCATCATAGGTAGCAATTTTGTTCTCATAATCAATTGAAACCTCTTCCGAAATACTGGAATCATTACTAAATAAAGTCATGACCTCTCCAAATCCACTTTCATAATTATCACAATAAGATTCAACATCGTCCAAAATAGTGGGATCTTCACTTCCTAAAGTTGACACTCTTCCAAACCCACTTTCATGAATATAATCATCATAAATAGGAGGCATGCTATCATCATAATAAATTTGCTCATCAAAACTTGGGAGACTAAAAATTATCATCTTCATCAAACATAGCTTCCCCAAGCTTGTGGCTTTGCATATCATTAGCATCATATATATTCAAGGAATTCATACTAACAACATTGCAATCATGCTCATCATTCAAATATTTACTACCAAACATGCTAATGCATTCTTCTTCTAGCACTTGAGCACAATTATCGGAATCCTTATTCTCATGAAAGATATTAAAAAGATGAAGCATATGAGGTACCCTCAATTCCATTCTTTTAAAATAATTTTCTTTTATAGACTAAACTAGTGATAAAACAAGAAACAAAAAGATTCGATTGCAAGATCTAAAGATATACCTTCAAGCGCTAACATCCCCGGCAACGGCGCCATAAAAGAGCTTGATATCTAATAGACAACCTTCTTCTTGTAGACGTTGTTGGGCCTCCAAGTGCAGAGGTTTGTAGGATAGTAGCAAATTTCCCTCAAGTGGATGACCTAAGGTTTATCAATCCGTGGGAAGCGTAGGATGAAGATGGTCTCTCTCAAACAACCCTCCAACAAAATAACAGAGAGTCTCTTGTGTCCCCAACACACCCAATACAACGGTAAATTGTATAGGTGCACTAGTTCGGCGAAGAGATGGTGATACGAGTGCAATATGGATGGTAGATATATGTTTTTCTAATCTGAAAAATATAAAAACAGCAAGGTAACTAATGATAAAAGTGAGCACAAACGGTATTGCAATGCTAGGAAACAAGGCCTAGGTTCATACTTTCACTAGTGCAAGTTCTCTCAACAATAATAACATAATTGGATCACATAACTATCCCTTAACATGCAAAAAGAGCCACTCCAAACTCACTAATAGCAGAGAACAAACGAAGAGATTATGGTAGGGTACGTAACCACCTCAAAGTTATCCTTTCTGATCAATCTATTCAAGAGTCCATAGTAAAATAACATGAAGCTATTCTTTCCGTTCAATCTATCCTAGAGTTCGTACTAGAATAACACCTTAAGACACAAATCAACCAAAACCCTAATGTCACCTAGATACTCCATTGTCACCTCAAGTATCCGTGGGTATGATTATATGATATGGATCACACAATCTCATATTCATCTATTCAAACCAACACAAAGTACTTCAAAGAGTGCCCCAAAGTTTCTACCGGAGAGTCAAGACGAAAACGTGTGCCAACCGCTACGCATAGGTTCACGGGCTGAACCCGCAAGTTGATCACCAAAACATACATCAAGTGAATCAATAGAATAACCCATTGTCACCACGGTTATCCCACGCAAGACATACATCAAGTGTTCTCAAATCCTTAAAGACTCAATCTAAAAACATAACTTCAAAGGGAAAACTCAATCCATTACAAGAGAGTAGAGGGGGAGAAACATCATAAGATCCAACTATAATAGCAAAGTTTGCGATACATCAAGATCGTATCACCTCAAGAACACGAGAGACAGAGATCAAACACATAGCTACTGGTACATACCCTCAGCCCCGAGGGAGAACTACTCCCTCCTCATCATGGAGAGCGCCGGGATGATGAAGATGGCCACCGGAGAGGGATTTCCCCCTCCGGCAGGGTGCCAGAACGGGTCTAGATTGGTTTTCAGTGGCTACGGAGGCTTCTGGCGACGGAACTCCCGATCTATTATGCCCCTCAAAGTTTTTAGGGTATATGGGTATATATGGGAGGAAGAAATATGCCAGGGGGGGCACGAGGGTCCCACGAGGGTGGAGGACGCGCCCAGGGGGTGGGTGCGCCCCCCTGCCGCGTGCCTTCCTCGTTGCTTCCCTTACGTACACCCCAAGTCTTCTGGATTGCTTCCGTTCCAAAAATAAGTTCCGTGAAGTTTCAGGTCAATTGAACTCCGTTTGATTTTCCTTTTCTGCGATACTCTAAAACAAGGAAAAAACAGAAACTGGCACTGGGCTCTAGGTTAATAGGTTAGTCCCAAAAATCATATAAAATACAATATAAATGCATATAAACATCCAAGGTTGATAATATAATAGCATGGAACAATCAAGAAATTATAGATACGTTGGAGACGTATCAGCATATAATGCAAAAACTTGAAATTATTGAAAATAAAGTTGCTACCGTGGGTTAATTGAAAATTTGGATAAAAATATCCACAACCAAATTACTCAATATGGATCTAAAGTAGGAGTCACTTTGAAGAATATTAAGGAGAAGGAACCCATAGTTAATGAAAGAATAAATCAGGACTCCACTAGAATCGATAAACTTGAGGGTATCATTACCAACTTGGGAACCGCCTTCCCTTCCGTAAAGAATACTCCAAGTCCTCCAACTAAAATTGCTAAGCTTATGTATGTTCCTAAAATAAGGGTGAATCCTCTTGCAAGGAAACTGCGGATCTCAAATATATAAGCATTCACCCCAATCTTTTTGCTATCATTAAGGAACCATTTGCTCCAAATGATTTTTTCGATTTTGTGCCTAGAAGTTTGATAATTAATAAAAAGTAAGAAACTCTTAAGGGTGATAGATGTCTCATTAAAAAATTACCAACTAAAGATACCTAGATCTATCCGTGCTTTTATGCCTAGCTAGGGGCGTTAAACGATAGCGCTTGTTGGGAGGCAACCCAATTTTATTTTTATTCCTTGCTTTTTGCTCCTGTTTAGTAATAAATAATTTATCTAGCATATGTTTTGATTGTGTTTAATTAGTGTTTGTGCCAAGTAGAACCGTTGGGAAGACTTGGCAAAAGTCTTTTTAATCTTGCTGTAAAAATCAGAAACTTTAGCGCTCACGAGAATTGCTGCCATTTTTATTTGGAAAGCGCTATTTAGTTAATTCTTTTTGCAGATGATTAATAGATAAATTCCTCACGTCCATAAATTTATTTTAGAATTTGTGGTGTTCCATAACTTGCGTTAGCTACATATTATTACAGACTGTTCTGTTTTTGACAGATTCTGTTTTTCATGTGTTGTTTGCTTATTTTGATGAGTCTATGGCTAGTAAAATAGTTTATAAACCATAGACAAGTTGGAATACAGTAGGTTTAACACCAATATAAATAAATAATGAGTTCATTACAGTACCTTGAAGTGGTGTTTTGTTTTCTTTCGCTAACGGAGCTCACGAGATTTTCTACTTTAAGTTTTGTGTTGTGAAGTTCTCAAGTTTTGAGTGAAAGATTTGATGGATTATGGAACAAGGTGTGGCAATAGCCTAAGCTTGGGGATGACCATGGCACCCCAAGATAATCTAAGGACACCTAAAAGCCAAAGCTTGGGGATGCCCCAGAAGGCATCCCCTCTTTCGTCTACTTCCATCGGTAACTTTACTTGGAGCTATATTTTTATTTACCACATGATATGTGTTTTGCTTGGAGCGTCTTGTATTATTTGAGTCTTTATTTGTTAGTTTTCCACAATCATCCTTGATGTACACACCTTTTGAGAGAAACACACATGATTCGGAAATTGTTAGAATACTCTATGTGCTTCACTTATATCTTTTGAGTTATATAGTTTTTGCTCTAGTACTTCACTTATATCTTTTAGAGCACGGTGGTGGATTTGTTTTATAGAAACTATTGTTCTCTAATGCTTCACTTAGATTATTTTGAGAGACCTACAAAACAGCATGGTAATTTTCTTTAATTATGTTAGGCATTCAAGATTAATAAAAAAATCTTATGAGTGTGTTGAATACGATGAGAAGTTTGATACTTGATAATTGTTTTGAGATATGGAGATGGTGATATTAGAGTCATGCTAGTTGAGTAGTTGTGAATTTGAGAAATACTTGTGTTGGAGTTTTTGATTCCCGTAGCATGCACGTATGGTGAACCGTTATGTGATGAATTCGGAGCATGATTTATTTATTGATTGTCTTCCTTATGAGTGGCGGTCGGGGACGAGCGATGGTCTTTTCCTACCAATCTATACCCCTAGGAGCATGCGCGTAATACTTTGTTTCGATAACTAATAGATTTTTGCAATAAGTATATGGGTTCTTTATGACTAATGTTGAGTCCATGGATCATACGCACTTTCTTCCTTCCACCATTGCTAGCCTCTCTAATACCGTGCACCTTTCGCCGGTATCATACACCCACCATATACCTTCCTCAAAACAGCCACCATACCTACCTATCATGGCATTTCCATAGCCATTCCGAGATATATTACCATGCAACTTACCACCATTCCGTTTATTATGACATGCTCCATCATTGTCATATTGCTTTGCATGATCATGTAGTTGACATTGTATTTGTGGCAAAGCCACCGTTCATAATTCTTTCATACATCTCACTCATGCATCATTGCACATCCCGGTACACCGCCGGAGGCATTCACATAGAGTCATATTTTGTTCTAAGTATTGAGTTGTAATTTTTGAGTTGTAAGTAAATAAAAAAGTGTGATGATCATCATTTTTGGAGCATTGTCCCAAGTGAGGAAAGGATGATGGAGACTATGATTCCCCCACAAGTCGGGATGAGACTCCGGACTAAATAAATAAAAAAGAGGCCATAAAAAGGCCCAAATGGGAGAAAAAGAGAGAAGGGACAATGCTACTATCCTTTTACCACACTTATGCTTCAAAGTAGCACCATGATCTTCATGATAGAGAGTCTCCTATGTTATCACTTTCATATACTACTGGGAATTTTCCATTATAGAACTTGGATTGTATATTCCAATAATGGGCTTCCTCAAAATGCTCTAGGTCTTCGTGAGAAAGCGAGTTGGATGCACACCCACTTAGTTTCTTTTGTTGAGCTTTCATATACTTATAGCTCTAGTGCATCCGTTGCATGGCAATCCCTACTCACTCACATTGATATCTATTAATGGGCATCTCCATAGCCCGTTGATATGCCTAGTTGATGTGAGACTATCTTCTCCCTTTTTGTCTTCTCCACAACCACCATTCTATTCCACATATAGTGCTATGTCCATGGCTCACGCTCATATATTGCGTGAAGATTGAAGAAGTTTGAGAACACCAAAAGTATGAAACAATTGCTTGGCTTGTCATTGGGGTTGTGCATGATTTCAATACTTTATGTGGAGAAGATAGAGCATAGCCAGACTATATGATTTTGTAGGGATAACTTTCTTTGGCCATGTTATTTTGAGAAGACATAATTGTTTAGTTTGTATGCTTGAAGTATTATTATTTCTATGTCAATATTAAACTTTTGTCTTGAATCTTTCGGATCTGAATATTCATACCACAATTAAGAGAATTACATTGAAATTATGCCAAGTAGCATTCCACATCAAAAATTCAGTTTTCATCATTTACCTACACGAGGACAAGCAGGAATTAAGCTTGGGGATGCTTGATACGTCTCCAATGTATCTATAATTTTTGATTGTTCCATGCTATATTATATCCTGTTTTGGACATTATTGGGCTTTATTATACACTTTTACATTATTTTTGGGACTAAACTATTAACCGGAGGCTCGGCCCAGAATTGCTGTTTTTTGCATATTTTAGAGTTTCGCAGAAAAAGAATATCAAACGGAGTCCAAACGGAATGAAACCTTCGGGAACGTGATTTTCAGAACAAACATGATCCAGAGGACATGGACCCTGCGTCAAGACATCAACCAGGAAGGCACGAGGTAGGGGGGCGCGCCTACCCCCCTACCCCAGGCGCGCCCTCCACCCTCGTGGGGCCCATGTTGCTCCACTGACGTACTCCTTCCTCCTATATATACCTACGTACCCCCAAACTACCAGATACGGAGCCAAAACCCTAATTCCACCGCCGTAACTTTATGTATCCACGAGATCCCATCTTGGGGCCTTTTCCGGAGCTCCGCCAGAGGGGGCATCCATCACGGAGGGATTCTACATCAACACCATATCCTCTCCGATGAAGTGTGAGTAGTTTACTTCAGACCTTCAGTTCCATAGTTATTGGCTAGATGGCTTCTTATCTCTTTTTGGACCTCAATACAAAGTTCTCCCCCTCTCTTGTGGAGATCTATTCGATGTAATCTTCTTTTGCGGTGTGTTTCTTGAGACCGATGAATTGTGGGTTTATGCTCAAGTTTATATATGAAAAATATTTGAATCTTCTCTGAATTCTTTTATGTATGATTGGTTATCTTTGCAAGTCTCTTCGAATTATCAGTTTGGTTTGGCCTACTAGATTGATCTTTCTTGCAATGGGAGAAGTGCTTAGCTTTGGGTTCAATCTTGCGGTGTCCTTTCCCAGTGACAGTAGGGGCAGCAAGGCACTCATAGTATTGTTGCCATCAAGGATAACAAGATGGGGTTTATATCATATTGCATGAGTTTATCCCTCTACATCATGTCATCTTGCTTAAAGCGTTACTCTGTTCTCTTGAACTTAATACTCTAGATGCATGCTGGATAGCGGTCGATGTGTGGAGTAATAGTAGTAGATGCAGGCAGGAGTCGGTCTACTTGTGTCGGACGTGATGCCTATATACATGATCATACCTAGATATTCTCATAACTATGCTCAATTCTGTCAATTGCTCAATAGTAATTTGTTTACCCACCGTAATACTTATGCTCTCGAGAGAACCCACTAGTGAAACCTATGGCCCATGGGTCTATTTTCCATTATATTAATCTTCCATCTACAAGCTATTTCCTTTTCCGTTTATTTTGCTTTCTTTACTTTGCATCTTTATCATAAAAATACCAAAAATATTATCTTATCATATCTATCAGATCTCACTTTCGTAAGTGACTGTGAAGGGATTGACAACCCCTTTAGTGCGTTGGTTGCGAGGATTTTATTTGTTTGTGTAGGTGCGAGGGACTCGCGCGTGGCCTCCTGCTAGATTGATACCTTGGTTCTCAAAAACTGAGGGAAATACTTACGCTACTTTGCTGCATCACCCTTTCCTCTTCAAGGGAAAACCAACGCTGTGCTCAAGAGGTAGCAGGGAGCAGAATAGATCGGGACTTCCACCGCCAAAAGCCTCTGTAGCCACCGAAAGCCAATCTAGCCCATTCCGGCACCCTGCCGGAGGGGGAATCCCTCTCCGGTGGCCATCTTCATCATCTCGGTGCTCTCCATGACGAGGAGGGAGTAGTTCACCCTCGGGGCTGAGGGTATCTACCAGTAGCTATGTGTTTGATCTCTCTCTCTCGTGTTCTTGAGTCGGCACGATCTTGATGTATCGTGAGCTTTGCTATTATATTTGGATCTTATGATGTTTCTCCACCTCTACTCTCTTGTGATGGATTGAGTTGTCCCTTTGAAGTTATCTTATCGATTGAGTCTTTAAGGATTTGAGAACACTTGATGTATGTCTTGCATGTGCTTATCTGTGGTGACAATGGGATATCACATGATCCACTTGATGTATGTTTTGGTGATCAACTTGCGAGTTCCGTGACCTCGTGAACTTATGCATAGGGGTTGGCACACGTTTTCGTCTTGACTCACCGGTAGAAACTTTGGGGCACTCTTTGAAGTTCTTTGTGTTGGTTGAATAGATGAATCTGAGATTGTGTGATGCATATCTTATAATCATACCCATGAATACTTGAGGTGACATTGGAGTATCTAGGTGACATTAGGGTTTTGGTTGATTTGCATCTTAAGGTGTTATTTTACTACAAACTCTAGGGCTGTTTGTGACACTTATAGGAATAGCCCAACGGATTGATCGAAAAGAATAACTTTAAGGTGGTTTCGTACCCTACCATAATCTCTTCGTTCGCTCTCCGCTATGAGTGACTTTAGAGTGACTCTTTGTTGCATGTTGACGGATAGTTATATGATCCAATTATGTTATTATTGTTGAGAGAACTTGCACTGGTGAAAGTATGAACCCTAGGCCTTGTTTCAACACATTGCAATACCGTTTACGCTCACTTTTACCACTTGCTACCTTGCTGTTTTTATATTTTCATATTACAAAAACCATTATCTACTATCCATATTGCACTTGTATCACCATCTCTTCACCGAACTAGTGCACCTATACAATTTACCATTGTATTAGGTGTGTTGGGGACACAAGAGACTCTTTGCTATTTGGTTGCAGGGTTGTTTGAGAGAGACCATCTTCATCCTACACCTCCCACTGATTGATAAACCTTAGGTCATCCACTTGAGGGAAATTTTCTACTGTCCTACAAACCTCTGCACTTGGAGGCCCAACAACGTCTACAAGAAGAAGGTTGTGCAATAGACATCAACATGCAAGCTCAAGAATAGGGTCACCTAAGCAGCAAATTTTTTCAATAAATAAAGCACTAGAACAAAAACTAATTGGACCATTGGAGGAGTCACATACCGAAGAACAATCCCCCAAAGCAGTTTTGTGAATGGAGCTTTGAGCAAGGAGATCGAAAATGGCAGCAAGATGAGCTAGAACTCGGGTTTGAGCTGGTGGATGATTTTTTCTGGAGGAAGACGAAGTGTGTGGGTGCAAGAATAAGTGGAGGGGGCCCATGTGGGGTCCACGAGGCAGGGGGCGTGCCCTAGACCCTCGTGGCCAGGTGGAGTGTCCCCCAGGTGTGTTCTTAGTGCCAATAATTCTTAAATATTCTAGAAAAAATCATATAAAATTTTCAGGGCATTTGGCGAACTTTTATTTTTGGGGTATTTTTTATTGCAAGGATAATTCGGAAAACAGACAGAAAATACTATTTTTGCTTTACTTAATGTAAATAACGGAAAGTAAAAAGAGGGTACATAGAGTTGTGCTTTCTAACTTAATCCATCTCATGCTCATCAAAAGGAATCCACTAACAAGGTTGAACAAGTCTTGTTAACAAACTCTTTCCGAATCGCATGAAACCAGAGAATTTTCGAATAACACTAAGTTACCTCAACGGGGATATGCACATCCCCAACACTAAGAATATCATATTTCTTCTTGATAGTAGGAAGAGGAAATTCAAGACCTTCAATAGTAATAGTTAAAGTTTTTCCAATAGAATTAATACTATGGACTTGAGGTTGTTTCCTCGAAAAGTGTACCATATGCTCATTACCATTAACATGAAAAGTGACATTGCCTTTGTTGCAATCAATAACAGCCCCTGCAATATTCAAAAAGGGTCTACCAAGAATCATAGACATACTATCGTCCTCGGGAAAATCAAGAATAACAAAGTCCGTTAAAATAGTAACGTTTGCAACCACAACAGGCACATCCTCACAAATACCGATAGGTATAGCAGTTGATTTATCAGCCATTTGCAAAGATATTTCAGTAGGTGTCAACTTATTCAAGTCTACGATATAAAGAGAGAGGCATAACACTAACACCGGCTCCAAGATCACATAAAGCAGTTTTAACATAGTTTCTTTTAATAGAGCATGGTATAGTTGGTACTCCTGGATCTCCAAGTTTCTTTGGTATTCTACCCTTAAAAGTATAATTAGCAAGCATGGTGGAAATTTTAGCTTCTGGTATCTTTATTTTATTTGTAACAATATCTTTCATGTACTTAGCATAAGGATTCATTTTAAGCATATCAGTCAAACGCATACGCAAAAAGATAGGTCTAATCATTTCAGCAAAGCGCTCAAAATCCTCATTATCCTTTTTCTTGGATGGTTTAGGAGGAAAAGGCATGGGTTTCTGAACCCATGGTTCTCTTTCTTTACCGTGCTTCCTAGCAACGAAGTCTCTCTTATCATAATGTTGGTTCTTTGATTGTGGGTTATCAAGATCAACAGCAGGTTCAATCTCTACATCATTGTTATTGCTAGGTTGAGCATCAACATGAACATCATCATTAACATTATCATTAGCTTCATGTTCATTACCAGATTGTGTTTCAGCATCAGAAATAGAAATATCATTGGGATTCTCAGGTGTGTCAGCAACAGGTTCACTAGAAGCATGCAGAGTCCTATCATTTTTCCTTTTCTTCTTCTTAGAAGAACTAGGTGCATCAATATTAATTCTGTGAGAATCTTTATCAATTCTCTTAGGGTGGCCCTCGGGATACAAAGGTTCCTAAGTCATTTTACCCCCTCTAGTCACAACTCTAATAGCATTTTCATTTTCCTTATTATCTAATTCATTGAGCAAATCATTTTGAGCTTTAAGCACTTGTTCTACTTGAGTGGTAACCATAGAAGCATGTTTACTAATAAGTTTAAGTTCACCTTTAACTCTAGACATATAATCACTCAAGTGTCCAACCATATAAGCATTACGTTTCAATTGTCTACTAACATAAGCATTGGCTAGTAGACTTATTATGAGGAATATCACCTTCATCAAATCTATAGAGCGAACTTACCTTTACTACCAATGTCGGGTTATCAAGACCATGTATTTCTTCAATAGGTGGTAAATTCTTAACATCTTCAGCTTTAATACCATTTTCTTTTATAGATTTCTTTGCCTCTTGCATATCTTCGGGACTGAGAAATAGAATACCCCTTTTCTTCGGAGTTGGCTTAGGAGTTGGTTCAGGAAGTGGCCAATCATTTTCATTACTCAACATATTATTCAATAGCAATTCAGCTTGATCAACACAACCAGCACAACTATCCAGGTGGTCTCTGGAAGCATTGGTTAGTCCATTATAAAAGATATCAAGTATTTCATTTTTCTTGAGAGGATGATCAGGCAAAGCATTAAGTAATCGGAGAAGCCTCCCCCAAGCTTGTGGGAGACTCTCTTCTTCAATTTGCACAAAATTATATATTTCCCTTAAGGCAGCTTGTTTCTTATGAGCGGGAAAATATTTAGCAGAGAAGTAATAAATCATATCATGGTGACTACGCACACAACGAGGGTCAAGAGAATTAAACCATATTTTAGCATCACCCTTTAATGAGAACGGAAATAACTTAAGGATAAAGTAATAGTGAGTTTTCTCATCATTAGTGAACAGTGTGTCTATATCATTTAATTTAGTAAGATGTGCCACAACAATTTCAGATTCATAGCCATAAAAAGGATCAGATTCAACCAAAGTAATTAACTCACGATCGATAGAGAAATCATAATCCTTATCAGAGATATAGATAGGTGAAGTAGCAAAAGCAGGGTCATATTTCATTCTAGCATTCAAAGATTTTTCTTTCAACTTAGCTAACAGTTTCTTAAGATCATATCTATCATTGCAAGCTAAAAAGTCTCTAGCAGTTTCTTCATCCATAACATAACCCTCAGGCACAATAGGCAATTCATATCTAGGGGGAGAATCTTCATCATCACTTTCATCAATATTATCAATTTAAATAATTTCATTCTCTCTAACCCTAGCAAGTTGTTCATCAAGAAATTCACCTAATGGCACAGTATTATCGAGTATAGAAGTAGTTTCATCATAAGTATCATGCAAAGCAGAAGTGATATCATCAATAACATGCGACATATCAGAATAAATAGCAGGAGTAGGTGTCGCATGTTTACTCAAAAAAGAAGGTGAATCAAGTGTAGAGCTAGATGGCAGTTCCTTACCTCCCCTCGTAGTCGAGGGAAAAATCTTGGTTGTTTCATCTTTCAAGTTCTTCATAGTGATCAACAGATATAAATCCCAAGTGACTCAAAGAATAGAGGTATGCTCCCCGGCAACGGCGCCAGAAAATAGTCTTGATAACCCACAAGTATAGGGGATCACAACAGTTTTCGAGGGTAGAGTATTCAACCCAAATTTATTAATTCGACACAAGGGGAGCTAAAGAATATTCTCAAGTATTAGCAGTTGAGTTGTCAATTCAACCGCACCTGAAAGACTTAATATCTGCAGCAAAGTATTTAGTAGCAAAGTAATATGGAAGTAACGGTAACGGTGGCAAAGTAACAGTAGTAGTTTTTGTAGTAATTGTAACAGTGGCAACGGAAAAGTAACTAAGCAAAGATCAATATGTGAAAAGCTCGTAGGCAACGGATCAGTGATGGATAATTATGTCGGATGTGATTCCTCATGTAACAGTTATAACATAGGGTGACACAGAACTAGCTCCAGTTCATCAATGTAATGTAGGCATGTATTCCGAATATAGTCATACGTGCTTATGGAAAAGAACTTGCATGACATCTTTTGTCCTACCCTCCCGTGACAGCGGGGTCCTATTGGAAACTAAGGGATATTAAGGCCTCCTTTTAATAGAGTACCGGAACAAAGCATTAACACTTAGTGAATACATGAACTCCTCAAACTACGGTCATCACCGGGAGTGGTCCCAATTATTGTCACTTCGGGGTTACCAGATCATAACACATAGTAGGTGACTATTGACTTGCAAGATAGGATCAAGAACTCACATATATTCATGAAAACATAATAGGTTCAGATCTGAAATCATGGCACTCGGGCCCTAGTGACAAGCATTAAGCATAGCAAAGTCATAGCAACATCAATCTCAGAGCATAGTGGATACTAGGGATCAAACCCTAACAAAACTCACTTGATTACATGATAAATCTCATCCAACCCATCACCGTCCAGCAAGCCTACAATGGAATTACTCACGCACGACGGTGAGAATCATGAAATTGGTGATGGAGGAAGGTTGATGATGACGATGGCGACGAATTCCCCTCTTCGGAGCCCCGAACAGACTCCAGATCAGCCCTCCCGAGAGAGATTAGGGCTTGGCGGCGGCTCTGTATCATAAAACACAATGAATCCTTCTCTCTAATTTTTTTCTCCCCGAACATGAATATATAGGGGGCCCACGAGACAGGGTGTGGGCCCCCTAGTGTTGATTCTTTCACCAGTATTTTTTGTAATTCCAAAAATATTCTCTGTGAAGTTTCAGGTCATTCCGAAAACTTTTTCTGCACAAAAATAACACCATGGCAATTCTGCTGAAAATAGCGTCAGTCCGGGTTAGTTCCATTCAAATCATGCAAGTTAGAGTCCAAAACAAGGTCAAAAGTGTTTGGAAAAGTAGATGCGATGGAGACGTATCAACGAGCTCCATGGGGCGCGCTTCTTCACCAAGCTCGACCTCCGGTCGGGCTACCAACAGGTGTGGATGCACCCGGACAATGTCGCCAAGACGGCGTTTCAGACTCATCACGACCACTTCGAGTTATTGGTGATGCCTTTTGGCCTTTGATGAACGACGTCCCCCACCCCTACTTGCGTCTGTTTGTGCTTGTTTTCTTTGATGACATTCTTATCTACAATGCCTCGTGGGCGGAGCACCTTCATCGTCTTCAACGAGCTTCGGGTGCACCATCTTCATCTTAAGCGCTCGAAGTGCTTGTTCGGGACACCTTCAGTCGCCTACCTCGGCCACGTCATATCGGCCAAGGGAGTTGCTATGGATGCCGACAAGGTGGCGGCCGTCGCGGCCTGGCCGACACCGCACTCACCGCGGGCTCTTCGCGCCTTCCTGGGCCTCGCGGGGTACTATCGGAAATTTATCCGGGAGTTCGGCCTCATCGTGTCACCGCTCACGCATCTGTTGTGTCGCGGCGCCTTTTCCTGGGATGCGGAGGTGACGGCGGCATTCGAGGCTCTCAAGGGGGCCCTCACGACGGGCCCCGTTCTTCAGATGCCTAATATCGACCGCCCATTCGTGGTGGACTGCGACGCCTCCGGTGCGGGGTTCGGTGCCGTCCTTGATCAGGGCGATGGACCTCTCGCCTTCTTCAGCAGGCCCTTCGCCGCGTGCCATCTTAAGCTCGCGGCTTATGAGCGGGAGCTCATTGGCTTAGTGCAGGCTGTGCGCCATTATGGGGCCGCTCGTTCCGGATTCGCATGGATCACTACAGCCTCAAGTTCTTATTGGACCAGAGGCTGACTACTGTGCCGCAGCATCAGTGGATCAGCAAGCTCTTTGGCTTTGACTTCACCGTCGAGTATTGTCCGAGACGCCTTAACACTGTGGCCGACGACCTGTCTCGCCGCGACGCCGACCACGACGCCACCGTCGGCGACTCCGAGGGGGGCGGCACTATGCATCCACTCGGGGCCCTCTTTCGCCCTCTTCGCCGACATTCGTCGGGCCACCACGGCCGTGCCAGACGCTCTGCTCCTTCAGCAGTGGCTTGGTGCGGGCGACCTGGAGGAGCCGTGGCGCCTAGCCGATGGCTTGCTCCTACATGGGCGTCATATCTTCGTGCCGGAGCACGACGACCTCCGTCACCAGGTTCTGCTGCTGGCCCACTCGGCCGGCCATGAGGGTGTGCAGAAAACCCTCCATCGTCTCCGCGCCGACTTCTATATCCCAAGTGATCGGGCCCTGGTCCGGGACTGGGTGTGGTCTTGTGTGACGTGCCAGCGCAACAAGACGGAAATACTACGGCCGGCTGGTCTACTACAGCCCTTGGAGGTGTCGTCTCAGGTCTGGGCTGGTATCTCCAAGGACTTCATCGAGGGCCTCCCCAAGGTGGGCAGCAAGTCAGTCATCCTCACGGTGGTCGACCGCTTCTCCAAGTATGCTCACTTCATCGCGCTCGGCCATCCCTACATTGTCGCATCCATGGCCCGTGCCTTCTTCGGCGTCTTTGTCCGCCTCCACGGGTTTCCCTCTTCGATCGCTAGCAATCGGGGCCCGGTGTTCACGGGGCATGTTTGGCACGATCTCTTCCGGATGGCGGGCGTGAAGCTCCGCCTGAGCACGGCCTTCCATCCTCAGAGGGACGGCCAATCCGAGGTCGTCAACAAGGTGATTGCCATGCATTTGCTGTGACGCCCCGAGACCGTTGAGCCAGGTGTCCTCCAGTTATTCGCCGTCGTTGCCATGTCATTTGCTTGCTGTTGCATCTTGCCATGTCATCATGTGCATTGCATCATCATGTTTTTCAAAACTTGCATCCGTCCCGGCCTCCTTGTTCTCTCCGTTGTCTGTTCTGAGCCCAGACACACTTGCACGCGCCCGCGACACGTCCGAAATATTATTTTATAAGTGGCTGGAAAATGTTCTCGGAATGGGTTGAAAGTTGGCGTGCGGTGTTGTTATGTTGTTAGTAGGTCGCCCGCCAAGTTTCATCGCATTCGGAGTTTGTTTGATAGCCCAACCGTTAAACTATAGCGGCAATATAGCCGGTCTAACGTCGGACGTTTTCGGTCTCCGGAAACAGTCGTCGGGTCTCCCTCCCTTCTCTTCTCTCAGCTTGAGACTATCTACACAGCCCACTACATACCGTCAAGTCCAAGCTAACCTCTCTCGTCAACCCGCGGCCCTCCTCGCGCGCACGTCCGAAAGTTGTCCCGAACCCGACTCGGACTGTCGTTACCATTGGATGCGGATCATCCCCAAACATCTACAAAACGTCTCCATTTTGTTAATTGGACTTCCTAACCTATATTTTCTCAGCCCTCCGATTTAGATCGAAGGGCTTCCCTTAGTCTGCATATAGACCCACTCACTATATAAACAGCCTAACCCTAGTTTCTAGGGAGATGTCCCATCCATCCTTCCCATCCGCCGCCACCTGACCAACTCCCCTCTTCCTCGGGATCTCCCTCGCTCCATATCAGCAACCATCACTTTCCCCTCCTCGATTTTGGCACCGAACCAACCAGTCACTCCTCTCGATCCACCTACCAGCAGCGCCTGTGCTCCCATCACCCTCAAGCTCCCACCTCCGGATCGAGCAGGAGGCTCGATGGCGAGCTCCCGAAGCCCACCATGCCAAGCGCCTCGTCTAGGGACTCTGCACCGTTCCCCTGCTTTCTCCCTTGTGTCTCTTCCCTCCCTCCTGTGCACCTTCTCGTCTCTCTCCTCTCGCAGCAATCAGCAGGAACCCTGGCCGACGAGCTTCGCAGCGCCGCCCTCGACCAGGAGCTCTGCCTGACTCCGTGGCCGTCGTCCCAAACCTCTCCTTCGCCCGCGCTGCCGCCATGGATTGGATCCGGCCGGAGCTGCTCATCCGCCTCACCTCCCGTCCTGGCTGCAAGCTCGCCGCCCGGATCCTCCCCGAGCTCCAAGTTCTCGCGCCGCCGTGCCTGCTGCTTGCTTCATCAACCCGAGCACGCCCGTCCCTCCTCCACCATGCTAGTAACCGCCGTTGCCGTGGTCTTCTGCTTTGCCAAGTCCCTGCACACGCCCCTGCCCTGGCGCCTTGGCCTCCTCTGCTTCCACGACCCGCGTCACCAGAGTCCATCGTGCCCAGCCACCGGCGCTTGAACCTGTCTGCTTCCTCGACCCGCGCTCGCCTCCAGAGGAGTCAACGCAGGAGCGTCTCGCTCGTGGACTAGATCCAGCGAGCCGGCCCGCTGCACTGGCCGGGCCAAGGCCCATGGGTGAGGACGCGCCCAGCTCCTCCCCTATTCTTGTTGGGCCAGGAAGACTCGGCCCAGTAGTGTTTTTTTTCTGCTACTGCGATTTTCCCTTTTATCCAGTTAAAACAGATTTGCAGGGAAGCCCTCAAACTTCATGCATTTTATTACTCACAAACAGTGCATCATATTAAAACAAACTTAATATGAAAGTTGCTTAGAATTTTGTCTAGTTTCATAATATGCAACTTTCACCCATGTTTAAAATACTTAAAATGTTGTTTGGGTTAAATTTGCTCCTATGCCATGCTAAAATGCTTTTATTCATAACTAAATGACCGTAGCTCCGATTTCAATAAACTTTATATGTAAATGGGGTAGAATTTTGCCTAGTTTATCATGGTGGCATTGCTTTGCATGTTAAACAGCTCTAAAATATGGTTTATGGCAGAACAGGACCTAACCTAATATATGCACATGAGGAGTTTCCGGAATTGTTGTTCGTTGTTTCCGGCCTCATTTAAACTTGACTAGATAGGTAGTTTTGCTTTGCTTCACTCTCTTTCCATGCTAACAACATTTAATCATGTTGGGTACATAACCAAGAGAGAACTAAATAATTGATGTGGTGTTCCGCCAATATGCATCCCGATGCATATTGGGCTCCATTTAACTTGTAGTTTTGTTTGTGCACTTTGCCATGCCATGCTTCTTTAAACCGGACATGCATCATACTTGATTGTGCATCATGCCATGATTATGTGGTGGTTGTTTACTATGTTGTTTGCTTCTTTCCGGTGTTGCTTCTTCGGGTTAGATCCAGTAACGTCGTGTTTGTGAGGAACCGTTCGTCTACGTCCGTTTGTCTTCTTCATGGACTCGTTCTTCTTCCTTGCGGGATTTCAGGCAAGATGACCATACCCTCGAAATCACTTCTATCTTTGCTTGCTTAGTTGCTCGCTCTTTTGCTATGCCTATGTTGCGATACCTACCACTTGCTTATCATGCCTCCCATATTATTGAACCAAGCCTCTAACCCACCTTGTCCTAGCAAACCGTTGATTCGCTATGTTACCGCTTTGCTCAGCCCCTCTTATAGCGTTGTTAGTTGCAGGTGAAGATTGAAGTTTTGTTCCTTGTTGGAACATGGAGATGTTGTTCCTGGTTGGAACATGTTTACTTGTTGGGATATCACAATATATCTTATTTAATTAATGCATCTATATACTTGGTAAAGGGTGGAAGGCTCGGCCTTATGCCTGGTATTTTGTTCCACTCTTGCCGCCCTAGTTTCCGTCATATCGGTGTTATGTTCCCGGATTTTGCGTTCCTTACGCGGTTGGGCTATAATGGGAACCCCTTGACAATTTGCCTTGAATAAAACTCCTCCAGTAAGGCCCAATATTGGTTTTACCATTTGCCACCTAGCCTTTTCTTTCCCTTGAGTCGGCCGAATCAAGGGTCATCTTATTTTAACCCCCCCCGGGCCAGTGCTTCTCTAAGTGTTGGTCCAACTGAGTGATGTCCGAGGCTACCAGGGGCAACTCTGGGCTGGCTTACCCGACGTCTTGCTCATCCGGTGTGCCCTGAGAACGAGATATGTGTAGCTCCTATCGGGATTTGTCGGCACATCTGGGTGGCTTTGCTGGTCTTGTTTTACCATTGTCGAAATGTCTTGTAACCGGGATTCCGAGTCTGATCGGGTCTTCCCGCTAGAAGGTCTATTCCTTCGTTGATCGTGAGAGCTTGTCATGGGCTAAGTTGGGACACCCCTGCAGGGATTTGAACTTTCGAAAGCCGTGCCCGCGGTTATGGGCAGATGGGAATTTGTTAATGTCCGGTTGTAGATGACTTGAACCTTAACTTAATTAAAATGTTTCAACCGCGTGTGTAACCGTGATGGTCTCTTTCCGGCGGAGTCCGGGAAGTGAACACGGTGTTGGAGTTATGCTTGACGTAGGTTGTTTTAGGATCGCTTCTTGATCATAATTTTATCGACCGTGTTTTGCCTTCTCTTCTCGCTCTCATTTGCGTATGTTAGCCACCATATATGCTAGTCGCTTGCTGCAGCTCCACCTCATACCTTTTACCTTACCCATAAGCTTAAATAGTCTTGATCGCGAGGGTGTGAGATTGCTGAGTCCCTGTGGCTCACAGATACTTCCAAAACCAGCTTGCAGATACCGATGAGTCTGTGCAGATGATGCAACCAAGCTCAGGAGGAGCTCAATGAAGATCTTGTCCTTTGTGTTGTTTCATTCTAGTTGTTCAGTAGTGGAGCCCAGTTGGGGTCGATCGGGGACCTTGTCGCATTTGGGGTTCTTCTTTTATTTTGGTTCTGTAGTCGGACCTTGATTGTATTTGGTTGTTGTAATGCTTTATTCTTGTAATTGTTTGAAGTGGCTATTGTAAGCCAACTATGTATATTTTCCCCTATTGTATTACATGGGTTGTTTGCGAAGATTACCTCACTTGTGACATTGCTTTCAATGCGGTTATGCCTCTAAGTCGTGCTTCGACACGTGGGAGATATAGCCGTGTCGAGGGCGTTTCATTTGCGTTCTGTCACAGGTGATCGTCCTCGTGCTTGGGTGGATTGGCTCGTGTGGGCGGAGTACAGCTACAACACCTCCTATCACTCCGCCCTGCGCGCCATGCCACTTGAGGTGGTCTACGGCCGACCGCCCCCGCCCATCCGGTCGGTTGACCCGATGATGGCTCGGACGGAGGCAGCGGGCGATCTTCTTCGCAGCCGCGACGCGATGCTTGTGGAGGTACGACAGCGCCTCATTCAGGCCCAGCAGCTGGCCAAGCACTACTACGATGGCCACCATCGCGACGCGGAGTTCGCGGTGGGCGATTGGGTGTGGCTGCGTCTTCTTCACCGCCCTACGCAGTACCTGGACCCACGCACGAAGCGCAAGCTGGGCCCTCGCTACGCCGGGCCCTTTGCCGTCATGGAGCGCATCGGGAAGGTGGCCTACCGCCTTCAGCTTCCGGCCGGTGCTCGCATCCACGACGTCTTCCATGTGGGGCTGCTGAAGCCCTTTCGTGGGATGCCACCGGCGGCCACCCCCGCGCTTCCTCCGACCTCCGACGGGCGCCTCTTTTCGGGACCCGAGAAGGTGTTGCAGGCCCAGCTACATCGCGGGGTGTGGTACTTGTTGATCCAGTGGGCTGGCCTTCCGGAGGAGGAAGCTACTTGGGAGCAGCGCGACGAGTTCCACCAACACTACCCAGACTTCTAGCTCGAGGACGATCTGTAGGCAGGGAGAGATGTTATGATCGGGGTAACTTATACCCGTAGGAGGCCCACTGGACAGGTTTAATTAGGGGCTTAGCCCACAAGTTATCTTATTTTTATTAGTATCGTGGTTATATAAACAAGCTGTAAAACTCTTTTGGAGATTAAGCAATAAGACAATTCTATTGCCCAGCTCTCAAAGGAGCCAGAAACCCTAAACCCTAGCCGTCTCTTTTCACCGCCGCCGCCTCCTCCCACACGCACGACAGCGCCCAGCCGCCGCCGGCCACGTGCTCGCCTATGTCCAACTCCCTCCTTCCCCTACAACCTCCGGCCTAGACCCGATAGAACCTTAGCCCCTATCAGGCAGGGAGATAGCAATGGGAGTAGTATTAATCCCATCTTGTTTTGTTACATGGCATATTTTTATTTTTTATATATATACTCGGCGTAATTTTGTATGGCCGTTCTTGGAAAAATATCACATCATCATGTATCCGTGCTTCAGGACTTAATCATACTAAGTTCAAGAGGATTAATTAATCATTTGTTTTTCTCTGTCTTAGTGAAGTCTCTATTTTCGTTGTTGTTTTAGAAATTTGCTCCCTCTATAATTTATCAACAACGGTCTTGTAAGAGGTTCTTGCTATTCATATGTTCTTGATTAGCCTTGGCAGTTAAGAACCCGGTATTGAGCGGTTAAATTGTTACAATGATATTATTGTAAGGTGTTATGTTTTGGTATACTTACTTAGGTCGCACTTGGTATGCGTTTTGTATTGTTCTGCTGGCATCTATATGTCCGCAATACTAAAAGTAGTTCTCATTCAGCATATATATAATCTGGTGTTGTTCTATTGCATGGCGTTTGCATTGGCCAAAGTTAGGTTGTGAGAAGTGATATAACTATCCAATGTTTTGTGCCTAAAAATTATATGAACTTATTTTGCACCTCTGACAAAATTATCCAAAAAATTTCAGTTATTTGAATGTTTATACTAGGTAAGAGCAAGTAATATACTATAGTTCCCATTACACATATATTAGCAGTATTTAGGTCAAGACTGATATGAACTTATTTTGCACCACTAGACAAAAATATCCAATCTATTCCATTTATCTGAATGTTAACTCTAGGTAAGAGCAACTAATATGATAGTCCACTGCACATCTATAAGCAGTATCTAGGACCCAAACAAATGGAACAGACATATCACATTCGGAACATATTTTTCAGACCTATCATCGTAGCAATTTAAGCGGCGCGGCAAGGTGCGCGTATGGTTCTAATATAGTTCAAAGTTCAATGGCAAGGCATTGATTATTAGCAGGTTCAACACCCTTTCCTGAGAAAACTATTTCATTTATCAGACAATGGAAAAAGCAACAGCTAGATGATAATAGAAAATAGTGTGATTATTAGATAGAAATTTACCTTTTTCATTTATAATGCTCTTTGCTTTAGCCCAGAAACCCATTGTTTACTTCGCCTCAGGACTCCATTCAGAAATATCTCTTTCAAGGGATCGTGAAATCAGGTATAAACTATACACAGTGAGTAGATTAAAGACAGGACATAATAGAATGAAATATGTATTACATAAACAGAGTGTAGCTTAAGTTGGTAATCCCTCTGTTCCATATTAAGTGTCATTGATCCTGTACAACTTTGTACTAAGTCAGCGACGCTTAATTGGAATGGAGGGAGTAAAAAAACATTCAGGACATGATTAATGAACTGTTAAGGGCTACCGAAAAGAAAGGCACAAAAAGAATAGACTTGATTTTGCTCTTACATCAAAAACAACAGCAAAGAGCAACTCATCTTGCAGTCTCCTAGTTAAATTCATGCGTAACATCAATGCTATCTGTCTAATCCTGTGGAATTACCTGAAAAAAGAGTAAAAATTGCATCAAGTAAGTAGCTCATAATTATGTGCATTAGCTAAACCCGAACCTCCTCTAGAAGGCATCATTGATGAACCCACAAAATCTGCGATAGCATGGACTTATCCTTCCTCCATACTCCTATTCATGGAGTCAACTGGAGGTAGTTTCACTTGGTGACCCATGAACAAAAATGTACATATTTTGTTCATGGTAAGGAAGCTCCTCCACCAGAAATTTCTGTTGATTTTCTGCAAAATTACTTCACTTCGTTGCGGCTATCAAGGGTAGACACTAGTAATGAAATTACTAAAGGGAAAATGTCTTGCGAAGATTTGATTCCCTCGCCGGTGATCAAGGTGTCAACTCCTTCCCCTCCATGGCCACCACCTCCCGTGGACCAGGTGGCTCTTTCGGTGGATGAAGCTTTTTCAGCCGGCGATGGTTCGGCGGCCGCAGGTATGATCCTAAGAAGACTGGATGGGAGTGTTATGTTTGCAGCATACCGGGTTTTATTCAACTGTAATGATGCTCTGGAGGCTGAGATTCATGCGTTGATGCAAGGCATGGCATTGGCAAAGCAACACTCGGAGGGCTCAATCATTGTGCAGTCTGATTCATTGACAGCACTGGCATCTCTCATGGGTGATTGTTTGGATCGCTCACTGTATGGTCATTTAGTTGCTGAGATTAAATTCTTGATGCTTGACAGGGAGTTTATTCTCTAAAAAATTAATCATGAACAAAATAGGGTAGCAGATCGTTTGGCTGGTTATAATTGAACTAAGTGTAGTACTGCTGTGTGGCTACACCGTGGACCTTCATGTATTGAGGATCTTTTGCTACTTGACTGTAACCCTATTTCTGTGCAATAAAACTCCCATTTATCCTGGAAAAAAAAGTTCCACTTGGTGACCATTCTCCTCGCAGGTGGCAGCCGGAGTTTGCAGTTGCTGGAGGCAGTGTGGTTGTTCAACGTTGGGAGTCTTAATTTGATGTGTGCCGATGGCGACCCAGCAGCGCTCTCACGACATGTCTCTTCCTCGGCCGGTGCTTGTGTCTCAAGGTCATGCACGTTTCATACTGCAGCCCAAAGACGCTGCAACAGTGCAGAGAAAAAGTCATCCCGTCCCACTCACTAATAGCCCAGGCCCATGCCTCCCAATGCTGATTAAAAAGGCCCATAAAATGACTAGATCAACAAGCCCAATTAACAGATGGAAGAATGGAACACCAACCTGGGGAAGACCGAGTCAAAATCCAGGCATTCCCTATTTGACGCTGCAGGGGCCCGTTACAGGCTATATTGCTAACGCGCGCCTGCAGCAAACCCCCCCTCCCGCGACTGGGCCGGCCCGTTTAACTATTTCTTACTTTCCTGTTACAATTAAAAAAAAAAGGTGTGATCGCAGGGGTTTGAACTATAGACCTTTTAATTCAGAGCAAAGTGTAGTAATCACTAGGCCATCTCGATTGATTGTGCAGAGCCACATTGTCTTTCCCATTTATCCTCTGCAGTTCGCGGAACTTTATTCTTTTTCCTTTTCCTTTTTTTCTTTTTTCCGGGAACTATTTTGTTAAACTTTTTTCTCATTATTTTTATTTTTGCTAAATGAGTGAACTTTTTGTTCAAATTCGTGATTTTTTGAAAAAAAAATCAATGAACATTTCTTCAAGATCGACGAATGTTTTTTAGAAATTGATGAACATTTTTTTGAAATCAATGAATGTTTTTTCAAATTCGATGAAAATTTTCCAATGTTGATGAGCTTTTTTTCAAAATCAATGAAGTACTTTTCTAATTCAAGATTTTTTCCAAAATTGGTGAATTTTTTTCAAAATCGATGAGCTTTTTTTCATTATCGATGAACTTATTTGAAATTTGATGAACTTTTTTATATTCGATGAATTTTTTTAATTCACTAAAGTGTTTTGAAATTTTGATTTTTCAAAAAAATTGATGAACTTTTAAAAAAATCATGAACTTTTCCCATTTTTGTGATTTTTTTTCAATTGGTACAAACCTTTTTGATATTTTATTTCTTTCAATTCGTGTTTTTTGTGAATGCTTTTCAAATTTATGTTTTCTTTATTCAAGTATAATTATGATGAGTATATAATACTAGTATATGTTTAATTTTTGTACTTAATGAATGGTCAAATGAGATATGTTTCCTTTAGTAATCAACAAACTGAGCATGTCCTAGTGGTTAACGCTAGTGGGCATTTACTTTTGTGTTTGGAATCCCACTTCTCTCGATTAATCTTACACTCTTTTCCTTGCGGTTTGCTTTTTCTTTTCTGCAGGTCTCCTGGGCTGGCCCATGTGGTGGGGCGCGTGGGCGCCAGCTACCTGTTCGGGCGATTAAGGCGCCAAACAGGAGCTCGCCAAAATCGATGCTACGTGAAGGTCGTCGTTCTAACAATGATTTTCATAGCTTAGCAAAGTTTTCCCTTAGTTTAGTTCAGGGGCATTGCACGTGGCTTACTCAACCCGATGATCCCTCATGTATCCCATAAACTGTGGGGTATTTGATGAATAAAGTTACATTCATCCCTCAAAAATAAAAACCGGGAGAAGACCGAGTCAAAATTGATGCCACATGCCAAATCGATTGTCTGAAATCGCTACTCAGAGTTTCAAGCCCAGGGAGCTTAGTGATTTTAAGTATTACATGTTTTTCAACCGATTTTTCATTCAATCTATGCCTTCAGAAAATTCGAAGAGTCGGAATTGTGCTTCTTTAGTTTCTTTATAAGGCATATTCTTTAGTTAATTTTTTGAAAAACCCCTCCATGTATTAATTAACTTAAAATGTTCATACAATCATTCGTTACAAACTTTGCCACGCAGGGCGGAACAGAATGAAACATAATACCATCAGAACTATTATCAAAACTAAACTTTGCAATCTCATGAGCCACCATCTTAGCCTTTCTGTTGATCTTAGAAATCTGTAAATTCACCAACAACTTTGAGACATCTACAGCTTCCTTCTTTAGATCAACAAGGGATGATCTGTCCACATATTCTTTACCAAAAACGGAGGCTACAAACGAACAGTCAGTTTCCAAAATGACGGGCATGTCTAGAGTCATACCAATATATAGGCCGGACAAGGACGCTCTAAGTTCCGCTTCCTCAACGCTGTAGCAAGTACCAATATAATCCCAGAAGGATAGGATCACTTGTCCACGGTGATTTCTAACAACCACCCCCACGCTCGCAGCTTCAATGGCCTCCACAAAACTTGCGTCGACATTAATCTTATAGACGTCTCGGGTAGGTGGCCTCCAAAGAGTAACCTGCCTCTCAATGTTATTGGTTGGCTGAAGATCCAACTCCACTTGCTTCCCCTTACTGCATATCTCCACCTACATTTTAGCAAGACAAGACGAGAAAGATGCCCAATAATTTTCGACAAAACTTACCGAGGCTGAGATGGATTCCATTCCCTTACCAAAGAACAAATCATTCCTCAAGTGCCAAGCTCTCCAAAACATGAATATAGTTTGCTCACGAACAGGCGTAGTTAACTGGTCCAATAGAATAAGGAACCAATCCGGTCCAGAATATTTGAAGGTCTCCTCCGCTGGTAATTTCCAAACTTCCTTCAGAGCCATGCGGAACGCACGAGCCTTGGGACAAACCACCAAAGCATGGAAAATACACTCATCATCAATACCAAATATTGAGCATGTACCTAGAGTAGTTTGATGATGTTTAACCCTATTGAGTTGAACCGTCAAACTATTAGAAGCAGCCCTCCAGGCAAAAATTTTAATTTTTAGGGGGACATTAGCATTCCAAATAATATTCCAGAGCCTCCTATCCCCATTTATGGCATCACTGGAATTGCCAGAAACACTCCTCGGCTCTTTAAGATTCAGAGCTAGTCTATACGCACTCTTCACGGAGAACAAGCCACTTTTCTCGTGGTGCCAAGCAATAAAGTCTCCCTCGCCCACTCGAAGAATACGGAGCTTTAGGATTTCCTCTGCATCATGAATATAAAATAGATGCCTTATCAGGTTCTCATCCCAACTCCTGGTTGCACTCAAAAATAACTCGAAAACCAATTTGATCCTAGTTCTGCTCTTTTTACCACAAATTTGTAGGCCAGATTCCCTAGGGATCCAATTATCCCTCCAAATATTTATACTAGTCCCATCGACCACTCTCCAAATAATGCCTTTTTTTAGCAATTCAAGGCCATGCATAATTCCTTGCCAAGTAAGGGAAGTAGCTTGAGGGAATACCGTATCAATAAGGTGCCCATGAGGATAGTATTTAGCTTTCATCACCTTAGCACACAGAGAGTCCGGAAAAACCAAAAGACGCCAAGCTTGTTTCGCCAGGAGTGCTTGATTAAAAAGCCAAAGATCACGAAAGCCCATACCCTCTTCACTTTTTGGTCTCGTCATCTTATCCCAAGCCAGCCAATGCGTTCTTTTCCTATTCTCTTCATCGCCCCACCAAAAATTCCTGATAATCTGGGATAACTCCTCACACAGTGAAGCGGGGAATTTAAAAATACCCATTGCAAACACGGGAATAGCTTGAATAACAGACTTGATCTGGATTTCTTTTGCTCTGCTCGAAGCATATTTTTCAATATAATCTGAAACCCGCTTGAGCACCTTATCTTTGGTGGATTGAAACTTACCTGCCTTCATATGACCTTCTGGAATAGGCAAGCCTAGATATTTATCCTCAAAACCATCAATCGTGATTTTAAGGATAACCAGAATAGACACCTGGTCTTCCATAGAACAATTTTTGCCAAATAATATGGAGCATTTATCCGGACTTAATAGTTGGCCAGTTCCCTCCTCATAAGTCGACAAAATGCCTTTAATATTCAGAGCTTGCTCCAAGTTACCCTTAAAAAACAGGAGACTATCATCAGCAAAAAGGAGATGAGATATACCTGGGGCATGTCTGTTTAGCCGGAACTCTTGAATAGCCCCTCTTGCCGAAGCATCATTAAGTAGCAACGACAATGCTTCAGCCACAAAGAGGAATACGTATGGTGATAGTGGATCCCCTTGCCTGAGACCACGAGAAGGATGAAAAGGCTCTAACAGCTGGCCATTCAAACGCATAGCAAACTTCACAGTGGTAACACAAGACATGATCCACTTAATCCATGTTGGAGCAAAACCACACGCTTGAAGCATTCTTTCCAAGAAATTCCAATCGACACGGTCATACGCTTTAGCGAGATCCAACTTATATGCACAAAATTCACCACGGCTATCTTTTAACGTATTTAAAGAGTTCATACATTCAAACGCGATAAGTGCATTATCAGATATTGATCTTCCAGGGATGAATGCACTTTGGGTAGGAGAAATCATACCATCTAGCAGAGGTCTTAGTCTGTTGACCAGGCACTTAGAGATAATCTTATAAATCACATTACAAAGACTGATTGGACGGAAGTCTTTTATGGACTGAGGATTCTTCACCTTAGGAATAAGAACAATAGTTGTATCATTTATCCCTTCAGGCATAGTTCCAGAAATAAAAAATTGCTGGATGGCACGAACAATATCCTCCTTAAGCAGCCCCCAATTTCTTTGAAAAAACCTGGCAGGAAATCCATCTGGCCCCGGGGCCTTTAACGGCCCTATTTGGAATAGGGCATCGCTGATTTCTTGCTCAGAAAATGGCTTACAAAGATCCTCGTTCATTTGATCAGTCACCAATGGTTTCACAAGAGAAATGATACGGGATGGATTAACCACAGAATCACAGGAATAAAGATTCTTGAGAAAATCATTAGTGATACCTTTTATTTCATCCATGTCCTGAGAGAGAGACCCATCTCTTCTTTTGATGGTAGAAATATTATTTTTCTTCGCTCTCCAAGTGGCCTTCCTATGAAATTTTTTTGTGTTCCTATCTCCCCATTTCATTTTATTCAGACATGATCTCTGCTTCCACATAATTTCTTCCTTTAACAGGAGCTCATCCATTTCCTTTAAAATTTTCTTCCTTTCTACTATTGCTTTATGATCACTTCTGTTAAACAACACACTTAGTCTTTTGCGAGAAGATTCAAGTTTTTTTGGCAAATATCCAATGTGAACCTGACTCCACCCATGAAGAGACTTCATCAACTTGTCCAGATTATTGGCAACATCTCCCAGATTATTGACTCTAGCATTATTATTCCAACACGAATCAATCTGTACTTGCAGCTCCGCATCTTCCCTCTCCCAATACGCTTCATATTTCAAATGTTTAATAAATGTGCCAAAACGAGGAGCTCCCATCAATTCAATAAGAAGAGGGCAATGATCTGACCTGGAACTGATAATATGCGTTACCTTGCAGTCAGGAAAGATAGATGACCATTGGGGGCACGCCACCGCCCGGTCCAGCCGCACCTTCACATTCTTGTTACCTTCCTGCTTATTGTTATAGGTCCAAGGAACTCCATGAAAACCCAAATCAAACAAGTTGCATTCAGACATGATCTCACGAAAATTAGCCATAAGTTTTGGTGACCGTTTGATCCGAGAAAAATGCTCATCTTGCCACATAGCCTCATTAAAGTCACCAGCCATAAACCATGGACCCGACCCAAGAGGTTTTATACGCCTTAACAATTCCCACATAACATACCTTTGGCTCGCCTTCGGCTCCCTATAGATAAAAGTGCATCTCCACTTAGTGCCAGCATCGTTGGAAATGTACATGTCAATAAAATGTTCCCCATATTTGTTTAACTCCAAAGTGTACAGGTCATCCCAATAGACCGCTAATCCACCTCCTTTGCCTGGCATAGAAACAGCAAAAACATTTTTCATACCCAAGCGGTAGCGCAAACTCTCAACATACTCTTTATTTTTTTTCTTGTTTCAGAAAGACAGATAATGTTAGGCCGGTGTGTCTTTGAAAGGCACACAAGTTCTTGAACTGTCCGAGGCTGACCTAAGCCTCGGCAGTTCCAACATATCATTTTCATGGCTCCTGACGGGCGTCATCAAGTGCGCCCGTCAGTTGACCAGCAGCCCCAGGGCCGGTAGCTTCCTTGCTTATACCCCCAATTTCCTTACCATCGCCTACGGACTCTCTCCTATTTTGATCCTCCTCCTCTCCCTCAACTATCTCCTCTGTAATATGAACAGCGGAGCCTTCTATGCCTACTACAGATTCAACTCTCTCAACACACACTCTTTTACATGTCACACTCATATCTAGAGCACCCCTAAACTCTATGCTATCAGTACTGGAGCTATTCATGCTAAGAACCATGTCCTTGTCTTCATCCGGTGAGCGCCTCTTGCTACCAGCCGTGCCCTCAAGCATTGCAGCAAAGGCCGCCTTGCCGCCGGAAAGATCGCTGCCGCTGTTCGGTGGAGTGGGGATGCCAAAAACCGCATGTTTAACACATGCGGCTTGCAGCATAACCTTCTCGTCCTGTTCTTGTCGGTGAAGCCTTTTCCACCGCTGGACTCCAGCAGAAGTGAGGGCTTGCCATTGGGCGCCAACATCAGCACCATCGTCACGACCATCCTTGTGAATGGCCACCTGAACCTGAGCTTCGCCCTCAAGCCGCTGCAGCTGCACGCCCACAGCAGCAGCAGAAGCCAGGGTCAGCTGGTGCCCCGGCTGTGCATGCACCTCAGCAGTTGCACCCCCAGCCTGCTCCTGAGGCCGCTGCTGCATAGGAACATCAGTAGCATCACTCGCCTGGTCTTGGATCAGAGCCATAGAGGCCCTAGCAGGATCATCCAAATTCCTCTTGTGTCCACCTCCATCCGCAGGAGATGACCCAGGGGTGACCAGGTTGATGTTGAGGCCCCCCTAGGCACATGAAGTTGAGGATGATCAACTTGGCTTGCCACCAACTGGTTCGGGGGCGCCGGCAACCCCTCCTGGGTACCCGCATCCCCCGCCACCTTTCCCGCAACATCTGAAGAAGGACCCGAGCCTGCCGCAGCCACTGAAAGGTTGCGCACAGCCTTGGAAACCGCCGAAATGACTCTGTCCGACAACTTTGCCCCGGTGCTTCCGAAGTCGAGGAAGCGCATCTAGTGCGGCGGCGCCTTCATGTCGATGGAGAAGTTTGGCTTGCGCAGTTCCTTTGGCATGCTGCAGAATCTTTCCGTAGTGTGGCCCAGGATGCCACAACAGAAACAAAAATTTGGAAGTTTCTCGTATTTCACCTTAAACGTGATCTCGTCCTTGCTGCCGACCGGAGTGAACCCAACTTCCTTCTTCAGTGGCGTATCCACCTTATGCTCCACTCGAATGCGGAGATGCTCGTCAAGGATCATCTTGTTCCGGTGGGACACCGCGATGACCTTGCCGAGCTTCTTGCCGAAAGTCCACCCCATCTCCTCGGTCTTCAACACGAAGGGCAGCTTGTGGATTTGTGCCCACAATCTGATGGAGTTGAGGTCGACCTCCGCTGGGTTGCCCTGGCCGTCGAAGTCGGCGAAGATGACGGCGTCGCTGTGGAAGTGCCAAGGACCAGCAGCCAGGACATGCTGCCGATCCCCCTCTTCCGTGAACTCCACCACGAAGCGTTTGTTGATGCTCGTGACCATCTGGGCCCTCGCATCACCACGAAGCCACCAGGGTCCTTTGAGCTCGTTGACGACGGCCGAAGGATTGGCTGGGTACGGGGAGAGCACTCGCCCCACAGCCAGCTTTCGCTTGACCGCACTCACCATTGCCTCCATGTCGATGACGATTGGCGAGTCATCGAACTCGACCATCTTGGCCTTGCCATGCCTGCGGAGAGGAGGAGGGCGCTCCGAAGCAGAAGTGAAGCCAACGGAGGGGTTCGGGGGAGTGGTCAGGGCTAGGCCTGACGGACCCCCGACGTCACTCCTTCCCTTTCCGACCGTGGGCGTGGCTGGGGTCGCCGTTGGCTGCATTGCGGCCGGCCCTTCCTCAAGGGTTCTGGACCCAGCACCACCATCACCCGACCCAGCAATGGTCAGGTTCATCATTCCTCGACCTTGATCCTCGCCTTGGCCTGCCATGGACAGAAAGTACAGAGCAACAGAAGAAACTGGTATGGAGCAGAACACTGTAGACTGAAGAAAACAGAGCCGA
>NC_041390.1:98714051-98841628 GCF_002162155.2 Triticum dicoccoides
GACCCCCCCGCAAGAAATAAGCCTGGAGTTCCTCAAATTTCGCCTCCAATTTAACAGGATTAACTCCCCTGTTAATTCCTTTAGCCTCGTCCGGCCTCATTCCTGATCCCCTTTTGAAAATCAAACCAAACCCATCAGAAACGGCCCCCAAATCCTCCTCATTACTCACCGGATTTGAAGCCTGGACCCTTAATTCCGCCGGCTGGATCGCCGCCCCTTGTCCCGCATCCGTACCTCCGGTCATCTCCCTTTTCAATTTAGCCGCATCCAAATCAGATTTGAGAAGCATCGCAGCCCTGCTCTGCATCCGCCGCAGTAACTTCTGCGGGTTCCTCGCTCGGGAGAGAAGGTCCCTTCCGCGCGCCTTGAAGGTGCTCCAGTCCTCAACGAGGAGGCCACCCACCCCTCGCCGCTCATCGCGGCAGGCTATCGCGGCCGCCGCCGGCGGCGGCGCCTCCATGTTGACCCGGTCGTGGGTCGCCTCGGCTATCGCCAGAGAGCCTGATGTACCCCCCGTTACTTTTCCTTGATAGGGCTCAGCTTTGGTTTTGAATATGGGTTACGTAGTTTATTCTTTAGTTAATTGGTTGTTTTTTTTCCTTGAATTTGTCCATCATTAGCATATGCGGGAGTAAAACACACAAAATTACCAAAAGAAAAAGTGAAACGCAAAGCTAGTAGGAGAAATCGATTGATCGTGTAGATGATAGTATAAAGTAAAATACACCATCTTCCTCCATGATCATTATTATTATTACATCATGATGATAACCCCTCCATCATCTTCCTCCTTGCAGAATATAAGCGATACCGTAATTATAGATAAGTGTGCGACGACGACAAATTGGGTTGATGGGTGATTAAAGAGTAGCGGGGATAAAGGAGGAGGCGTACGCGATCGAGCTTCATGCTCATCGAATGTACTCGTAGTTCAGGCGCCGAGGTTGAGCCGCGGCTTGCGGGCGGCGGTGGGGCTTTGGTTGTCGTCCATGACGGTCTCGAAGGCGCCGACGAGCGCCTTCACCTTGTTCACCTGCCGCAGCTCCAGCAGCTTGATCCGCGCCTCCTCGACCGCCTCGTTGCTGCGTGCCGACTCCCGCCGCCGCGGCGTCTCGGCATCGAACGACCGCTTCCCCGTCGACGTCCTCACCCGGCAGCCCTGGAACCTCCTCACCACCTCCGCCTTGATGTCATCCTCGCGCTGCAGCTTCTTGGCCACCGCGATCTTGTCCACTTCGGAGACGGTGTCCTCCGGAGCAGGAGGAGCCTCCTTCTCGGGCTTATCCTTCTCCTTCTCCATCTCAGCGGCGGCGTCCTCCTTCTCCTTCTCCTTCTCAGCGGCGACGTCCTCCTTGTCCTTCTCAGCGGCAGCGGCGTCCTCCTTCTCCTTCTCAGCGACGGCGTCATCCTCCTTCTTCGGCGAGTTATTGTGCACCTCGTCCTGTTCCTCCGCCACGGGCGCCAGCAGATGGATCACGGTCGACGGCGGGTTCGCCTCGTGTATGATCTTCTCCGGCACGATCTCCTCCTGCTTGGAGGCGGCTCCGGCGTCGACGACGTCGTCGATGATCTGATCGTCCATGGAAAAGGCGCTGCTTTCAGCGTCGGACCCCTTGCTGGCGGCCGACCCGGGGCTGTCCACTTCGCCGACGTCCGCCGCCGCCGCTAGGCTCTTCTTGCGCCGGGACGACCTGCCGCCGCGGAAGGCGCGGGAGGCCCGCTGCATGAGCTTCCTCGGGGAGAACATCGACGAGTACGACGCCGACTTGGGCTGCTGCTTCTTGGTGCCCCTGGGGGTGGCCGGCGGCGTGTCGGTGGACGTGGCCGCCATGCAGTTGATGGACGGCGTCTTGTGGCGCGCGAACGCCGGCGCGTTGGCCGTGGATGTCGAGGCGCGCGCCGACTGGTACTGGGAGGAGGAGGAGGAGACGCTGAGCGGCGACGGGGAGGGCGCCTGCCTCGCGCTCGCGCTCCGCTGGAGCGCTGGCGCGCCGCCTGCCGCCGGTGAGGCCCCACGCTGCATCGGCATATAGATCCACAAAGGACAACCGTAAGACGTGGCGGTGTTAGGTCAAATCGAGAACAACCCTAGCTACGAACAAGGCGTCCAATAAGTACATCCAACGCGACCCCGAAAATCATGGTATATACTCCCTTTGTTTCGAATTACTTGTCTATATGGATGTATCTAAAACTAAAATACATCTAGATACATCAATTTCTACGACAAGTAATTCCGAACGGAGAAAGTATAATAATAGGAAAATCAATTCTAGGAAGAATTTTTTTTTGGAGACAATTTTAGGAAGATTGGGAACTAAGTAATATGACCAGGAGTCACGGACATAAGTATTTTGAACGTGTATTTTGGAGTTGTTTGTAATTAAATTCCATAAGAACTTACATAGGATTCGCGAACCATGTCTAATCAAAAGAACTGATACAGAGTATGAATTATTATTTTTCAACACAAGGAAACTCGATTTTGTGGTCCAGCCTGGCCCAATGACCAGCAACATGTCCAAAGAAAATATTGTTAATCAGGACATCATAAAAGTGTAAGTAAATTTACCTGAAGACTATATGACTTCATTTCTTAGAGGAGGCGGAGAGGCGGAGAGGGCGACGCGATGGATTTTTAGCTATAAGTGTGGCGCCGCGCTAAGAGGTAGGGAGGACACAAAGGGCCCCATATGAAGGCCCCAAGTGGCCTGAAAATTGCATGGTGAAGGATTGGAGGACATGACAACGGAGGAGCGTGCGCTAGGAAGAGGGCGAATGCAACAGTTAAAACCGTCTTGGGGTCTATTGTTAGAAAGGAAACCGAGTAAGTTGGGGAGAAGTTCATGCGTGGTCTCAAGTGCTCATGTCCAGAATCGCATGGCTTGGAGGAATTTTAGGAGCCGTATTTTAGGTGCCTCTCACACCTATGCATTTCTAATATTGTGTGTTTAGGGAATTAACGTATTTTAAACTCTGTTTTAGATATGAAGGTGATATCACTATAAATTTCTTTCATTGGTCATTGGTCAGGAAGTAAAATCCGCAAACTCTCTCATGGATTTATATCAAATAGTTCGAGAAGATAGGTTACAAGTCGAAGCCGCTATACAAGCATCCCGGTCAGTTCAACACAGAGGAGTATCAAATCATTCATTAAATAGTCTCTCTTTTTTACTCTCTCTCTCTCTCTCATAAAATAGGCCCAACCTAAGATCTCTTGCCAAAAAAACACCGAACATCTAAACCGGCGGGGTCCCTATTCAATAGGAAAAACACCCAACCTAAGATCTAAACCGACGGGTTTCCTTTCATGAAAAGAGGCTATATCTACACCAGTTTGCCATATCTACACTATGTGAGCCGTCCAACGATCAATCCCAAAACAGATCTTTTTTCCCTCTCGCTAGGGTTTTCTGGTCCTCCCGAAGGCGATCTTTCACCGCCGTCGAGATCGTGTTTCCCTACCTCCACGACGTTGTCCTTTGAATCGCGTTGGCGAATCCTAGGATTGAGGAGGGCCTAGGGTTGTACCAAGGAGTCCCGATCGCATTGCTGTCGGGCTAGGGATCGAGATGTCTTCGAGCGGGGCTTCTGGACCGGCGGAGACCGATGAAGTAGAGAAGATGATGAAGGAGATTGGGTTGCGAGAGGAGGATCTAGACGACATGGTGTTCGACGAGAAGGAGGCACCGCCGGAGGCTGTCCGGTGGATCGCTTTGACCAAAGTCCACTAAAGCAAAACCTATAGTCAATTCTGGTTATTCAAGAATATGAGAGCAGCCTGGGATCTTGCACAGGAGGTGAAATTCAAGCCTTTGGAGGATAACCTCTACACTATCAAATTTTCCTGCCTAGGAGATTGGGAGCGGGTCACGTTGGAGGGCCCTTGGCACTTCAGAGGAGATGCGGTGATCATCAAGCCGTATGATGGATTAGCGAAGCCTTCCATAGTTCAGCTCGATACCATAGAGATATGGGTCCAGATACACGATGTTCCAGAGCTATACGCACACCTTGTGCCATCGCTTGCGGCAAAAGTTGGAGAGGTCCTCTTTGTGGAACCACAATCGCAGGATTTTGTGGGCAATTTTCACCGTGTTTGGGTCAGGATGGCCATTGTGAAGCCCCTCAAGAACGCAGTATCCATGATCCATGATGGAAAATGTCAAATCTATCGTGTCAAGTATGAAAAACTACCTGATTGGTGTGTTGTCTGTGGCATGCTAGGGCACCTGCTTAAAGAGCACGGGAGCGGGATCCACCCACCGTCGGCTCTGGTGTTTAAAGATCTTAGAGCTTCATGGGCCATGAGGACTGGGAGAGGTCCTGGTAATGGGCGAGGCCATCGAGGAGGCCGTCGAGGAGGCCGTACTGGAGGCAGAGGAAGGGGCGACCACGGTAGCTCGTATTACGATGGTTTTGCTGAAGAAGATGAGCAGGAAACAAGCCGAGATTCAGACATGGTGGATGCAGAAAATAATAGAAAGAGAGCTTCAGCGGTCGTTCCAGCTCAGGTGTCATCAGGAGAAAACACGGTTACCCCTGGCCGTGTTAATCAGGTGGCGTTGCTCCCTCCCGCAGCCCCCCTAGCCCTAGTGGAACACAGGACCCAAAGAGAGCGAAGACGAATGCAGAAACAGAGAAGAACAACGTCGCTAAACCCAGTTCAAGTGTGAAAGGTGATTTGAAGTTGGCAGGCCCGGTCGCCGGGCGCCGCCGAGCCCAATGAGTGCCTTATGCTGGAACTGTCACGATGTGGGAAAAGCCGCAACAGTCCGTGAGCTTCATGATTTCACGAAGAAATTTGCCCCTACCCTACTTTGCATAGTTGAAACACAAATAGATGGTGCTAGGGTAGAAGCTTTATCTGGTACTCTGGGTTTTGATAATGCGTATGCTGTTAATAGTCAAGGTCGAAGCAGTGGTATTGGTTTGTTCTGGAATAACTCAATAAAGGTTGAGATATTTGGTTACTCTGTTTATCACTTTGATGTCTTGGTAGAGGAAAATAGCCAGGACAAATGAAGATTGACGTGTGTATATGGTGAAGCACAAACACACCTAAGGCACCAGACATGGACGGTTTTGAAAAACATAAGTACCCTGAGCCCTTTACCATGGTTATGCATGGGTGATTTTAATGAAGTCCTTCGTCCGGAAGAGCACAAGGGGGTGGGACAGCGAAGTAGCGCCCAGATCCAAGCATTCTGGGATACCATGGATATTTGCATGTTGCTAGATATGGGACTTAAGGGCAATTTCTGGACCTTTGAGAAGAAAGTAGCCGGTGGGAGCTACACAAGGTGTCGTTTGGACAGAGCGCTGGCTAACGTTGGATGGATGAATAAATTTCCAGAGGCATCAGTATCACATCTCACGTGCTCTAGATCTGACCACTCTCCTATAATCATTGATTTTGGCGGCCCAGAAGTGGTACGAGCGCAGAGAAGTTTCAATTACGAGCTGATGTGGGAATCACATGAGGGGCTCTGCGACATCCTTACAAGCGGCTGGGACTCCGGGCCACCATGTACATTGCTACCTCTTGAGCACTGCATTGGTTTTCCCTTGAAGAGGAAAGGTGTTCAGTAAAGCAGCGTAAGTATTTCCCTTAGTTTTTGAGAACCAAGGTATCAATCCAGTAGGAGACCACGCGCGAGTCACCTCGTACCTACACAAACAAATAATAACCTCGCAACCAACGCGGTAAAGGGGTTGTCAATCCCTTCACGGCCACTTGCAAGAGTGAGTTCTGATAGAGATGATAATAATAAGATAAATATTTTTGGTATTTTTATGATATAGATTGAAAGTAAAGATTGCAAAATAAAGTAGATTGGAAACTTGTATGATGGAGAATAGACCTAGGGGCCATAGGTTTCACTAGTGGCTTCTCTCAAGATAGCATAAGTATTACGGTGGGTGAACGAATTACTATCGAGCAATTGATAGAAAACCGAATAATTATGAGAATATCTAGGTATGATCATGTATATAGGCATCACGTCCGAGACAAGTAGACCGAAACGATTCTGCATCTATTACTATTACTCCACACATCGACCGGTATCTAGCATGCATCTAGAGTATTAAGTTCATAAGAACAGAGTAATGCCTTAAGCAAGATGACATGATGTAGAGGGATAAACTCATGAAATATGATGTAAACCCCATCTTGTTATCCTCGATGGCAGTAATACAATATGTGTCGTTTCCATTTCTGTCACTGGGATTGAGCACCGCAAGATTGAACCCAAAGCTAAGCACTTCTCCCATTGCAAGAAAGATCAATCTAGTAGGACAAACCAAACTAATAATTCAAAGAGACTTGCAAAGATAAACCAATCATACATAAAAGAATTCAGAGAAGATTCAAATATTGTTCATAGATAAACTTGATCATAAACCCATAATTCATCGGATCTCGACAAACACACCGCAAAAGAAGATTACATCGAATAGATCTCCAAGAGAATCAAGGAGAACTTTGTATTGAGATCCAAAGAGAGAGAAGAAGCCATCTAGCTACTAGCTATGGACCCGAAGGTCTGAGATAAACTACTCACACATCATCGGAGGGGGCATGGAGTTGATGTAGAGGCACTCCTTGATCAATGCCCCCTCCGGCGGAGCTCCGGAAAAGGCCCCAAGATGGGATCTCTTGGGTACAGAAGGTTGCGGTGGTGGAAATAGGGTTTCGTGGTGCTCCTGGATGTTTGCGGGGTATATGGATATATATAGGAGGAAGAAGTAGGTCGGTGGAGCAACGAGGGGCCCACGAGGGTGGAGGATGCGCCTAGGGGGGTGGGCGCGCCCCCTGCCTCGTGGCCTCATCGATTGTTTCTTGACGTCCACTCCAAGTCCCCTGGATCACGTTTGTTCCAAAAATAACGCTCCCGAAGGTTTCATTCCGTTTGGACTCCGTTTGATATTCCTTTTCGGCGAAACACTGAAATAGGCAAAAAAACAACAATTTGGGTTGGGCCTCCGGTTAATAGGTTAGTCCCAAAAATAATATGAAAGTGTAAAAATAAGCTCATTAACATCCAAAACAGATAATATAATAGCATGGAACAATAAAAAATTATAGATACGTTGGAGACGTATCATACATCACTGGAAGAAATGAAACAGAAACTCAGCAACATTTCTAAGGGGCTAGCCAAGTGGAGCAGAGATACGCTCGGGTCTATACGCAAGGAAATAAAGGCTCTGAAGCAGGCCTTGGAAGAGTTCAAAAACTATCCAGCGAGGATAGCACCCTCTCACGCCGAGCTCAAGATCAATGAACGCTTGATCGAGATGTATCACCGGGAGGAGATTATGTGGTGGCAAAGAGCACGAATCGAGTGGCTTTCAGCGGGAGATAGGAACACTAAATTCTTTCATCTCCGAGCTAGTCTCCGCAGGAAGAAAAATATGATTAAGGCCTTACAAAATTCCCTAGGAGTAATTGATGATAACCCAGCAGAGTTAAAGGCAATGGCTAATGATTTCTATCAAACTTTGTATTCTTCAGAGGGGGTACAGAACATGGAAGTTGTTCTAAACCATGTCCCACGTAAGGTTACGCCTGAATGCCGCCCTATGTGCTCTATATACTAAGGAAGATGTTAAAGTGGCTCTCTTCCAAATGTTCCCAACCAAAGCGCCAGGGCCGGATGGCTTCCCTGCCCATTTTTATCAGCGACACTAGGATATTTGTGGAGAAGAGGTAACCAAGTTTATTCTGAGGATAGTCCGGAGGGAGGAGAGTCCTAAATGTATCAATGACACGGTCTTAGTGCTCATTCCCAAGGTAACAAATCCAACAATGTTAACTCAGTTTCGCCCTATCAGCTTGTGCAATGTCTTATATAAGATAGCATCAAAAGTGGTCGCGAATAGATTGAAACTTGTTTTGCCTAACATAATCTCTGAGAAACAGTCAGCCTTTGTCCCAGGGAGGTTGATAACAGATAATATCATTTGCGCCTATGAATGTCTACACTTTATGAAGCGGTCTAAATCAAAATCAAATAGTTATTGTGCTTTGAAGCTGGACATGATGAAGGCATATGATAGATTGGAATGGGCTTACTTGAGAGCTATCATGACAAAAGTTGGTTTTGCTAGACAGTGGATAGATACTGTAATGGGCATGGTTTCATCGGTATCATTCTCGGTCTTGTTCAATGGAGTGAAGCTTGATTCATTCAAGCCAACAAGAGGTATCAGGCAGGGAGACCCAATCTCCCCCTACTTATTCTTGATTGCAGCAGAGGGCCTTTCGTGCCACCTTAAATCCAGTTCACAGTCATCATTCGCAGGTCTTCAGGTGGCCCCGACAGCTCCCACTATTAACCACCTTTTGTTTGCAGATGACAGCCTGTTGTTATTCAAGGCTAGTGTAGAGGGGTCTGGTGCAGTGTCACACCTGCTAGACACTTATTGTGATGCTTCGGGTCAGAGAATTAATCATGAAAAGTCATCAATATTTTTTAGTAAAGGGTGCCATGGAAATATAAGAGAGGCAGTGAAGAACACCTTAAATGTGCACAAGGAGTCGTTAAATGAACGCTATCTTGGGATGCCCACTGACATGAGCCATTCGAAAAATGGTACATTCAAATACCTACGAGACCGTGTGTGGGAGAAGATAAAGGGTTGGATGGAGAAGCTCTTATCATTGGCAGATAAAGAAGTGTTGATCAAATTAGTTTCTCAGGCGGTTCGAGTCTACTCTATGTCATGTTTCACACTGCCAAGAGGTCTATGCGAGAGCATCACGTCGATCATACGAAAATTCTAGTGGGGAAGCAAACTGTTGGGGAACGTAGTAATTTCAAAAGAATTCCTATGCACATGCAAGATCATGGTGATGCATAGCAACGAGAGGGGAGTGTATCGTCTACGTACCCTCGTAGACCGTAAGAGGAAGCGTTATGAGGACGCGGTTGATGTAGTCGTACATCTTCACGATCCAACCGATCCAAGTACCGAACGTACGACACCTCCGAGTTCATCACACGTTCATCTCGATGACGTCCCACGAACTCCGATCCAGCAGAGCTTCACAGGAGAGTTCCGTCAGCACGACAACGTGATGACGGTGATGATGTTGCTACCGACGCATGGCTTCGCCTAAGCACCGCTACGATATGATCGAGGTGGATTATGGTGGAGGGGGCACCGCACACGGCTTGGAACAATCAACTTGTGTGTCCTAGGGTGCCCCCTTCCCCCGTATGTAAAGGAGCAAGGGGAGGGGGCCGGCGGCCTCATAGGGTGCGCCCCAAGGGGGGAATCCTACTCCTACTAGGAGTAGGTTCCCCCTTTCCTAGTCCAACTAGGAGGGGAAGGAAAGAGGAGGAGAGGAGAAGGAAAGAGGGGGCTGATGACCCACAAGTGTAGGGGATCTATCATAGCTTTTCGATAAGTAAGAGTGTCGAACCCAACGAGGAGCAGAAGGAAATGATAAGCAGTTTTCAGTAAGGTATTCTCTGCAACCACTGAAATTATCGGTAACAGATAGTTTTGTGATAAGGTAATTTGTAACGAGTAGCAAGTAATAAAAGTAAATAAGGTGCAGCAAGATGGCCCAATCCTTTTTGTAGAAAAGGACAAGCCTAGACAAACTCTTATATGAAGGAAAGCGCTCCCGAGGACACATGGGAATTATCGTCAAGCTAGTTTTCATCACGTTCATATGATTCGCGTTCGGTACTTTGATAATTTGATATGTGGGTGAACCGGTGTTTGGGTACTGTCCTTACTTGTAAAAGCATCCCACTTATGATTAACCCCCATTGCAAGCATCCGCAACTACAACAGAAGTATTAAGGTAAACCTAACCATAGCATGAAACATATGGATCCAAATCAGCCCCTTACGAAGCAACGCATAAACTAAGGTTTAAGCTTCTGTCACTCTAGCAACCCATCATCTACTTATTACTTCCCAATGCCTCCCTCTAGGCCCAAACAATGGTGAAGTTTCATGTAGTCGACGTTCATATGACACCACTAGAGGGATGACAACATACATCTCATCAAAATATCGAAAGAATACCAAATTCACATGACTACTTACAGCAAGACTTCTCCCATGTCCTCAGGAACAAACGTAACTACTCACAAAGCATATTCATGTTCATAATCAGAGGGGTATTAATATGCATAATGGATCTGAACATATGATCTTCCACCAAGTAAACCAACTAGCATCAACTACAAGGAGTAATCAACACTACTAGCAACCCACAGGTACCAATCTGAGGTTTGGATACAAAGATTGGATACGAGAGATGAACTAGGGTTTGAGATGAGATGGTGCTGGTGAAGATGTTGATGGAGATTGACCCCCTCCCGATGAGAGGATCGTTGGTGATGACGATGGTGATGATTTCCCCCTCCTGGAGGGAAGTTTCCCTAGCAGAACAGCTCTACCGGAGCCCTAGATTGGTTCCGCCAAGGTTCCGCCTCATGGCAGCGGAGTTTCTTCCCAAAAGCTTGCTTGTAATTTTTTCTCAGACGAAAGATCTCATATAGAAGAAGATGGGCATCGGAGGGCCACCAGGGAGCCCACCAGGCAGGGGGCGCGCCCCCCACCCTCGTGGTCAGGGTGTGGGCCCCCTCTGGAACTTCTTTCGCCCAATATTTTTTATATATTATGGAAATAACTTCCGTGAAGTTTCAGGACTTTAGGAGCTATGCAAAATAGGTCTCTAATATTTGCTCCTTTTCCAGCCCAGAATCCCAACCGCCGGCATTCTCCCTCTTCATGTAAACCTTGTAAAATAAGAGAGAATAGGAATAAGTATTGTGACATAATATGTAATAACAACCCATAATGCAATAATTATCTATATAAAAGCATGATGCAAAATGGACGTATCAACTCCCCCAACTTTAGACCTCGCTTGTCCTCAAGCGAAAGCCGAAATCGAAAAATATGTCCACATGTTTGGAGATAGAGGTGTCGATAAAAATAAAATACGTACATGAGGGCATCATGATCATTCTTAGAGCAGCAACATATATATATATATATATATATATATATATATATATATATATATATATATATATATATATATATATATATATATATATATATATATATATATATATATGACAACACTATTCTAATCCCAGGATTAGAATAGTTATTTGGATCACATCAGCCCCTATATAGGGCCCGACAGGGCCCTCCCGAACTTCCAAAGTGCCGCCGGCCCGACAGGATCCACTAGATCCCGAGGCCCTCCCGACAGGATCCACCTGATCCCAATCCCGATCCCGAGCCGCCCCAGCCCCCCTCCTCGTCGTCGATCTTCGCCGGATCCGCCGCCTCCCTTCCTTCCCCAACTCCTGGCCGGCCGGATCCGCCGCCTCCCCTCCGTCTCCAGCTCCTGGCCGACTACCGGCGCGGGTGAGTGAGTGACGGCGGACACCGGCGCGAGGGAGCCCATGTCGCCTGGACGTGGTGAACCCGCCATGGACTTCAGGAAGCCGCATCCTCATCCCATCGTCACCACCCGAAGCCTTGGCAGACCAGATGACAGCCCCGACACAAGCTACGGCGAGCGGCGTGACCAACAGAGCAACTCCTCCGCGGAGGCGGCATCGGTTGCGCCCTCATATTCAGCGGCAAAAGTACATGAACTTCCTCCCAATTTTGCCTTTTTCTTCAATCTTGCCTTCTCTGACCTTCTTGCTTCGTGCAGATGAACTTCGCGCCCCCTGCAAGACATGGATTGCCATGGAATTCCTCTCCTACCTCCACGACGAATTGTTCTCAAGGTGGCCCGTCAGCTACTGAAAAAAGGTTGGCCGAACTTCTAGCCAGGGTATGGTTGAACTTCTTCCTTCCTTTGGTTTGTTATTTGCTTACAACTATGTGAAGTTCAAGTGGTGTGTGAGCATCAGTTCAGGCTACAAAAACCGTATTAAAATCTGCCTGCTTACAGCCATGTGAAGTTCTGGTAGTGTGTGAGTCTCAATCGAGGCTACAAACACTATAAAAATCTTCCTACATTCACATTCACATGTGGAAAAGCCATGTGAAGTTCAACTAGTAAGTGTGCTAGAGTTTAGGTTGGTATGTATCTGGTTCTGTGCAAAAAAATAAAAGGAAAATAGAACATGCATGTGATATCACATGAAGGTCAGGTTGGTATGCACTAGCAGCCCAACCATTCAAACTCATGAAGGTTTCAGGTTTTTTAACTGTAGACAGTATTTTCCCTTTGCAAAACAAGAAGTTCAGGTTGTGGATAGTGCTCAGTTCAGGTACATATAAGTAATCAAATATTGTAGAATTAAACAGGATGTGACGTTCATTCTGTGAAGGGTGCTTAGTTCAGGTACAAAAGTATTGGCAGATGCTCAGCTCAGTGCATAGTGTGATGGCTCTCACCACTTTTATATGAGAAGTTCAGGCTGTGAATCATGCTAAGTTCAGTTACAAAGGTATAGGCAGATATAATTTGTGTGCTAATAGAAATTTTCTTCTTTTATGTCAGCAAGACGAGAGATGCATGAAGAAGCTTAGAAGTTCCCAGCAGCAAGTACACAATCCAAAGCCTGTACGCGTTGCACCACCCCCTCAATGGGTCACACCTCAAACGCACCAACAGCATTACCAACCTGCTCCAGACTTGTAATGCCCTGGACACACCCGCCGGTGGACGTTACTCCTGGCAGGATCTAGACTGGCCCCACAGATCAATACTAGTCTTTTCTGCGCACTTTGTCCTCACTCGTGCGCACCCGAGAGCAACTTCCCGGTTGGTCACCCATCTTAAAACTACTCCAAGCTGAGCACGCTTAACTTTGGAGTTCTGTCTGAATGGGCTCCCGGAAAAGAAGGAATTCCTTATTGATATGAGTAGTCTATCTTCCCTAATAAGCCAGGCTATCACATACACCCCCACTCAGAGGAACCACGTCCTTGTCGGGCCACATGAACGTTCCCTCTTAGTACATACGTCTGTGCTTCCAGTCCAGTACATGTGTCATGCCGTGTGCCACGAGGGGTCATAAACGTCATGAATAACATGACCACGCACCTGTCCGCAACCATCCGTGTAATCGGGAGGGTCGGCTCTGATACCAACTTGTAACGCCCTTGATGCGGCTATATCTCCCATGTGTTGAAGCACGACTTAGAGGCATAATCGCATTGAAAGCAATGTCGCAAGTGAGGTAATCTTCACAAACAACCCATGTACATAAATAAAGGGGAAAGGTACATAGTTGGCTTACACTCGCCACGTCACACAAATACATAAATAAGCCATTACATTCATCCAATACACTCAAGGTCCGACTACGGAACCAAAATAAAGTTCAACCCCCAAATGCGACAAAGTCCCCGATCGCCCCAACTGGGCACCACTACTGATCATCTGGTAAAGACACGTAGTAACAACGAGAGTCTTCATCGAACTCCCACTTGAGCTCGGTCATATCATCTGGAGTGGTATCATCGGTCCTTGCATCTGGTTTTGGAAGGAATCTATGAGTCACGGGGACTCAACAATCTCGCACCCTCGCGATCAAGACTATTTAAGCTTATAGGTAAGGTAAGGGTATGATGTGGAGCTGCACCAAGCAACTAGCATATATGGTGGCTAACATACGCAAATGAGAGTGAGAAGAGAAGGCAAAGGCACGGTCGAACAACTATGATCAAGAAGTGATCCTAGAACAACCTACATCAAGCATTACTCCAACACCGTGTTCACTTCCCAGACTCCGCCGAGAAGAGACCATCACGGTTACACACGCGGTTGGTGCATTTTAATTAAGTTAAGTTTCAGGTTATCTACAACCAGACATTAACAAATTCTCATCTTCCCATAATCGCGGGCACGGCTTTCAAAAGTTCAAATCCCTGCAGGGGAATCCCAACTTAGCCCATCACAAGCTCTCACGGTCAACGAAGGATATTCCTTCTCCCAAGACAATCCGATCAGACTCGGCATCCCGGTTACAAGACATCCTCGACAATGGTAAAACAAGTCCAGGAACATCGCCCGAATATGCCGACAAATCTCGATAGGAGCTGCACATATCTCGTTCTCAGGGCACACTCAGATGAACACTACGTACAACTAAAACCAACCCTCAAGTTTCCCCGAGGTGGCGCTGCAAGTGGCTCTGTTTTGGACCAACACTCAGAGGAGCACTGGCCCGGGGGTTTAATAAAGATGACCCTTGGGCTCTGGAAACCCAAGGGAAAAACAGGCTAGGTGGCGAATGGTAAAACCAAAATTGGGCATTGCTGGAGGAGTTTTATTCAAGGCAAACTGTCAAGGGGTTCCCATTATAACCCAACCGTGTAAGGAACGCAAAATCCGGGAACATAACACCGATGTGACGGAAACTAGGGCAGCAAGAGTAGAACAAAACACCAGGCATAAGGCCGAGCCTTCCACCCTTTACCAAGTATATAGGTGCATTGAGATAAACAAGATAATATAGTCATATCCCAACAATAAACAAGTTCCAACAAGGAACGATCTCCAATCTTCACCTGCAACTAGCAACTCTATAAGAGGGGTTGAGCAAAGCGGTAACATAGCCAAACAACGGTTTCCTAGGACAAGGTGGGTTAGAGGTTTGACAGGGCAATTTGGGAGGCATGATAAGCAAGTGGTAGGTATCACAGCATAGGCATAGCAAAAGAGCGAGCATCTAGCAAGCAAAGATAGAAGTGATTCGAGGGTATGGTCATCTTGCCTGCAAAGTTCTCAGAGTTGTCTTGATCCTCGTAAGCGTACTCAACGGGCTCCTCATTCACGTACTTGTCTCCCGTCTCTAACCAAACAAAAACAACAAGCAAAAAGGAACACAATCAACAACGTGCACTGCTCAAGCAACATGATGCAAACATGGTATGATATGCGGGATGCGATATGCGATGCATATGCATGATTTGCAAAGGAATGATTGAACCTGGCCTCAACTTGTAAAACCAAGAGTTACACTGTAAAGGCGAGTTGATTTCGGTCGAAATCGATATAAAGATCACCGGAATCGGATGCACGGATTGGAAATGGCAAGCAAAACAAATATGGCACCGGTCTGCGATTAACAGCAAGTAGCCATCTAAATGAATCAATATAAATACGCTACAACACTCAAACATTGCAACAAAATACATGGCAGGGATCCACTCATGATGCTTGACAAAAGATGAACACTGAGCTATGGCTAATGCACCCAATAACAGGTTCAAACAAGCATGGCAAAAGTGCAAAAGATAACAGGTTTCAGATTTAGTGAAATTAACATGTCAGGAATTTATCATCAGGAAGCAATGTTTAGAGCATGATAACTACATGTGTAGGATCGAAAGTATGTCTAGAGGGGGGTGATTAGACTACTTGACCAAATAAAAACTTAACCTTTTCCCAATTTTAGTTCTTGGCAGATTTTAGCTATTTTAGGACAAGTCAAGCAATCATCACACAATTCAAGCAAGCATGCAAAGAGTATATTGGCAGCGGAAAGTAAAGCATGCAACTTGCAAGAATGTAAAGGGAAGGGTTTGGAAAATTCAAACGCAATTGGAGACACGGATGTTTTTCCCGTGGTTCGGATAGGTGGTGCTATCCTACATCCACGTTGATGGAGACTTAAACCCACGAAGGGTAACGGTTGCGCGAGTCCACAGAGGGATCCACCCATGAAGGGTCCACGAAGAAGCAACCTTGTCTATCCCACCATGGCCATCGCCCACGAAGGACTTGCCTCACTTGCGGTAGATCTTCACGAAGTAGGCGATCTCCTTTCCCTTACAAACTCCTTGGTTCAACTCCACAATCTTGTCGGAGGCTCCCAAGTGACACCTAGCCAATCTAGGAGACACCACTCTCCAAGAAGTAACAAATTGTGTGTTGATGATGAACTCCTTGCTCTTGTGCTTCAAATGATAGTCTCCCCAACACTCAATTCTCTCTCATAGGATTTGGATTTGGTGGAAAGAAGATTTGAGTGGAAAGCAACTTGGGGAAGGCTGGAGATCAAGATTCATGTGGTAGGAATGGAATATCTTGGCCTCAACACATGAGTAGGTGGTTCTTTCTCAGAACATATGAGTTGGAAGTGTAGATGTGTTCTGATGGCTCTCTCCACGAGTGAAGAGGAGGTGGAGGGGTATATATAGCCTCCACACAAAATCCAACCGTTACACACAATTTACCAATCTCGGTGGGACCAAATCAACAAACTCGGTCGGACTGAAATAGTAAACCTAGTGACCGTTAGAGATTTTCGGTGGGACTGACATGCAACTCGGTAGGACCGATATGGTTAGGGTTAGGGCATAACGTAATCTCGGTGAGACCGATTACACAAACTCGGTGAGACCGATTTGGTAATAAGCTAACCAAGGGGTTGGTCAGGCAAACTCGGTGGGACCGATTCGCTCTTCTCGGTGAGACCGAAATGTTACGAAAAGGAAACAGTGAGTTTACATTGCAATCTCGGTGGGACCGATCCGCTCTTTCGGTGAGACCGAAAAGTTATGAAAAGGAAACAGAGAAATTGCAATCCCATATCGGTGAGATCGAGATCTCTATCGGTAGAACCGATTTGCTTAGGGTTTGGCAATGGCTATGACAAGTGAAACTCAGTGGCGCCGGGTTGAAAGAATCGGTAGGGCCGAGTTTGGCTTTGGGTTTAGGTCAAATATGGATATGGGAAAGTAGCTGAGGATTTTGGAGCATATCATTAAGCACATGAAGCAAGAGGCTCATTAAGCAACACCTCATCCCTCCTTGATAGTATTGGCTTTTCCTATGGACTCAATGTGATCTTGGACCACTAAAATGTAAAATGAAGAGCCTTGAGCATATGAGATAGAGCCAGTCTTTTGTCCTTAGCATTTTGAGGGTTCCACTTTCACCATCCATGCCATGCCAATCATTGAACTTTCCTGAAATGATCATCTTGGAATAGCATTAGCTTAATGAGCTATATGTTGTTATGAATTACCAAAACCACCTAGGGATAGTTGCACTTTCAATCTCCCCCTTTTTGGTAATTGATGACAACATATAGATCAAAGCTTCGACAAATAATAATAAAAATGAAATATATCGTTGCTTTGAGAAGTATGTGATAAGTAAGAGCTCCCCCTAAATTTGTGCATATTTAAAATTTTCTTTGGACTGCAAATGCACAAAGAGTTAGAGTCATGGGTTACTCTTCCATGTCACATACATCTTGGTGGAGCTCTCAAAAATATAAGAATGAAATACATGCACTCATCACCAAAGAAAGTGAATGATCACATAAGATATATAGGATATATCAAGCATGCATAAGTGTAGCTTATGATCAAACACATGATCATCAATGTCTCACAAGTATATCAAAGTATCTCAACCAAAAGCAAACAAAGTTTGAAAAACCACCAAATAAAGCAAGAGAGAATAAAAGCAACACACTCTCTCTCGAAGCCTATGATCTATACATTTTTCTCCCCCTTTGGCAACAAGTTACCAAAAAGTTCCTAGAAAATGCATAGTGCTAGATCGACTCTCAGGCTTGATATTCTGGTGGTGGTGGAGTCTGGATCACTCCAAGGATGAAGGCTTCTGTAGATGTGGTTGGAGCTGGAGCTGAAGTAGATGCTGGAGCTGGTTGGGCTGGTGCTGTGGCTGGAGCTGAGGTGGTGGCTCTGGTGTCAGGAACTGGCACTGCAGTCGACCTCAGAGCTCGTGGCACTCTAGCAAATGCATCAGTTGTAGTCTTCCCTCTCCTCTCCTGCATGTCATCTTGAAGTTGCTCCACTGCAGACTGAATCTCTGTTACTTTGACATCCATGTCATAGAACTTTTGTTCTATGATCCTCTCTAAGCTCGCCCGATTCTGAGTGAGGGTGGCCAGTCCTTTCTCAATCCTCAGTGTGGATGCAATCAAGTAACTAAGCTGCTCTTGCTTGTTTTTCAGGAAATACTCAGATGCCTCCTCTTGAGTTGGCATCTTTGCAGCTTTCTCCTTCCTTGCCTTCTCCTTCTGTGCTTGAGCATGAACTGATGATGGATCATCCTTGTTCATCACAACTTCATTATCTTCAAAATCTGGATGAGTAGGCAAATGTTCCTTGTCCAATAGGTATATGTCTGTGCCCATCTTGGAGTTAATCAGCTCCTGGATCTAAGGGGCATAACCACAGCTCCTCTTCTGATCTGCTGCAGTTCTCTTGATGGTCTCTACCATGAGGCTCATGACTTTGAATTTCTGTGGCACATCAAAGATATGAAGCAAGTTGATTGCATGGCCTCTGATCATCTTGTGATCACCTGACTTGGGCAACAGAGTGTGCCTCAAAATCCAATTGATAGTTGGCAACCCTGACAGAAGATAATGTACAGACCCAAACTTGAAAGTATCAAGTGCCTTGTTTGGAATCTCCTTGTACATGTTGGACATAGAGTTGTGGTCCATCTTCTTCTTGGCATATATGTCCAAGTCATCCTCATGCTCATCTGGGGCATTGATGAGCTGTGCCCACTCAGCAACTGTTGATTGGTACCTCGTACCTTCAGACATCCACACAATCCTTCCATCTGGATGGAAGTGTGCTGTGGAGTAGAACTGCATGATCAGCTCTTCATTCCACTTTGTGAGCTTCTGCCCGACAGAGTCTGCTACTCCACAAGCCTTGAAGCTGTCTTGCACTCCAGGATAGTGCTCTTCATTGTCCTTGATGAACTACCAATCTACCCATCTCATGTCACAAACAATGGGCTTCTTATCCAACAAGACTGTCTCATAGAAGTCATGCTGTTCCTTAGTGTGGAACCTATAGTCAACAGCAGTTCTTCTTCTTGTAGCATATGGATCTTCTGCTCTCCACTTTCTTAGCCCTGAGTCTCTTCTGATCTTCATGTCCTCAGCCACAGGATGAGCATCATTGTGGTCTGGGATCTTGGGCTTTAGCTTCTTGAGAACTTGGCCTTCCTCTTCTTCTGCAGTGTCAGGCACTGGGGCCTTGTTCTTTTCAGCAGCTGGTATGCTCCTGGTGTTCCTCTTTGGAGCTGTCTTGGCCTTTGATGCAGCCTTGGGTGCTTCCTTGGGCTTGGATGCAGTAGCCCCTGATCTTATAGCATCACCCATCAGCTTTTATGCCTTGGGTGCTGGTGCAGCGACCTCTTCTTCCTCTTCCTCTTCAGAATCTCTCATGATTGAGGATCTCCCAAGCACTCTAGCAGTGGTCTTTTTGATCCTCTCCTTCCTCTTCTTCCCTTCTGCAGCAGCCTCTTTGGGTTCAGATCCCAAAGGGACTTGAGTAGATGCTCTGGCCTTTGGCATAGGCTGCCTTCCTGCTGGCCTTTTAATTTTCAATCCTGGCTTTGTGCTTTGAGCTGAGCCATATTCCTTCTTGAGCACAACTTTCTTGGAAGTGGCTTCTTCTTCTGCCACATAGTCCTCATCCTCTGATTCTGAGGTTCTTTTCTTCCTTTGTCTAGTGGCAGCTTTTGGCAAGTTACTAGGAGTGCTCCTGCTTCCTTCATCTGAGGAACTGGAGGGACTAGTGCCCTCACTCATGTGCACTTGCTGCTCTGACAGGCTTTGGCTATCACTCTGATCTGACATGATGAACAAGCTGACTGCTGACCCTGTGAACAGTTTATAGATGAGGTAGAGTGGATGAGCATCACAAAATGCAGAGATTTTTGCAAAAGAATGATTCAAAATCTTAGTTTTAGTTTCCCATAGAAATCATTTCGGATCTACCAATTTTTAAACTCGGTGATACCGAAGCAGTTTTGGAACCTAAACTAGTGAACTCGGTCAGACCGAGTCACAGTTCGGTGGCACCGAGACTGCTAGGGTTTCACAAAGTTCCAAAATCGGTCACACCGATTAGTAATTCTTGGTCAGACCGAGTCTCACTTGTGCAATGGCATGAGCCAAATCGGTGGGACCGAGTTTTTCAACTCGGTGGGTCCGAGATGGTTTCGGCGGAAACCTAACCCTAAAATTTTCGAATCAATCCTATTCTACGAACGCATTGACTGGATAGGAGTGTTTCAATAGTGGCTAGAAACAATAAGATCACAATGTGCTAGGAATCAGATTGGGGATAGCACAAAGATCGAGTCCATACCCTAGTTCGGCGGAGACTCGCTACGGCGGCAACGGCGGGGTTGAATTCCGTTGACGGCGATGGAGACCAGCGAATGGAGGTGGCTGGCGGTGAGGAGACGATCCGGAGACCACGTTGGCAGAGTGAGCTATCGCGCGGGCGAAGGGGTTCGGAGAAATTTCCAAATTTTTGCCCATGACTATATATAGCCCGACCCTGTTGGTGTGACTGAGTGGAACAACTTGGTGGCACCGAGATGCAAAACTGTATACAGTTATTGCAACTCGGTGTGACCGAATGGTTCAAATCGGTTGCACCGAGATCGAAAATTCAGATCAACTTAATGATCTCGGTAGGACCGAAAGTAGGATATCGGTCAGACCGAGAATCACAAAGAGGTTTTGGAAGTTTAAGTCTATGACGAATCGGGGACTCCGAGTGCTCCTCACACAGAGTGGTTCGAATCCGACTTGATCAAATTTTGTGATGTAGCATGAATAGAGTTTGAGACGAGAAAAGCATAGATAGCTAGAGGAGGTTCTTAGGCATTCTTGTCCATCCACTTGGCAAAAGGAAATGAAACCAAACAATCAAAACAACAAGTGGATGTCCTCGAATGAGTAAAATATGCAACCAACATGCTCACACAATAAAATGGCAATTGAAATATGTGACAAAGCATGCACAACCAATTCTAGCATCTATCAAGCAATTGGCGATGACTAGGTCATCTATATATGAGTATATTGACCTAGGAGTCAAGTGAGAACACTTGATCGTAGGTCATACTCATCGTTTAAGCTCAAGCGGGGTTACCACTTTTACATAAAGCATTGTTGTGTTCACATCATTAGAGTTGCTTTAGCTCAAGTCTTAGAGTAAAGCTCCCCCTAGATGTGATATCCCCCCTAAGAGGGATGAACTAACCTTGGGTTTTGTCGATGATGACTTCATGTAGATGTTGAAGATGTGGATGCTCAATGTTGATGTAGATCACTTGGAGCTATCCATTTGAGTGAATTGCGCTTTCAATACCTACATGGGTTAGTCCCACAAGGAACAAACAAGGATATCCATAGACATAGAGTGATGCACACACAAGATGATGTCCATGAAAACTTTTAGGTTACCTTGTCCCTTGTCTTACCAACAAGAGGGTTTGTGACTCCTTGAACTAGTGCAAGCTATGGAAGTTGACTACACTTGTTCTTGCCAAAATGATAAGAGTGAAGTATGTTGGCGGAGTCACCCTCAAGAACTCTCTAGTTCTTCTTCTTTTGGATCCACACCATCTTGATGGGAATCCTTGGAGTTGTAGTCGTACTTGATAAAGTGGAACTTGAAGTGGTCTTGGGAATCCACTTGACTAAGGTCTTAGGAGCTTCTTCAAATGCATCAATTTCCTCTTGAAGCTTGTCCTTGCCTTTTTGCTTGTAGTCTTGTGGTGGAAGATCATCTTGAGCTTGTGTCCCCTTGAAGGAAGTAGGATCATACTTCTCTTGTTGAGGAACAAACTTTGTCTTGGGGTATTGATCTTCTTCCCACTCAACTCCATTGGCATTGAACTTTCATTCAAAACCAACACCTTGATTCTTCCGGTGCCTTCCTTGCTTGCGCACAATTTCCTCGAATTGCTTACTCCCGGCAAGGCTTTTGTACACTCCTTTCTCTATAATTCCCTTCAATAAGCTATTTTCTTGCTCAAGTGTAACTTGGCTAAGAGAATCATTAGTGGAATCAAGAGAACTACTAGAAGCAACAATATTGGATTTAGCATGATCATTGTTACTACTAGAGGAAGAATCTTTCTTGTTCTTGTTACTAGACTTGACTTGAGGCATGTAAGTGGATAAGAGTAAACACTTGGCAATGTAAGAAGAACTTTTCTTGCGGAGATCATCATTGATTGCCGTTAAAAACTCATGCTCTTGCTTAAGATTGAGCTTTTCAAAGCGTAACTTCTCATGAGCTCTTAAAAGTTCTTGATGATCTTCGAAGATAGTTTCATGAGCTAACTTAAGAGTGTTTAGTTTTTAGTTAGAGCCTCAATCTTCTCCTTATCATTGTCATTCGTTTTATCTTGATTAGCATGATTAATTGACGTTTCATCATAGTATTCATCACTAGAGTTGTCAACAAGTAAATCATCATCACCTAACAAGTCATCTTCATCACTATTAAAATCAACATACTCGGGGTGTGTTACCTTAGGACCTTTGGCCATGAAGCATCTTCCAATTCCTTCATTTGTGAGTCAAATATATCGTAGGAGTTGGTTGACACAAGTGCTAGACCGGCAACACCTTCATCTTGAGTATATTCGGAATCGGAGTGATAACTTCTCTCGGAGTGGTTGTCGGAGTCGGAGCCGGATACCCATTCACCAACATGAGCTTGATGTCTTCGTTTTGTGTAGCTCCTTGATGACTTTTCCTTCCTTTCCGAATCCTTGCTTCTCCGTGAGTGTCTTCGTTCATAACGATCATCTCTACTCCTTCTCTCTCTTGGTGGTGATTCTTCTCTTTTGCTTCTTCTTTTTGGAGAGTCTTCTCTTCTCTTGTAGGGAGCCGTATACTCATTGGAATAGTGTCCGGGTCTTCCACAATTGTAGCAGTTTCACTCTCGACTGGAAGATCTTTTGTCATTGTAGGACCTTGACTTGGAGCTTCTATCTTTGCTTCTACTCTTGTAGAACTTGTTGAAGTTTTTCACCATTAAGATCAATTCTTCATTGAAGTTTTGTTTCTCACTTGATGATGTAGGGGCTTCACATGAGGCTTTGTAGGCACCACTTGATTTGTTGTGAAGTTCCTCTTTATCCTTAAGTGACATCTCATGAGCAACAATCCTTCCAATTACCTCCGTTGGCTTGAGATCTTTGTAATTGGCCATCATTTGGATCAATGTGCACACGGTATCATATTTTCCATCCAAGGCTCTTAGAATCTTCTTGATGATGAATCTATCGGTCATCTCTTCACTTCCTAAGCGGGCAATCTCATTTGTGATGAGAGCAAGCCTAGAGTACATTTCAGCGACACCTTCACCATCATTCATTTTGAACTTGTCAAGTTGACTTTGAAGCACATCCAATTTGGATTCCTTGACGGAGTCGGTACCTTCGTGCATATCAATCAAAGTGTCCCAAATTTCCTTTGCATTCTCAAGACGGCTGATTTTGTTGAATTCTCCGGGGCACAATCCGTTGAAGAGAATATCACAAGCTTGAGCATTGTATTGCAACATCTTCAACTCATCCGCGGTAGCTTCACGGTTTCGTTCTCTCCCATCAAAGAAGTCACCTTGCAAACCAACACACACAATAGCCTAAACGGCGGGGTTATGTCCAAGAATATGCATTTTCATTTTATGCTTCCAACTAGCAAAATTAGTACCATCAAAGTAAGGACCTCTACGGTGATAATTTCCCTCGCTAGACGCCATACTTTCCTAGGTTGTGAAACCAAGGCTATGACCACCAAAAGCTATAGAAATTAAAGCAAATGGAGACCAAGGCTCTGATACCACTTGTAGGATCGAAAGTATGTCTAGAGGGGGGTGATTAGACTACTTGAACAAATAAAAACTTAACCTTTTCCCAATTTTAGTTCTTGGTAGATTTTAGCTATTTTAGGACAAGTCAAGCAATCATCACACAATTCAAGCAAGCATGCAAAGAGTATATTGGCAGCGGAAAGTAAAGCATGCAACTTGCAAGAATGTAAAGGGAAGGGTTTGGAGAATTCAAACGCAATTGTAGACACGGATGTTTTTCCCGTGGTTCGGATAGGTGGTGCTATCCTACATCCACGTTGATGGAGACTTCAACCCACGAAGGGTAACGGTTGCGCGAGTCCACGGAGGGCTCCACCCACGAAGGGTCCACGAAGAAGCAACCTTGTCTATCCCACCATGGCCATCGCCCACGAAGGACTTGCCTCACTAGCGGTAGATCTTCACGAAGTAGGCGATCTCCTTGCCCTTACAAACTCCTTGGTTCAACTCCACAATCTTGTCAAAGGCTCCCAAGTGACACCTAGCCAATCTAGGAGACACCACTCTCCAAGAAGTAACAAATGGTGTGTTGATGATGAACTCCTTGCTCTTGTGCTTCAAATGATAGTCTCCCCAACACTCAATTCTCTCTCACAGGATTTGGATTTGGTGGAAAGAAGATTTGAGTGGAAAGCAACTTGGGGAAGGCTAGAGATCAAGATTCATGTGGTAGGAATGGAATATCTTGGCCTCAACACATGAGTAGGTGGTTCTCTCTCAGAACATATGAGTTGGAAGTGTAGATGTGTTCTGATGGCTCTCTCCATGAGTGAAGAGGAGGTGGAGGGGTATATATAGCCTCCACACAAAATCCAACCGTTACACACAATTTACCAATCTTGGTGGGACCGAATCAACAAACTCGGTCAGACCGAAATAGTAAACCAAGTGACCGTTAGAGATTTTCGGTGGGACTGACATGCAACTCGGTAGGACCGATATGGTTAGGGTTAGGGCATAACGTAATCTCAGTGAGACCGATTACACAAACTCGGTGAGACCGATTTGGTAATAAGCTAACCAGAGGGTTGGTCAGGCAAACTCGGTGGGACCGATTCGCTCTTCTCGGTGAGACCGAAATGTTATGAAAAGGAAATAGTGAGTTTACATTGCAATCTCGGTGGGACCGATCCGCTCTTTCGGTGAGACTGAAAAGTTACAAAAAGGAAACAGAGAAATTGCAATCCCATCTCGGTGAGACCGAGATCCCTATCGGTAGAACCAATTTACTTAAGGTTTGGCAATGGCTATGACAAGTGAAACTCGGTGGCGCCGAGTTGAAAGAATCGGTAGGGCCGAGTGTGGCTTTGGGTTTAGGTCAAATGTGGATATGGGAAAGTAGCTGAGGATTTTGGAGCATATCATTAAGCACATGAAGCAAAAGGGCTCATTAAGCAACACCTCATCCCTCCTTGATAGTATTGGCTTTTCCTATGGACTCAATGTGATCTTGGACCACTAAAATGTAAAATGAAGAGTCTAGAGCATATGAGCTAGAGCCAATCCTTTGTCCTTAGCATTTTGAGGGTTCCACTTTCACCATCCATGCCATGCCAATCATTGAGCTTTCCTGAAATGATAATCTTGGAATAGCATTAGCTCAATGAGCTATATGTTGTTATGAATTACCAAAACCACCTAGGGATAGTTGCACTTTCAACATGTGACAGGAATATATCATGGCAAATCAAGGCATGGCATGAAGCTACGCTAAGCATGTAACAAAAGTCCCTTAGTGACCATGAGCCAAAAGGGATCAGAAAATACAATTGCAAGCATGTGAACATAGCAAAAACATAAACAGATTCAGACTTAGTGAAAAACTGGAGCATGGCAAAACAGTTAACGAGTAGGCATGTTTACGAGCTCGATGCACTCACTACGAGGCATTGCATGACAAACTAAGCATACACCTAGCAAATAGACATGCCATAGAAGCTAGACATGGCAAAAACAACAACATAGCATGCACGGATCAACAACAATAAGCTTGGCAAAATCGCTAAACATGTTAACAATCTGCCAGGAACATTTTATAGAAAAAGCAGAGCTCGATTGACTCAAGCTAGGATGCTCCATAATTTCTAACAAATACATGGTTGGATAGAGCACAACATTATCTACAAAACATCCTTACTGATCATGCTCAAAAGAGGCACAGATCACTAGGAAACAACATATGATCCAACTTAAAATGGGCAGATGGGAATTTGTTAATGTCCGGTTGTAGTTAACCTAAAACTTAACTTAATTAAAATGCACCAATCGCGTGTGTAACCGTGATGGTCTCTTCTCGGCGGAGTCCGGGAAGTGAACACAGTGTTGGAGTAATGCTTGACGTAGGTTGTTCTAGGATCACTTCTTGATCATAGTTGTTCGACCGTGCCTTTGCCTTCTCTTCTCGCTCTCATTTGCGTATGTTAGCCACCATATATGCTAGTTGCTTGCTGCAGCTCCACATCATACCCTTACCTTACCTATAAGCTTAAATAGTCTTGATCGCGAGGGTGCGAGATTGTTGAGTTCCCCTGACTCATAGATTCCTTCCAAAACCAGATGCAGGGACCGATGATACCGCTCCAGATGATATGACCGAGCTCAAGTGGGAGTTCGATGAAGACTCTCGTCGTTACTACGTGTGTTTCCCAGATGATCAATAGTGGTGCCCAGTTGGGGCGATCGGGGACTTTGTCGCATTTGGGGGTTGATCTTTATTTTGGTTCTGTAGTCGGACCTTGAGCGTATTGGATGAATGTAATGACTTATTTATGTATTTGTGTGACGTGGCGAGTGTAAGCCAACTATGTACCTTTCCCCTTTATTTATGTACATGGGTTGTGTGCGAAGATTACCTCACTTGCGACATTGCTTTCAATGCGGTTATGCCTCTAAGTCATGCTTCGACACGTGGGAGATATAGCCGCATCGAGGGCGTTACAAGACCAAAAATGGATGACACTCGAAACACACGGAGACTTCGAAGATGTTGGGTCACAGCCCTATCCGCACAAGTTTGCGCCTCCATCTAATTGGGTGATGCCGGAAATCCCCCGCGGATTCTTTGTATCCACCAGCAGACTCCCAAGCACGCCGTTGCAGGAGGGGGTTAGCTCAAGTCTTGCGTGTAACTCTGGAGGTTATCCTGGTGTGCCTCATCAATGCCAAAGCGAAGCAACTAAACCGGATCCCAGGACAAATCCAACAGCAACACACACATGGAGGAGAGTGCTCTGCACACTACCACCGTTGGATCCTCCTGCTGCTGCTACAAGTCATAATTGTACGGGGCATAAGGTAGATGGATTGCTTCACAAAACAAAATAGCAAAATAAGACCAGGATCGCAATACCTCCACAACCACCTCAAACAAAAAGGACACAAACAAGAGATAAGCCATCTTCAGCCCTCCTTCCTCCTCCTGATCCATTGCTGCATCCTGCTATGATTGCTCCGCCATGCCCCATCCCAGAGGGACAGCAGCCAACACTGGCGGAGTTGCGATCATACACGCACGTAAGTGAAACAAAAAAATATTTATATACGCATCTTGTATTATCTGCAAATTTTTTGCTCCCTCCAGGATAACAAGTTCATAAACTGCATTTTAACGTGTTGTTTGGATTTTTTTTCTTTTTCTACAGATGCTGGATCTACCGGATTATCTAATACCAAGACTAAAGATGCGATTCAAAGATGTAGAGAAAGCAAGGGAATTTTATAACAGATACGCCAGACACGCTGGTTTTGGAATCAGGAAGACGAGGGGAAATGACAACCACAAGTATTTTGTTTGCGCCTTCCAAGGGATACACACATCTTCTGTTTCAGAGGCCAACAGGAAGCGAAACAAAACATCGCAGAGGACGGGCTGCAATGCAAGAATGAGGGTGAAGGTGCAGGAGGATGACACATGCGTGGAAGTGGACATTGAGTACAATCATAATCACGAACTCATGCAAACTGATGACATGCTGGTATTCTTGCACTCACACAAGAATTATGACCCCACTATTTTGGAGTACATAAAGCTCCTGCAGTACCATGATGTCAAGCACACAACAATCATGTCCATGCTATCTGAAAATGAAGATGGAAGCTACTTCCTAAGCATGACCAGACGAGACCTACTAAACCAGTAAGTATTCAAACACCCACATACTGCAATGTAAAATAGCATTCTAGCTCACAACCCTTTGCTAGCAAAAAATAACAAATGCATGGTTGCATGTGATTTGCAGGAAAGCCATGAATGCAAGGAAAGATGACTTGGATGATGTATTGAAACTTGTTTCATTCTTCAAAGACATAAAGGCAATAAATGATAAGTTTTTCTATGACATCCAAGTGGACAAGGACAAGTCAATTAAAAACATTTTCTGGTCCAATGCAAGTTGCCGAGGAGCCTATCAAGACTTTGGCGATTGCATAACATTCGACACAACTTACAAGACCAACAGATTTCATATGCCTCTGGGAGTGCTTGTTGGAACAAACCATCACTTGCAGTAAATGATATTTGTTGTTGCCTTGATAAGAGACGAAGATGCAAAGTCATTCAAGTGGTTGTTCGATACATTTGTACGGTGCATGAACAACAAGAACCCAACTTGCATTCTAACAGGTGAGTTTAAAAAAAACCTCTTCAAGTTTCATCATCTTTTCAGTCTATGGGTCTGTGTTGGGTACATTGGTTTTGTCTGAAAATAATGTAAAGAATGCAGTTCAACCACTGTTAGCACAAAAGTCCAACTAGCAGTACAAGAAAGCAAAATTATATGTCACATGTTTAGAAAAAAATTAGTTATGAATGTGACGTTCAAATACATGAATCATAGAAGTTCAAGGACAAAGCTGTAAGATAAATATATGTAGCATGTTCAGAAAGATATAGTTATTTATGTGAAGTTCAAGCACTGCTACCATAGAAGTTCAACAACAATGCTTTAAGAAAATTTTGAGTGTGACACTACTAGTTTGTCCTACTACTAACTGTGAAGTTCAAGCACCGGTACCACAGAAGTTCAGCAACACTGCTATAAATAAAAAATACATGTGACATTCTTAGATACCATACTACTAGATGTAGAGTTCAAGTACTTGTACAACATAAGTTCACCATCAGTACAAAAAAGAATCAAGTTTCATTTTTTTAATTCATGCAGACCAATGCACATCGATGGCAAAAGCTATACCACAATCATTTCCAAACACCGTCCACAAGCTATGCCATTGGCACATCATGAAGAAGTACAGGGAATACCTCGAGTTGATGTACAAAAAGTATAAAACATTCAAAGAGGAGTTCACAGCTATATTAAACTGGCCGCTGATGCCAACGGAGTTTGAATATGCCTGGGCTGAACTGGTGCACAAGTACAACCTGGAGAACGACCAGATGATGATGCGGCTCTGGAGTGATAGGAAGATGTGGATTTCTGCATATTACAAGAACATTTTCTATGCTAGAATGACTTCCACACAACGAAGCGAGAGCATGAACCACATGCTAAAGAAAGGGTTTGTCAAGGGGACCCGGAACCTACACAAGTTTGCTAGGCGTGTCAATGCTTGCATCCAAACTCGGATGCGGAAGGAGAACGAGCAAACAATGACTAGCATGGTATGATGACAAGTACAAAAAAACATCATGTTCTATTTACCTTCAACATGTGCACTTTGAGTTTAAAAAATGAAACCCATGACTCTGCTTCGACTAATATCTCACTTTTTGACATGTGCAGACCAACACTGTGACAAAAACAACTTACGGCTACGAGGAAGACAGTTCTATCAAGTACACGAGAGCCATGTACACCGAGATGAGGAATAGGATGAGAAAGGCCATGCTATTTCGCGCAAAGCATATAGCAGAGCCCACTAAGTACCTTGTGTACTACCACAACAAGCCTGGCCGATGATGAAGAAAGATTTTCCTGGTCAAAGCATGAATTCCAGGTTGTAGCTGACCCAGAGAATGAAATATACGAGTGTGAATGCAAGCTCTGGACTAGAGATGGCAATGGGTCGGGTTTGGATCGGGTTGAACAATCTCAAATCCATATCCATGTCCATGAAGATAGTCTTTGCCCGCCCATGAAAAAATCCATGGGTGAAAAATTGTGTCCATGTCGAAATACGATGGATATCCATACCCATTGGATATCCATTGGGTCCTCTCGAGACATATAAATAAGACATAACACAATATTAACATAAACTCTTCCATTCTTCACCTCGTGGTAGGCTAGGCTTCAATTATCGTAAATCAACATCCACTAACAACCTAAGATCATTCAGTATTTTTCTAACAGATGAAAATGACGAGTCATTTAAGAAGGAGGTAAAAATAAGGGAAGGGGTGTTGGAGTATGTTATAGAGGGGATTGAATGTCAACTAAAAAAGTTACGATGGGGATTATGTAATTTCTTATGCATGTTTTAGATAAAAAAAGTGTAAAATTGTTGTGGGACATATGACCGGGGGGCAGGGATAGCAGATTTTCCCCCATAAAGTCATACTATCGGGTCGGATTTGGGTATATCCGTGGGTACAAGATTATATCCATGCCCTATCCACGAACAATCAGGTCGGGTTTGGGCGCTGCCCATGGACACAAAAGCATATCCAAACCCTATCCATTCGGGTCGGATATCCATGGATATCCATGTCCATGGATAAAATTGAAGGAAATATGCCCTAGAGGCAATAATAAAGTTATTATTTCTTTCCTTATTTCATGATAAATGTTTATTATTCATGCTAGAATTGTATTAACCGGAAACATAATACATGTGTGAATACATAGACAAACAGAGTGTCACTAGTATGCCTCTACTTGACTAGCTCGTTGATCAAAGATGGTTAAGTTTCCTAAACCATAGACATGAGTTGTCATTTGATTATCGGGATCACATCATTAGAAGAATGATATGATTGACTTGACCCATTCCGTTAGCATAGCACTTGATCGTTTAGTTTGTTGTTATTGCTTTCTTCATGACTTATACATGTTCCTATGACTATGAGATTATGCAACTCTCCTTTATCGGAGGAACACTTTGGGTGCTACCAAACATCACAACGTAACTGGGTGATTATAAAGGTGCTCTACAGGTGTCTCCGAAGGTACTTGTTGGGTTGGCATATTTCGAGATTAGGATTTGTCACTCTGATTGTGTAGCAACCCGACTCGGTAAGAGTCGAAGTCTTTGTGCTTACCGTGCTAGTCCCTGGATCGACTTGCTAGCACACACAGTACTCGATGAAATAACAGAAATAACACACATCTCTTTATTACATCGATAGTCCAGGAGCAATACAATTATTACAAAATAGGGCATAAAGCCAATAAGCAAATACTGCGGAAGCGAAGAAGTAAATGAGTCCAACTCCACGAGCAAGGTTGAGTGTAGAACATCGACCTATCGCACCTTAATCCTCGTCGGATATATCTGCAACGTGATAAGTTGCAGCCAAATGGGTCAGTACATTGAATGTACTGGCAAGTCACATCATAGTGCAATGAACCTACTTGTACATGCAATTTGGCTGGTGGAAAGCTCTAAGTTTAGATTTTTTTGCATAAAGCTAGTTTTTTCCTATTAGAAAAGATTGTTATTCTACTACTACACATTTGCATAGGATGAGTTGGCAAAATCCAACTCCATCCGTCCCTAAGTTTCATTTAAAACCCAACTGTTTAATTAACGGTGAGGAGATCTTCCGGCAGTTTCACTAATAGATGCTCATGATGTTCGTAACTGGGGACACGGCTAATCGATTAGGTTGACACTCTGCAAAGGTTGCGCACTTCTCCCCACAAGACTCGACCACCTCCATGATCGGAAGATCGAGACATAGTCTTTCAAAAATGTTCCTCCTTAACCCACGGATAGGCCGGTACACCTACATCATTCTACATCTGCTAGCCCATCCCGGAAGGGGTCACACTAACTACTCGACTAAGCCAGAGCCCATATTGGCTTGTGGCTGCACACATAAGCTTCTAGACATGAGAATACGATTGATCTCTTTGAGCCTGAGCGGACGGTCCACTAGTGGTGCACCACCATGGAATTCCCATGCGTGCCCCACTGTACTTCGCCACCATTCCAACAAGTTTCCGCCCAGGTAGTTCATTAATTATCTTAGATCCTATTTACTACATTGTCACTCATACTTTACAATGTTCACTCCCCAATCCACGTCTACTTAGCGAAGAAACATAATGTAAAACGATGGCGACAATGTTATAAGGTTTAGACCTACCTCAGTGAACTACTGGGTGAAAAGCATAGTCATGCGGCATCAATTCTTACCATGCAGTCCTACCGCAAAGAACTAAGTGCATAATAAAAACATAGGTAATGAAACATGATCAAGATGCAACTTGCCTTGGTACTGCTGGTTGAATTCTAAAGACTGATAATATTCTGCTTCGCACTCCGGGCAATCTATCGCAAGGAAGATAAACAAACATAAGCAACAATCTAGAGACCAAAAGAACATGCGTAGCAAAAAGTCATGCAAAAACCAAATGATCATACAACACACTAAGCTACTACAGAAATATACTAAGTTCAAAACAACATAGTCCTATGGTTCAAGGAGTGATGTGAAGTATAGTGCATACAATGCACACTAGTGAAAATATTAAAGGGCAGAATCTAGTGTGTAAAAAAATTTGTGACAAAGGTCGAGGTGATAGGGTTTGGCTACGGTGACAAAGTGCAAAAAGAATCAATTTAATCGGAGCTACGGTTTGAGAGATATGGAAATTTGAAGTTCGAATTCAAATCTGAATAAATTCAAATTTGAATCTGACAAAAGTTTGCAAAGGAATACCACTGGATAGATCTAAACAATACGAAGAATTTGCCGCTGGTTTCATCAAGTTTGGATCTACGGTTAAAAAGTTATGGCTATCTAAGCCAGGGACTAATCTGTGATAAAAAAAGGACTAAACAGTGAAGAAAACTATCACAAACAGGTCCCTGGCCATGTGGCGGCTCCTGGCTGGCCGAGCAGTGTCCGCTGCGGAGGCTATACGGCGAACGGTCGCTAAATAAGAAAAAACAGCGGCGGCGGCTAACTAAATAAAACCGACGCTCGGTTTAAATAAAACTGCACGGTGTAAAGGAAACCGACCGGAAGTTTTTTTAAATTAAAAACCGCGGTTAACCGCGTACTGGTTCAACTAAAAAAACAACTAACCTAATCTAATCTAGGCCGTTGGTGACCGATCTAACGGGCGAGGGTGGGGCGGCGGCTTACAGCGGGTGGTGGTGGCCGGCGATGAGCAGAGGACGGCGGCGGCGGCTCGGGTCGAACGGGGCGGCGGCTACGGCGGGTCCCGGCGTCGGCGAAGAAGACGGGGAGGTGCGGCGCGGCTTGGGCGTCGCGAAGGTGGTGTCTGTGTGCGTCGGCAACGTCCGGACGGGGCGGGGCAAAGACGGTGGCCTTCGGAGCTCCGGCGACTCCGGCGTCGACGCTGCGGCGGCTCCGACGGTACCTAGGGGCAAAAAAATGTGTCAAACCGATGCGCGTTGTCGCGGGGACCCAATTGACAAAGGGAGGAGAGCTAGGGGGTGCCACAGACGATGAAATGGATGACGGAGTGGCGCGGCTCCGGCGAGATGCGAACGGCGACTGCGAGCAGTATGAGCGGCGTGGGACGAAGCGAGATGGCGATGATGGAAGAGGGGGTTGAGGGGATTTTATAGGCGAGGGCAGAGGGCACGGGAGCTGCGGATAAGCTCTATCCGAGCGCGAGGCGGCCAGCGATTGCGGCAACGAGGCGCGGATGTTTATCCCGCACCGTACGGGAGGTTGGGGACGAGCTGACGAGGCGGGGCCCGCCTGGCAGTGGCAGCGGCGGTAGCGAGCGAGAGGGGGCGCGGGCGGTCGACCGGTGCGGAAGGCGTCGGGCGCTGGGCGCTGGCCTTGGGCCAAATGGCCAGCTGGGCCGGCTGGCCTGGCGCGGCTGGCTGAGCGCGCGCGCCCCTCGGCCGAACTGGTTTCGGTCCAGGCGGGTGAGTGCGTGTGTGCGTGTGTGTTTTTTTTAACCTAAGACTAAAGTGTCCCTAAACAATTCAAATGAATTAATAAAAACACCACAATAATTTCTAAAATAACTATGCAACAATTAGAGCCTAATGAACATTAACTTAAGCACAGAACATTTTGAAAATATTTTCCTAATGCAATTAATGCACTTTTTGCAAATAAAATAAATACCAATAAACTCCAAAACTTCAAATAATATTCAAAATAAAATTTCCCACTCTTTTATATTTTGAGGAAGTCATCTTATCCCCTCTCATTTGTTTTTCTCGAGTGAAAAAGATATTATTTGAATATTAAAAAAACTCCATAATGCAAAGAAATATGATATGCATTGAATGATTCTATTAACATCCAAATTTAATAAAAATTGGGATGTTGCAAACCTACCCCCCTTAAGATGAATCTTGTCCTCGAGATTCGGGTTGGCCAGCAAAAAGGTGTGGATGGTCCTGTCTAAGATCTTCCTCTCGTTCCCAAGTAGCTTCCTCCTCGGTGTGGTGACTCCACTGAACCTTGCAGAACTTGATGATCTTGGTACGAGTGATTCTTTCTGCAGTCTCAAGAATCTTAATATGTTTCTCCTCATAAGTCAGATCGCTCTCCAACTGAATTGCTTCTAGTATCACTATATCTCTCAAACGGATCTCTGCCATCTCTGCATGACACTTCTTCAGCTGGGAAACATGAAACACATCATGAACTCCTGACAAAGCCTCTGGTAATTCCAACTGGTATGCAACCTCTCCTCTGCATTCCAGAACTCTGTATGGTCCCACAAATCATGGTGCTAACTTCCCTTTGACTCCAAATCTTTTAATACCTCAAAGTGGAGACACTCGAAGATATGCTCTATCTCGCACTTCATAGATCACTTCCTTGCGTTTAGCATCGGCATAACTTTTCTGCCTTGACTGGACTATCTTAAGTCTGTCACGAATCAATTTGACCTTCTCCTCAAAATCCCTGATCAAGTCAGGTCCAAACAACTTGCGATCTCCAACTCCATCCCACATCAAAGGTGTCCTGCATTTCCTTCCATACAATGCCTCGAAAGGGGCCATTTGCAAACTGGCTTGGTAGCTGTTGTTGTATGAGAACTCTGCGTAGGGTAAGTTATCATCCCAACTAGACCCATAGTCTAGCGCACACGCTCTCAACATGTCCTCTAGAATCTGATTGACTCTCTCTGTCTGCCCATCAGGCTATGGGTGGAAGGCTGTACTGAACTCTAGCCTGGTACCCAAAGTTTCATGTAACTGTTTCCAAAACTTTGAGGTAAACTGTGTTCCTCTATCCGATACGATGCTCCTTGGAACTCCATGCAGACATACGATCCTGGTCATATATATCTTTGCCAGCTTAGCACTTGTATAGGTGGTCTTTACTGGAATGAAGTAAGCAACATTGGTCGAACGATCCACTATCACCCAAATGGAATCATAACCTGAACGGGTCCTGGGTAACCCCGTGATAAAGTCCATACCAAGTTTATCCCATTTCCAATCAGGTATCGGCAACGGCTGAAGTAATCCTGCTGGTTTCTGATGTTCTTCCTTTACTCTTTGACATACATCACATATTGCCACATACTCGACAATTTCTCGCTTCATACCGGCCCACCAAAAACTTTCCTTCAAGTCCAAATACATCTTGATATTTCCTAGGTGTATCGAATATGGTGAGTCATGAGCCTCCTGAAGAATCAACTTCCTGATCTCCGGGTTATTGGGTACACAAATCCGTTGCTCAAACCATATGGTTCCATGTTCATCCTCACGGAATCCTTCTGCTTTCCCTTTGCTCATCATTTCTTTGATCTCAGCAATACCTTGGTCCAACTTCTGGGCTTCTCTGATTCTTACCAACAATGTGGAATGCACCTCGAGTGCGGCAACATAACCTCTTGGAACTATTTCCAATTGAAGGTCTCTAAGCTCATCACATAACTCCTGAGGTAAACCTCCTGCTGTAAGGGTATTAACATAACTCTTACGGCTCAAGGCATCTGCCACAACGTTGGCTTTTCCTGGATGATAATGCAGACTCATGTTATAATCCTTTATAAGTTCCAACCATCTCCTTTGCCTGAGATTCTACTCTTTCTGCGTGAAGATATACTTCAAACTCTTGTGATCCGTGTAAACATCACAATGATTCCCAATAAGATAGTGTCTCCATGCCTTGAGTGCATCCACTACGGCTGCCAGCTCCAAATCATGTGTGGCATAGTTCAACTCATGAGGTCGAAGCTGTCGTGAAGCATAAGCTACCACTTTTCCCTCTTGCATAAGAACACCTCCAAGTCCCTGACGTGAAGCATCACAATACACTTGAAAGTCCTTGTGTACGTCAGGCAGGACTAACACTGGGGCTCTAACCAAACGCTTCTTCAACTCTTGAAAGTTGGCTTCACACTCTTCAGTCCAAACGAACTTGGTGTCCTTTTTCAACAATGATGCCATGGGCCTGGCAATCTTGGAGAAATTTTCAATAAATCTCCGGTAATATCCTGCAAGCCCAAGAAAACTACGAATCTCACCAACTGTGGTGGGTGCATTCCATTCCGTGACTGACTCTACCTTGGTAGGGTCCACTGCAATCCCTTCACCTGACACTACATGTCCAAGGAATCCGACTTCCTTCAACCAAAACTCACACTTGCTGAACATGGCATAAAGTTGATGTTCTCTGAGCTTCTCCAAAACCAAGCACAGATGTTCAGCATGTTCCTCCTCATTCTTGGAGTAAACCAATATGTCATCAATGAATACCACTACAAACTTATCCAGGAACTCCATGAATACTTTGTTCATCATGTTCATAAAGTAGGCAGGGGCATTAGTCAAACCAAAGGACATGACTGTATACTCATAAAGCCCATACCTTGTGGTAAAAGCTGTCTTGGGTATATCCTTCTCACGAATCTTCAACTAGTGATAACCCGATCGAAGATCGATCTTGGAGAAAACACTAGCTCCTTCTAGCTGGTCAAACAAGTCATTGATCAACGGTAGGGGATACTTGTTCTTGATGGTCACCTCATTCAAAGAGCGGTAATCCACACACATTCTCAAGGTTCCATCCTTCTTCTCCACTAAAAGTACTGGGGCTCCCCAAGGTGATGAACTCGGGCGAATATACCCTTTCTCTAGTAACTCCTTAATCTATTTCTTGACTTCCTCCAAATCATTAGCAGGCATTCGATATGGCCTCTTGGAGATAGGCCATGTGCCTGGCAGCAACTCAATCAAAAACTCAATCTCCTGATCTGGTGGCATACCCGGTAACTCATCCGGAAATACATCGGGATAATCCTTCACCACTGGTACTTCTTCCTGGACAACTCCCGTAAGAGAGTTCACCTGAGTCCTCTTAGGCTTAAGCCTGGATACGTACTTGATCCTCTTCTTCTCCGGGGTGGTGAGAAAAATCGATCTACTAGCACAATCAATGTTTCCCTCATACTTGGGCATCCAATCCATCCCTAGGATTACATCCAACCCTTGCGATTCTAGTATAATCATATCTGTGGGAAAAACATGTCCCCCTATGTTCAAAGGCAATTGGAAACATCCCTGACTAGCCATAGACTCGGCTCCTGGGGAACTCACTAGAATGGGTGCCTTAAGAGCTATGGTAGGCAACTTATGTTTATCCACAAATCCCCTTGATATGAATGAATGCGATGCACCAGTGTCAAAAAGAATGAGTGCTGGAAATGAATTAACCAAGAACTTACCAATCACTGCGTTAGGCTGCTCATAAACCTCTTCCACATTGACATGATTCACATGTCCCTTAGTGAAAGCATTGGGCTTCTTGCCTCCAGAATTCCCATTGCCATTTCCATTTCCATTCTGCGCCTCAGGGCACTCATTGGAGTAGTGACCTGTCTTCTTGCACTTGAAGCAGGTGATGTGACTCAGGTCCTTCTTCATCGGTGTGGAAGAATTGAAATGCTGTTGATTGCCATTTCCTCCATTACCATTACCCTGCTTGTGACCATGGTGGCTGTGTCCATTCCCTCCATGATGAATGTGGCCCCATGGTTATGGTGATTCCCTCCAAACTTGCTAGTGCCTGATCCAGAACTCCCTGACTACGGGCTGTAGTGGGGTTTCTGTTGAACTCCCGAGTTATACTTCCCGTGACCGTACTTCCTCTTACGATTCTCCATCTGCTGGTGCTTGCCTTCAAGAATAATAGCCTTATCAACCAGCTCCTGATAGTCCGAAAATGTTGCCACAGTCAACTAAACTCCCAACTCATCGTTCAGTCCCTCCAGAAACTTCTCCTGCTTGGCTGCATCAGTGGCCACGTCCTCTGGGGCGTAACGGGCCAACTTACTGAACTCATCAACATACTGAGATACCGTGCGTCCTCCCTGGCGCAAGCTGCGGAACTCCTTCTTCTTCAGACTCATGGCTCCAGCTGAAACATGAGCAGTGCCGAACGCCCACTGGAACTGATCCCAAGTCACATTCTCCATGGGGTATGTGGTGGTGTAGTTCTCCCACCAAGCAGCTGCCGGTCCGTCCAGCTGGTGGGCAACAAACTTCACCTTCTCCGCATCATTGCATCCCGCCGTGGCCAGCTCCCTTCCTATCTTGCGGAGCCAGTCATCTGCGACGATCGGCTCCATGCTGTTGGAGAACACGGGTGGGTTTAGCCTCAGAAAACAGGCAAGACTGTCAACCGGGGGTGGCGGCGGTGGGTTGTTATTGTTGTTCTGGTTCTAGTTCTGAATGAGCATCTGCATAAGAGCATTCTGTTGTTGGATCAATTGCATAAGCTCCGGCGGAAAGTTGAATCCGGGGTCACGTCTTGGAGGCATCTGATGGGTTTCAGAGTGGATGAGGAGTTAGAATAGAACAAGGCCTAGCGAGTAAAATCACACTACCCATATGCACATGATAGCAATAAAACTTCAAATCACTCCAATTCAATTTCAAACAAAGAGGTTCACATGAATAATCAAACCTAAGGTAAGCCATGTCACAAGATTTGACAAGATCTTACAAATGAAATAAAACTAATCGGATAACGAAATCGAATTTCTAAACCCTCATGGTGGTATAAAATCTAACTCTCATCAGATGAGGACCAGTCAACCATGTCGACATCGGGTGTCCTTGCATCGCTCTCCGTGTCGTCATCTCCGAGCTCATCATTTTGGTCTCTCTCCTGGCTGACATAGGCACCATACGAGTGATCCTCCTGGATGTTTTCTCCCTCATCTAGCTTCTCTTCGGCCTCCTCGAGCTCAAGCTTCAGGTCGTCTATCTTCTCCTGCAGTCCGTCCAGCTCTCCTTCATGCTCGATGCGAGCGTCCTGGAGCTCCTCCTCTAGCTCGGCCTTGCGGGTCATGAGGTTCTTGATGACGACCATGTTGTCGGACAGCTCCAGCTCCATCATACGAATGTGCTCCTCCATGTCCTGGATATGGGATGCTATCGTCTCATCCTCCAGGGTATGCACCACATCTCCATTTGCATCACGGCGTCCGTACATCACGAAGGAGGTCCTCTTGAGGTCTTCGTCATACACCTCCCGAATGCGTCCGAGAGCAATGTGAGCAGCGATACCCCTGCCCAAGCCCCATGTTGCGGTATCCACATGGAAATCAATGGGCTTGGTGCGGTTTCCGAGGATGCGTCCGGGGATATAAGCATCGATCCTCCAACGTGTCTCCTCGGGCAGGGTGGCGGTGAAGGTTCCAGTGAATGTGGGAAGCCCAATCTTCAGGTGCTTCGTGATCTTCACCAGCTGCCTTCCAAAGGGCATGGTCTCATCGGGCTGCTCGAACTCAACAAGGGCGGACGACATCTACATTTTGAAAAAGAGAAGAAATTAGTATTGAAGTAGAGAAGGTACGAGACCAAAGGATATATATGGAAAATGAAAACTATAGTTTTTATCCTTTGGCTTTTCTCCATTTCTATGGGTCGCATCCTACAGTCAACGTGTGCTCTGATACCATCTTGTAGCGACCCGACTCGGTAAGAGTCAAAGTCTCTGTGCTCACCGTGCTAGTCCCTGGATCGACTTGCTAGCACACACAGTACTCGATGAAATAACAGAAATAACACACATCTCTTTATTACATCGATAGTCCAGGAGCAATACAATTATTACAAAATAGGGCATAAAGCCAATAAGCAAATACTGCGGAAGCGAAGAAGTAAATGAGTCCAACTCCACGAGCAATGTTGAGTGTAGAACATCGACCTATCGCACCTTAATCCTCGTCGGATATATCTGCAACGTGATAAGTTGCAGCCAAATGGGTCAGTACATTGAATGTACTGGCAAGTCACATCATAGTGTAAAGAACCTACTTGTACATTCAATTTGGCTAGTGGAAAGCTCTAAGTTTAGATTTTTTTTGCATAAAGCTAGTTTTTCCCTATTAGAAAAGATTGTTATTCTACTACTACACATTTGCATAGGATGAGTTGGAAAAATCCGACTCCATCCGTCCCCAAGTTTCATTTAAAACCCAATTGTTTAATTAAAGGTGAGGAGATCTTCCGGCATTTTCACTACTAGATGCTCATGATGTCCGTAACCGGGGACATGGCTAATCGATTAGGTTGACACTCCGCAGAGGTTGCGCACTTTTCCCCACAAGACTCGACCACCTCCATGATCGGAAGATCGAGACATAGTCTTTCGAAAATGTTCCCCCTTAACCCACGGATAGGCCAGTACACCTACATCATTCTACATCTGCTAGCCCATCCCGGAAGGGGTCACACTAACTACTCGACTAAGCCAGAGCCCATATTGGCTTGTGGCTGCACACGTAAGCTTCTAGACATGAGAATACGATTGATCTCTTTGAGCCTGAGCAGACGGTCCACTAGTGGTGCACCACCATGGAATTCCCATGCGTTCCCCACTGTACTTCGCCACCATTCCAACAAGTTTCCGCCCAGGTAGTTCATTAATTATCTTAGGTCCTATTTACTACATTGTCACTCATACTTTACAATGTTCACTCCCCAATCCACGTCTACTTAGCGAAGCAACATAATGTAAAACGATGGCGACAATGTTATAAGGTTTAGACCTACCTCAGTGAACTACTGGGTGAAAAGCATAGTCATGCGGCATCAATTCCTACCATGCAGTCCTACCGCAAAGAACTAAGTGCATAATAAAAACATAGGTAATGAAACATGATCAAGATGCAACTTGCCTTGGTACTGCTAGTTGAATTCTAAAGACTGATAATATTCTGCTTCGCACTCCGGGCAATCTATCACAAGGAAGATAAACAAACATAAGCAACAATCCAGAGACCAAAAGAACATGCATAGCAAAAAGTCTCGGAAAAACCAAATGATCATACAACACACTAAGTTACTACAGAAATATACTAAGTGCAAAACAACATAGTCCTATGGTTCAAGGAGTGATGTGAAGTATAGTGCATCCTATGCATACTAGTAAAAATATTAAAGGGCAGAATCTAGTGTGTAAAAATTATTGTGACAAAGGTCCAGGTGATAGGGTTTGGCTACGGTGACAAAGTGCAAAATGAATCAACTTAATCGGAGCTACGTTTGAGAGATATGGCCATCTGAAGTTCGAATTCAAATCTGAATAAATTCAAATTTGAATCCGACAAAAGTTTGCAAAAGGTATACCACTGAATAGATCTAAACAATACGAAGAATTTGCCGCTGGTTTCATCAAGTTTGGATCTACGGTTAAAAAGTTATGGCTAATCTAATCCAGGGACTAATCTATGATAAAAAAGGACTAAACAGTGAAGAAAACTATCGCAAATAGGTCCCTGGCCACGTGGCGGCTCCTGGCTGGCCAAGCAGCGTCCGCTGCGGAGGCTATACGGCGAACGGCCGCTAAATAAGAAAAAATAGCGGCGGTGGCTAACTAAATAAAACCGACGCTCGGTTTAAATAAAACCGCACGGTCTAAAGGAAACGACCGGTAGTTTTTTTAAATTAAAAACCGCGGTTAACCGCGTACCAGTTCAACTAAAAAAACAACTAACCTAATCTAATCTAGGCCGTTGGTGACCGATCTAACGGGCGAGGGTGGGGCGGCGGCTTACAGCGGGTGGTGGTGGCCGGCGACGATCAGAGGACGGCGGCGGCGGCTCGGGTCGAACGGGGCGGCGGCTACGGCGGGTCCCGGTGTCGGTGAAGAAGACGGGCAGGTGCGGCGCGGCTTGGGCGTCGCGAAGGTGGTGTCGGCGTGCGTCGGCGACATCCGGACGGGGCGGGGCGAAGACGGCGGCCTTCGGAGCTCCGGCGACTCCGGCGTTGACGGTGCGGCGGCTCCGACGGTACCTAGGGGCAAAAAATGTGTCAAACCGATGCACGTTGTCGCGGGGATCCAATCAACAAAGGGAGGAGAGCTAGGGGGTGCCACAGACGACGAAATGGACGACGGAGCGGCGCGGCTCCGGCGAGATGCGAATGGCGACTGCGAGCAGTATGAGCGGCGTGGGACGAAGTGAGATGGCGAGGATGGAAGAGGGGGTCGAGGGGATTTTATAAGCGAGGGCAGAGGGCACGTGAGCTGCGGATAAGCTCTATCCGAACGCGAGGCGGCCGGCGGTTGCGGCGACGAGGCGCGGATGTTTATCCCGCGCCATGCGGGAGGTTGGGGACGAGCTGATGAGGCGGGGCCCGCCTGGCAGTGGCAGCGGCAGCGGCGGTAGCGGGCGAGAGGGGGCGCGGGCGATCGACCGGTGCGGAAGGCGTCGGGCGCTGGGCACTGGCCTTGGTCCAAATGGCCAGCTGGGCCGGCTGGCCTGGCGCGGCTGGCTGAGCGCACGCGCCCCTGGGCCAAACTAGTTTCGGTCCAGGCGGGTGAGTGCGTGTGTGCGTGTGTGTTTTTAAACCTAAGACTAAAGTGTCCCTAAACAATTCAAATGAATTAATTAAAACACCACAATAATTTCTAAAATAACTATGCAATAATTAGAGCCTAATGAACATTAACTTAAGCACAGAGCATTTTGAAAATATTTTCCTAATGCAATTAATGCACTTTTTGCAAATAAAATAAATACCAATAAACTCCAAAACTTCAAATAATATTCAAAATAAAATTTCCCACTCTTTTATATTTTGAGGAAGTCATCTTATCCCCTCTCATTTGTTTTTCTCGAGTGAAAAAGATATTATTTGAATATAAAAAAACTCCATGATGCAAAGAAATATGATATGCATTGAATGATTCTATTAACATCCAAATTTAATAAAAATTGGGATATTACAGATTGTCGGAGAGGTATCTCTTGGCCCACTCGGTAATGCACATCACTTAAGCCTTGCAAGCATTGCAACCAATGAGTTAGTTGCGGAATGATGAATTACAGAACGAGTAAAGAGACTTGCCGGTAACGAGATTGAACTAGGTATTGGAATACCGACGATCGAATCTCGGGCAAGTAACATACCGATGACAAAGGGAACAACGTATGTTGTTATGCGGTTTGACCGATAAAGATCTTCGTAGAATATGTAGGAACCAATATGAGCATCCAGGTTCCGCTATTGGTTATTGACCAGAGACGTGTCTCGGTCATGTCTACATAGTTCTCAAACCCGTAGGGTCCGCACGCTTAAAGTTCGGTGACGATCGTAATTAGGGTTTTTGTGTTTTGATGTACCGAAGGTTGTTCGGAGTCCCGGATGTGATCACGGACATGACGAGGAGTCTCGAAATGGTCGAGACATAAAGATTGATATATTGGAAGCCTATATTTGGATATCGGAATCGTTCCGGGTAAAATCGGGATTTTAGCGGAGTATCGGGGGGTTAGCGGAACCCCCCGGGGGTTAATGGGCCTACATGGGCCCTAAGGGAGAAGAGGAGGGCCGGCCAGGGCAGGCCGCGCCCCCCATCCCCCCTAGTCCGAATAGGACAAGGAAGGGGGCGGTGCTACCTCTTTTGAGCTTGTGTTGGTTTTCCCCGAAGAGGCAGAGGATGATGCAGCAGAGTAGCGTAAGTATTTCCCTCAGTTTTTGAGAACCAAGGTATCAATCCAGTAGGAGGCCACGCTCAAGTCCCTCGTACCTACACAAAACGATAGCTACTTGCAACCAATGCGATTAGGGGTTGTCAATCCCTTCACGGTCACTTACGAGAGTGAGATCTGATAGATAGTATTTTTGGTATTTTTGGTATAGAGATGCAAAGTGAAAAGTAAAAGGCAAAGTAACAAAGCAAAGCAAGATTAAAGTGATGGAGATTGATATGATGAGAATAGACCCGGGGGCCATAGGTTTCACTAGTTGCTTCTCTCAAGAGCATAAGTTGAGCATTTATGAGAATATCTAGGCATGATCATGTATATAGGCATCACGTCCGTGACAAGTAGACCGAAACGATTCTGCATCTACTACTATTACTCCACTCACAGACTGCTATCCAACATGCATCTAGAGTATTAAGTTAAAAACAGAGTAACGCTTTAAGTAAGATGACATGATGTAGAGAGATAAATTCATGCAATATGAAATAAACCCCATCTTGTTATCCTCGATGGCAACGATACAATACATGCCTTGCTGCCCCTTCCGTCACTGGGAAAGGACACCGCAAGATCGAAACCAAAGCTAAGCAATTCTCCCATGGCAAGAAAAACCAATCTAGTAGGCCAAACTAAACTGATAATTCGAAGAGACTTGCAAAGATAACCAATCATACATAAAAGAATTCAGAGAAGATTCAAATATTATTCATAGATAGACTTGATCATAAACCCACAATTCATCGGTCTCAACAAACACACCGCAAAAAAGAAGAAGATTACATCGAATAGATCTCCACGAGAGAGGGGGAGAACTTTGTATTGAGATCCAAAAAGAGAGAATAAGCCATCTAGCTACTAACTATGGACCCGAAGGTCTGAGGTAAACTACTCACACTTCATCGGAGAGGCTATGATGATGTAGAAGCCCTCCGTGATGACGGCCCTCTCCAGCGGAGCTCCGGAACAGGCCCCAAGATGGGATCTCGTGGATACAGAAAGTTGCGGCGGTGGAACTAGGTTTTTGGCTCCACATCAGTTCGTTTGGGGGTACGTAGGTATATATAGGAGGAAGAAGTACGTCGGTGGAGCTTCGGTGGGCCCACGAGGGTGGGGGGCGCCTGGGGGTATAGGGTGCGCCCTCCTACCTCGTGCCCACCTCGAAGCTTCCTTGGCGTAGGGTCAAAGTCTCCTGGGTCATATTCAGTGAGAAAATCACATTCCCGAAGGTTTCATTCCGTTTCGACTCCGTTTGATATTCCATTTCTTCGAAACACTGAAATAGGCAAAAAAAACAGCAATTCTGGGCTGGGCCTCCGGTTAATAGGTTAGTACCAAAAATAATATAAAAGTGGAAAATAAAGCCCAATATAGTCCAAAACAGTAGATAATATAGCATGGAGCAATCAAAATTATAGATACGTTGGAGACGTATCAGGCATCGCCAAGCTTAATTCCTGCTCGCCCTCGAGTAGGTAAATGATAAAAAGAGAATTTTTGATGCGGAGTGCTACTTGGCATAATTTCAATGCAAATCTTCTTAATTGTGGTATGAATATTCAGATTAGAAAGATTCAAGACAAAAGTTCATATTGACATAGAGAATAATAATACTTCAAGCAAACCAACAAAGCAATTATGTTTTCTCAAAGTAACATGGCCAAAGAAAGTTCATCCCTACAAAATCATATAGTTTAGTCATGCTCCATTTTCGTCACACAAGAATGTTCTCATCATGCACAATCCCGATGACAAGCCAAGCAATTGTTTCATACCTTAATAATTTCAAACTCATAAACTTTCACGCAATACATGAGCGTGAGCCATGGATATAGCACTATGGGTGGAATAGAATATAATGATGGGGGTTATGTGGAGAAGACAAAAAGGAGAAAGTCTCACATCAACGAGGCTAATCAACGGGCTATGGAGATGCCCATCGATTGATGTTAATGCAAGGAGTAGGGATTGCCATGCAACGGATGCACTAGAGCTATAAATGTATGAAAGCTCAACAAAAGAAACTAAGTGGGTGTGCATCCAACTTGCTTGCTCACGAAGACCTAGGGCACTTGAGGAGGCCCATTGTTAGAATATACAAGCCAAGTTCTATAATAAAAAATTCCCACTAGTATATGAAAGTGACAAAACACGAGACTCTCTATCATGAGGATTTTGAAGCACAAGTGTGGAAAAAGGATAGTAGCATTGCCCCTTTTTATTTATTTTCTTTTTTGGGGGGCCTTCTCTTTTTTTCTTTGGCCTTTCTCTTTTTTTGGGACAATGCTCTATTGAATGATGATCATCACACTTCTATTTATTTACAACTCAATGATTACAACTCGATACTAGAACAAAGTATGACTCTATATGGATGCCTCTGGCGGTGTACCAAGATATGCAATAAATCAAGAGTGACAAGTATGAAAGAATTATGAACGATGGCTTTGCCACAAATACTATGTCAACTAAATGATCATGCTAGCAATATGACAGTGATAAATGTGTCATGATAAACTGGATGGTGGAAAGTTGCTTGGCAATATATCTCGGAATGGCTATGGAAATGCCATAATAGGTAGGTATGGTGGCTGTTTTGAGGAAGATATAAGGAGGTTTATGTGCGAAAGAGCGTATCATATCACGGGGTTTGGATGCACCGGCGAAGTTTGCACCAACTCTCGATGTGAGAAAGGGCAATGCATGGTACCGTAGAGGATAGCAATGATGGAAGGGTGAGAGTGCGTATAATCCATGGACTCAACATTAGTCATAAGGAACTCATATACTTATTGCGAAAATCTACAAGCCATCAAAAACCAAAGCATTATGCGCATGCTCCTAGGGGATAGATTGGTAGGAAAAAACCATCGATCGTCCCCGACCGCCACTCATAAGGAGGACAATCAAATAACACCTCATGTTTCAAATTTGTTGCATAACGTTTACCATACGTGCATGCTATGGGACTTGCAAAATTTAACTCAAGCACTTCTCAAATTCAAAATTACTCTACTAGAATGACTTTGATATTACTACCTCCATATCTCAAAACAATTATCAAGCATCCAAATTTTCTTAGTATTCAACACACTCAAAAGAAAGTTTCACAAATCTTGAATACCAAGCATGTTATTATTAAGCAAATTACCATGCTATTAAGACTCTCAAAATAATTTAAGTGAAGCATGAGAGATCAATAGTTTCTTTAAAACAAATCCACCACCGTTCTCTAAAAGATCTAAGTGAAGCACATAGAGAAAAATTATAACGCTCAAAAGATATAAGTGAAGCACATAGAGCAAAACTACATAGCTCAAAAGATATAAGTGAAGCACATAGAGTATTCTATCAAATTCTAATTCATGTATGGCTCTATCAAAAGGTGTGTACAGCAAGGATGATTGTGGCACACTAGCAAACAAAGACACAAATAATACAAGACGCTCCAACAAAACACATATCATGTTGATGAATAAAAATATAGCTCCAAGTAAATTACCGATGGAAGTAGACGAAAGAGGGGATGCCTTCCGGGGCATCCCCAAGCTTTGACTTTTTGGTGTCCTTGGATTATCTTGGGGGTGCCATCGGCATCCCCAAGCTTAGGCTCTTGCCACTCTTTGTTCCATAATCCATCAAAAGAATTCACCCAAAACTTGAAAACTTCACAACACAAAACTCAATAGAAATCTCGTGAGCTCCGTTAGAGAAAGAAAACAAAAGACCACTTCAAGGTACTATAATGAACTCATTATTTATTTATATTGGTGTTAAACCTACTGTATTCCAACTTCTCTATGGATTATAAACTATTTTACTAGCCATAGATTCATCAAAATAAGCAAACAACACACGAAAAACAGAATCTGTCAAAAACAGAACAGTCTGTAGTAATCTGTAACTAACGCAAACTTCTGGAACTCCAAAAAATCTACCAAAATTGCACGACCTAGACAATTTGTTTATTGATCAGCAATAGGAATCAGTATTTTATCACATTCTGATGTTTTTTAATAATTCGGGCACTGAACGCAAAGTTTCTGGAAATTACAGCAAGATCAAATAACTATCATCCAAGAAGATCCAATAGGTCTAACTTGGCACAAACACTAATTAAAACACAAAACCACATCCAAACAGAAGGTAGATGGGCTATTTACTCCCTAACAGAAGATAAACACAAAAAAACTAAAAATAAAATTGGGTTGCCTCCCAACAAGCGCTATCGTTTAACGCCCCTAGCTAGGCATAAAAGCGAGGATAGATCTAGGTATTGCCATCTTTGGTAGGCAATCCATAAGTGGCTCTCATGATAGTTTCATATGGAAATTTTATTTTCTTTCTAGGAAAGTGTTCCATGCCCTTTTTTAATGGAAATTGAAATCTAATATTCCCTTCCTTCATATCAATAATCACACCAACCGTTCTAAGGAAAGGTCTACCAAGAATAATAGGGCAAGAAGGATTGCAATCTATATCAAGAACAATGAAATCTACGGGCACATAATTTCTATTTGCAACAATAAGAACATCATTAATTCTTCCCATAGGTTTCTTAATAGTGGAATTCGCAAGATGCAAGTTTAGAGAGCAATCATCAAAATCGCGGAAATCTAACAAATCACACAAAGTTTTGGGGATAGTGGAAACACTAGCACCCAAATCACACAAAGCATAAAACTCATGATTTTTAATTTTAATTTTAATAGTTGGTTCCCTCATCATAGAGTTTTCTAGGGATAGAAACTTTTAACTCAAGCTTTTCTTCATAAGATTGCATCAAGGCATCAACAATATGTTCGGTAAAGGCTTTCTTTTGGCTATAAGCATGTGGAGAATTTAGCACGGATTGCAACAAGGAAATACAATCAATTAAAGAGAACTTTCATAATTAAATTCCTTGAAATCCAATATAGTGGGTTTAGCAACATCTAGATTTTTATTTCTTTCAATCCCACTTTCATCAATTTCATCATAAAGATCTAAATACTCCGAATTTTTAGAACGCCTTCTAGGTAAAGGAAGATCATATTCAGTTTCATCAAGATTCATATTGCAAAACAAACATTTGATAGGGGACACATAAATAACTTTTATATCTTCATCTTGATTTTCATAGGAATTCGGTTTAGCGGCCATCTTATTGACTAAGGTGGCTTGCATATCCGAAATTTCAGCAGTCATCTTTTCTAGACGAGCAATTTGGGATCTCATACCATCAAATTCTTTAGACATATCATCAAGCTCTTTATTCATGTAACTCATAAAACTTTTTTGTTCCTTAAGCTCGTTTCTAAAGAAATTATTATGCTCAAATTGCAAAACCATAAACTTCCTAACGTTGTTTTCGATCTCCTCTAACCTTTTAAGGTGAAGATCACCAAATCTTGGTTGAGCCATCGCGACAGACAAGCAATCCAACACACGAGCAAACAAAAGGCAAGTGAGGAAAAGGCAAACGGAGAAAGGAGGAGGAGAAGGAGAAGGAGAAAGAGAGGGTGAATAAAACGGCAAGGGTGAAGTGGGGGAGAGGAAAACGAGAGGCAAATGGCAACTAATGTAATGCGAGAGATAGGGATTGTGATGGGTACTTGGTATGTTGACTTTTTGCATAGACTCCCCGGCAACGGCGCCAGAAATTCTTCTTGCTACCTCTTGAGCTTGCGTTGGTTTTCCCCGAAGAGGAGAGGATGATGCAGCAGACTAGCGTAAGTATTTCCCTCAGTTTTTGAGAACCAAGGTATCAATCCAGTAGGAGGCCATGCTCAAGTCCCTCGTACCTGCACAAAACGATAGTTACTCGCAACCAACGTGATTAGGGGTTGTCAATCCCTTCACGGTCACTTACGAGAGTGAGATCTGATAGATAGTATTTTTTGGTATTTTTGGTATAGAGATGCAAAGTGAAAAGTAAAAGGCAAAGTAAAAACCAAAGCAAGACTAAAGTGATGAGGATTGATATGATGAGAATAGACCCGGGGGCCATAGGTTTCACTAGTGCCTTCTCTCAAGAGCATAAGTATTCTACGGTGGGTGAACAAATTATTGTTGAGCAATTGACAGAATTGAGCATAGTTATGAGAATATCTAGGCATGATCATGTATATAGGCATCACGTCCGTGACAAGTAGACCGAAACGATTCTGCATCTACTATATTACTCCACTCATCGACCGCTATCCAGCATGCATCTAGAGTATTAAGTTAAAAACAGAGTAACGCTTTAAGCAAGATGACATGATGTAGAGAGATAAATTCATGCAATATGAAATAAACCCCATCTTGTTATCCTCGATGGCAACGATACAATACGTGCCTTGCTGCCCCTTCTGTCACTGGGAAAGGACACCGCAAGATCGAACCCAAAGCTAAGCAATTATCCCATGGCAAGAAAAACAAATCTAGTAGGCCAAACTAAACTGATAATTCGAAGAGACTTGCAAAGATAACCAATCATACATAAAAGAATTCATAGAAGATTCAAATATTATTCATAGATAGACTTGATCATAAACCCACAATTCACCGGTCTCAACAAACACACCGCAAAAAAGAAGAAGATTACATCGAATAGATCTCCACGAGAGAGGGGAAGAACTTTGTATTGAGATCCAAAAAGAGAGAATAAGCCATCTAGCTACTAACTATGGACCCGAAGGTCTGAGGTAAACTACTCACACTTCATCGGAGAGGCTATGATGATGTAGAAGCCCTCCGTGATGACGGCCCTCTCCGGCGAAGCTCTGGAACAGGCCCCAAGATGGGATCTCGTGGATACAGAAAGTTGCGGCGGTGGAATTAGGTTTTTGTCTCCGTATTTGTTCGTTTGGGGGTACGTAGGTATATATAGGAGGAAGAAGTACATCGGTGGAGCTTCGGTGGGCCCACGAGGGTGGGGGCGCGCCTGGGGGTATAGGGCGCGCCCCCCTACCTCGTGCCCACCTCGAAGCTTCCTTGGCATAGAGTCCAAGTCTCATGGGTCATATTCAGTGAGAAAATCACGTTCCCGAAGGTTTCATTCCATTTGGACTCCGTTTGATATTCCGTTTCTTCGAAATACTGAAATAGGCAAAAAAAACAACAATTCTGGGCTGGGCCTCCGGTTAATAGATTAGTCCCAAAAATAATATAAAAGTGGAAAATAAAGCCCAATATAGTCCAAAACAGTAGATAATATAGCATGAAGCAATCAAAAATTATAGATACGTTGGAGATGTATCAGCGGTGCCCCCTTTCCTCTTTCCCCCTTCCCCTTTCCTTCTCCAACAAGGCGAGAGGGGGGAGTCCTACTCCTAGTGGGAGTAGGACTCCTCCAGGCCGGCCGCACCTCCCCCCTCCCTCCTATATATAGGGGGGCAGGGGGCACCCCATGACACACAAGTTGATCTTCGTGATCGTTCCTTAGCCGTGTGCGGTGCCCCCTTCCACCATATTCCACCTCGGTCATATCATAGCGGTGCTTAGGCGAAGCCCTGCATCGAACATCATCACCGTCATCACGCTGTCGTGTTGACGAAAATCTCCCTCAACACTCGACTGGATCGGAGCTCGAGGGACGTCACCGAGTTGAACGTGTGCAGAACTCGGAGGTGTCGTACGTTCGGTACTTGGATCGGTCGGATCGGGAAGACGTACGACTACTTCCTCTACATTGTGTCAACGCTTCCGTTGCCGGTCTAAGATTGTACGTAGACAACACTCTCCCCTCTCGTTGCTATGCATCACCATGATCTTGCGTGTGCGTAGGAAATTTTTTGAAATTACTACGTTCCCCGACAGTGGCATCTGAGCCAGGTTTTATGCGTTGATGTTATGCACGAGTAGAACACAAGTGAGTTGTGGGCGATATAAGTCATACTGCTTACCAGCATGTCATACTTTGGTTCGGCGGTATTGTTGGATGAAGCGAGACTGGTTTCACCGCCGTGCTTTGCACACAGGTGGCTGGCGGGTGTCAGTTTCTCCAACTTTAGTTGAACCGAGTGTGGCTACGCCCGGTCCTTGCGAAGGTTAAAACAGCACCAACTTGACAAACTATCGTTGTGGTTTTGATGCATAGGTAAGAACGGTTCTTGCTAAGCCCGTAGCAGCCACGTAAAACTTGCAACAACAAAGTAGAGGATGTCTAACTTGTTTTTGCAGGGCATGTTGTGATATGATATGGTCAAGACGTGATAATATATAAGCTGTTGTATGAGATGATCTTGTTTTCTTGAAGTTATCAGCAACTGGCAAAAGCCTTATGGTTGTCTCTCTATTGCATAAGATGCAAGCGCCAAATAATTGCTTTACTTTATCGCTATGCGATAGTAATAGTTGCAAGAGCAATAGTTGGCGAGACGGCCATGTGACGACACATTGATATAGATCAAGATGATGGAGATCATGGTGTCATGCCGGTGACGATGGAGATCATGACGATGCTTTGGAGATGGAGATCAAAGGCACAAGATGATGATGGCCATACCATGTCACATATTATGATTGCATGTGATGTTTATCTTTTATACATCTTATTTTGCTTAGTTCGGCGGTAGCATTATAAGATGATCTCTCACCAAATTTCAAGATAAAAGTGTTCTCCCTGAGTATGCACCATTGCCAAAGTTTGTCGTGCCCAGACACCACGTGATGATCGGTTATGGTTTAGTTGATTTGGATCACGTGATCACTTAGATGATCAGAGGGATGTCTATCTAAGTGGGAGTTCTTAAGTAATATGATTAATTGAACTTTAATTTATCATGAACTTAGTCCTAGTAGTATTAGCATATCTATGTTGTAGATCAATAGCTCGCGATGTTGCTCCCCATTTAATTTTTATATGTTCCTAGAGAAAATTAAGTTGAAAAATGTTAGTAGCGATGATGCGGATTGGATCCGTGATCTGAGGATTATCCTCATTGCTGCACAGAAGAATTATGTCCTTGATGCACCACTAGGTGACAGACCTATTACAGGAGCAGATGCAGACGTTCTGAATGTTTTGCTAGCTCAATATGATGACTACTTGATAGTTTAGTGCACCATGCTTAACGGCTTAGAATCGGGACTTCAAAGACGTTTTGAACGTCATGGAACATATGAGATGTTCCAGGAGTTGAAGTTAATATTTCAAGCAAATACCCGAGTTGAGAGATATGAAGTCTCCAACAAAAGTTCTATAGCTAAAAGATGGAGGAGAATATCTCAAGCAGTGAGCATATGCACAGATTGTCTGGGTACTACAATCGCTTGAATCAAGTGGGAGTTAATCTTCCAGATAAAATAGTGATTGATAGAATTCTCTAGTCACCATCACCAAGTTAGTAGAACTTCGTGATGAACTATAGTATGCAAGGGATGACGAAAACGATTCCCGAGCTTTTCATGATGATGAAATTGACGAAGGTAGAAATCAAGAAAAGCATCAAGTGTTGATGGTTGACAAGACCACTAGTTTCAAGAAAAGGGCAAAGGGAAGAAGGGGAACTTCAAGAAGAACGGCAAGCAAGTTGCTACTCAATTAAAGAAGCCCAAGCCTGTACCTAAGCCTGAGACTAAGTGCTTCTACTACAAAGGGACTGGTCACTGCAAGCGGAACTGCCCTAAGTATTTGGCGGATAAGAAAGGATGGCAAAGTGAACAAAGGTATATTTGATATACAGATTATTGATGTGTATTTTACTAGTGTTCGTAGCAACCCCTTGGTATGTGATACTGGTTCAGTTTCTAAGAGTAGTAACTCAAAAAGGGAGTTGCAGAATGAACAGAGACTAGTTAAGGGTGAAGTGACGATGTGTATTGGAAATGGTTCCAAGATTGATATGATCATCATCGCACACTCCCTATACTTTTAGGATTAGTGTTAAACCTAAACTAAATGTTATTTAGTGTTTGCGTTGAGCATAAATATGATTGGATCATGTTTATTGCAATATGGTTATTCATGTAAGTTAGAGAATAATTGTTGTTCTGTTTACATGAATAAAAACTTCTATGGTCATACACCCAATGAAAATGGTTTTTTGGATCTCGATCATGGTGATACACATTTTCATAATATTGAAGCCAAAAGATGCAAAGTTAATAATGATAGTGCAACTTATTTGTGGCACTGCCGTTTAGGTCATATTGGTGTAAAGCGCATGAAGAAAATCCATGCTGATGGGCTTTTGGAATCACTTGATTATGAATCAGTTGATGCTTGCAAACCATGCCTCATGGGCAAGATGACTAAGACTCCGTTCTCCGGAACAATGGAGCGAGCAACAGATTTGTTGGAAATCATACATACTGATTTATGTGGTCCGATGAATATTGAGGCTCGCGGCAGGTATCATTATTTTCTGATCTTCATAGATGATTTGAGCAGATATGAGTATATCTACTTGATGAAACACAAGTCTAAAACATTTGAAAAGTTCAAAGAATTTCAGAGTGAAGTGGAGAATCATCGTAACAAAAATAAAAGTTTCTACGATATGATCACAGAAGTAAAATATTTGAGTTACGAGTTTGGCCTTCAGTTAAAACAATGTGAAATAGTTTCACTACTCATGCCACCTGGAACACCACAGTGTAATGGTGTGTCTGACCATCGTAACCGTGCTTTATTAGATATGGTGTGATCTATGATGTCTCTTACCGATTACCACTATCATTTTGGGGTTATGCATTAGAGACAGCTACATTCACGTTAAATAGGCACCATCTAAATCTGTTTGAGACGACACCGTATGAACTGTGGTTTGGCGAGAAACCTAAGTTGTCGTTTCTTAAAGTTTGGGACTGCGATGCTTATGTGAAAAAGTTTCAACATGATAAGCTCGAACCCAAATCGGAGAAGTAAATCTTCATAGGATACCCAAAAGAAAATGTTGGGTACACCTTCTATCACAGATCCAAAGGCAAGATATTCATTGCTGAGAATGGGTCCTTTCTAGAGAAGGAGTTTCTCTCGAAAGAAGTGAGTGGGAGGAAAGTAGAATTTGATGAGGTAACTGTACCTGCTCCCTTATTGGAAAGTAGTTCATCACAGAAATCTGTTCCTATGACTACTACACCAATTAGTGAGGAAGCTAATGATGATGATCATGTAACTTCAGATCAAGTTACTACCGAAACCTCGTAGGTAAACCAGAGTGAGATTCGCACCAGAGTGGTACGGTAATCCTGTTCTGGAGGTCAAGTTACTTGACCATGACGAGCCTACGAACTATGAGGAAGCGATGATGAGCCTAGATTCCGCGAAATGGCTTGAGGCCATGAAATCTGAGATGAGATCCATGTATGAGAACAAAGTATGGACTTTGATTGACTTGCCCAATGATCGGCGAGCCATTGAGATTAAATGGATCTTCAAGAGGAAGACGGACGCTGATAGTAGTGTTACTATCTACAAAGCTAGAATTGTTGCAAAAAGGTTTTCGACAAGTTCAAGGTGTTGACTACGATGAGAGTTTCTCATTCGTATCTATGCTTAAGTCTGTCCGAATCATGTTAGCAATTGCCGCATTTTATGAAATCTGGCAAATGGATAAACAAAACTGCATTCCTTAATGGATTTATCAAAGAAGAGTTGTATATGATGCAACCAGAAGGTTTTGTCAATCCTAAAGGTACTAACAAAATATGCAAGCTCCAGCGATCCATCTATGGACTGGTGCAAGCATCTCGGAGTTGGAATATACGCTTTGATAAGTTGATCAAAGCATATAGTTTTATACAGACTTGCGGTGAAGCCTGTATTTACAAGAAAGTGAGTGGGAGCACTACAGCATTTCTGATAAGTATATGTGAATGACATATTGTTGATCGGAGATAATCTAGAATTATTCTGCAAAGCATAAAGGAATGTTTGAAAAGAGTTTTTCAAAGAAAGACCTCGGTGAAGCTGCTTACATATTGAGCGTCAAGATCTAAAGAGATAGATCAAGACGCTTGATAAGTTTTTCAATGAGTACATACCTTGACAAGATTTTGAAGTAGTTCAAAATGGAACAGTCAAAGAAAGAGTTCTTGCCTGTGTTACAAGGTGTGAAGTTGAGTAAGACTCAAAACCCGACCACGGCAGAAGATAGAGAGAGAACGAAAGTCATTCCCTATGCCTTGGCCATAGGTTCTATAAAATATGCCATGCTGTGTACCAGATCTATTGTATACCCTACACTATTTTTGGCAAGGGAGTACAATAGTGATCTAGGAGTAGATCACTGGACATTGGTCAAAATTATCCTTAGTGGAATAAGGATATGTTTCTCGACTATGGAGGTGACAAAAGGTTCGTCGTAAAGGGTTACGTTGATGCAAATTTTGACACTGATCCAGATGACTCTAAATCTCAATCTGGATACATATTGAAAGTGGGAGCAATTAGCTAGAGTAACTCTGTGCAGAGCATTGTTGACATAGAAATTTGCAAAATACTTACGGATCTGAATGTGGCAGACCCGTTGACTAAACTTCTCTCACAAGCAAAACATGATCACACCTTAGTACTCTTTGGGTGTTAATCACATAGCGATGTGAACTAGATTATTGACTCTAGTAAACCCTTTGGCTGTTGGTCACATGTCTATGTGAACTATGGGTGTTAATCACATGGTAATGTGAACTATTGGTATTAAATCACATGGCGATGTGAACTAGATTATTGACTCTAGTGCAAGTGGGAGACTGAAGGAAATATGCCCTAGAGGTAATAATAAAGTTATTGTTTATTTCCTTATTTCATGATAAATGTTTATTATTCATGCTAGAATTGTATTAACCGGAAACATAATACATGTGTGAATACATAGACAAACAGAGTGTCACTAGTATGCCTCTACTTGACTAGCTCGTTGATCAAAGATGGTTAAGTTTCCTAAACCATAGACATGAGTTGTCATTTGATTAACGGGGTCACATCATTAGAAGAATTATGTGATTGACTTGACCCATTCCGTTAGCATAGCACTTGATCGTTTAGTTTGTTGCTATTGCTTTCTTCATGACTTATACATGTTCCTATGACTATGAGATTATGCAACTCCCGTTTACCGGAGGAACACTTTGTGTGCTACCAAACGTCACAACGTAACTGGGTGATTATAAAGGTGCTCTACAGGTGTCTCCGAAGGTACTTGTTGGGTTGGCGTATTTCGACATTAGGATTTGTCACTCCGATTGTCGGAGAGGTATCTCTGGGCCCACTCGGTAATGCACATCACTTAAGCCTTGCAAGCATTGCAACTAATGAGTTAGTTGTGGAATGATGTATTATGGAACGAGTAAAGAGACTTGCCGGTAACGAGATTGAACTAGGTTTTGGAATACCGACGATCGAATCTCGGGCAAGTAACATACCAATGACAAAGGGAACAACGTATGTTGTTATGCGGTTTGACCGATAAAGATCTTCGTAGAATATGTAGGAACCAATATGAGCATCCAGGTTCCGCTATTGGTTATTGACCGGAGACGTGTCTCGGTCATGTCTACATAGTTCTCGAACCCGTACGGTCCGCACGCTTAAAGCTCGGTGACGATCGTAATTAGGGTTTTTGTGTTTTGATGTACCGAAGGTTGTTCGGAGTCCCGGATGTGATCACGGACATGATGATGAGTCTCAAAATGGTTGAGACACAAAGATTGATATATTGGAAGCCTATATTTGGATATCGGAATCGTTCCGGGTAAAGTCGGGATTTTACCGGAGTACCGGGGGGTTACCGGAACCCCCCCTCCCCCCGGGGGGGGGGGGTTAATGGGCCTACATGGGCCCTAAGGGAGAAGAGGAGGGCCGGCCAGGGCAGGCCGCGCGCCCCCTCCCCCCTTGTCCGAATAGGACAAGGAAGGGGGGCGGCGCCCCCCTTTCCTCTTTCCCCCTTCCCCTTTCCTTCTCCAACAAGGCAAGAGGGGGGAGTCCTACTCCCGGTGGGAGTAGGACTCCTCCAGGCGCACCCCTAGGGGCCGGCCGCACCTCCCCCCTCCCTCCTTTATATACGGGGGCAGGGGCACCCCATGACACACAAGTTGATCTTCATGATCGTTCCTTAGCCGTGTGCGGTGCCCCCTTCCACCATATTCCACCTAGGTCATATCGTAGCGGTGCTTAGGCGAAGCCCTGCGTCGGTAGAACATCATCATCCTCGTGCTGACGAAACTCTCCCTCAACACTCGGCTGGATCGGAGCTCGAGGGACGTCACCGAGTTGAACGTGTGCAGAACTTGGAGGTGCCATACGTTCGGTACTTGGATCGGTCAGATCGGGAAGACGTACGACTACTTCCTCTACGTTGTGTCAACGCTTCCATTGCCGGTCTACGAGGGTACGTAGACAACACTCTCCCCTCTCGTTGCTATGCATCACCATGATCTTGCGTGTGCGTAGGAATGTTTTTGAGATTACTATGTTCCCCAACAAAAATTGCCATCCTTACTCTGGACACACACAGGTGAGCGAAAAAACAAACTCATTAAATAGCTAGACTAGTAGTATCATATCAAAATTTATGAAACTCATTGCTGGCTCACAAACTATGTATTATGCATTCATCACAAAAATGCAGGCCTGTTCTGCCTTCACATCATGAACATACTGGACTACCTCAAGCCTGACAAATTTCCAAACAAGTATATCCTCAAACGGTACACAAAGACTGCAAAATCACAACCAACCTTTGATACAAGGTACTACAACACAACCGCATCGAATGGAAGCTCAAGGCTATCGAAGCAAGACATCTTGCTGTAGCTGAATTTGATAGTTAACAAGAAAGCGATGAGATGTGACCAGCAATATGACAGAGCCTACTATGTTCTCAAGAGGCTCATGGAAGAGCTTCATGCAATACATTCAGCAAATCAAGCGGATGCTGACGAAAGGATGGCTAAAGAGGACGCTGAAATTGAAGATGACCTTCATTATTATGCAGCTGGAATGCTCAACGCCGCCGCTGAAGCCAACCAATGCAAGCAGGGTGATGGCCAATCAATGGAGCAGCGGCAGCAAGAGACGATGAAACTACCGTTGTATTCTGAAACAAATGGTAGGAAGAAAATTACTGCAGCAAAGAAAAGTGACAAGAGAGCTCAAATAAAGGCACCACCTGCAGGAAGAGTCGTCGTGCTCGATGAGAACGGAGTGCCACTTGGACACAGGAAATCTAGTGTGTGCAACCAGGTTGCGGGACACAACAAGCTGACATGTCCAACACTCTTGGAAAGAAACAATGATGAGGAGGTCAAGCAACCCAAATCTCAAAAATAGCAGCCCAAAGTTATGGAACAAAAGAAGGGACCACACCCAAAGAAAGCAAGTAGTAGACTTTGTAGCATATGCAAGGAGTATGAACCACATAATGCAAGAACATGCCCGAAGCACGCAGATGCTGAAAAGACAAGCAAAAAGATAGAGAAGAAACATAAAGCAAAACCTAGAGCCATCAACAAGAAAGTGGTGGAAGATGAAGAGGAAGACGAAGATGAAGACACCATTGAAGAAGAGGAAGACGAAGAGGAAGAGGAAGACGACGATGAAGAAGAAGAGGAAGAGGAAGACGACGATGAAGAGGAAGAGGTACATGTCAAGCAAAAACCTCTACCACCAAAGCCTAGGAGGAGTGCAAGGCTAATGAACAGTTAGAATAGGTCAATTAACACCATGCAAACTTATGTCATGTCAATGTGCAGAAAAATATTATGTCATGCCCTTTTATTGTTGAACTTTCAAAGAAATTATACACTAGAAGTCCTGGTAAATATACACTGTGAAGTTCAAGTAAGATTACAGTGGAAGTTCTGGTATATTATGAGAGGAAGTGTTGTGTTGGTGATGTATTGCATGAAAGTGCAAGCAAGAACAAAAATGAAAAAAATACACTGTGAAGTTCAAGTAAGATTACAGTGGAAGTTCTGGTATGTTATGAGAGGAAGTGATGTGTTGGTGTTGCTTGCATGAAAGTGCAAGCAAGAACAAAAATGAAAAACATACACTGTGAAGTTCAAGTAAGATTACTGCAGAAGTCCTGGTATATTATGGCAGGAGGTGTTGGTGTTGTATTCCATAAAAGAGCAACCAACAAATAATCATACAGTTTTGAAGTTCAGGTCAGCTTACAGAAGAAGTTCTGGTATATAAAATCGATGTAGGAAAAAAATATACTTAAAAAATAAAGTTTTGCCGCATAAACTAAGGTTAGCAAAGCCTAAGACAACGCCTTCAAATGTGAAGTTCTGCTTGGATACGTGCAGAAGTTCATGTACAATGCCGGCAAAAGATAAAGAAACGTCAAGAATATTTTTGCACAAAGTTACAGCTGAAATACATTCGCACTTGAAAAAACACAAAAAACAAATATAGATTCTATGCAAAAGCATACATATTGGTTGTGTTGAAAATTACCAATACATTACACAACACAGAATATCCTATCCATCTGAAACCAGCAGCCCAGCCACATCTCAAAGCAGAAGTTCAAGTCAATGATCATATGTTGGGGAACAAAAAATAAACAACACAAAAAATATCAAGCAGTTCATCCATAACCAAGGGAGAAGTTCAGGTACATCTGTTGGGGCAAAAACATGCAACACGCGGATACTGAAAACGATGCAGTACATTGAAATTCACAAAGACAAATCATTCTTCACACCAAATACATTTGTCCACAATATCATAAGCAATAGTGCTGCACCTATAGATACACAAATCACTAAAACATTCTTACAACCAAATCTTTAAGGGATTGTTCCAATCATTATCAAACCTAAAAATCTGCACGAAATCAAATCTATAATGAAACTAATGCTTCGAATTCATGGGCCAAAGGACTGGATCTCTTTAGGGAGCTCTGAACGAATGACTTCATTCTTCTTGCTAAACATCAGAGTGTGCATGAACTCAGCCTTCCAGTCATTTGCAGTAGCCTGCAAACAAAGAAAATGAAACGATGATTTAGTAACGGATAACTAAAACCAAAGCAGGAGCGTCTCAGCAAAAACACACAAGAAAAATGAAAGGATGATCAGACAAGAACAAGGACGGAACATACTTCCACATCACCAAAATCTTCAACAATCTCTTCGCCATCATATGAAGAGCAGAACTTCACGGCAAAGAAACCACAATCATTATTCTCCTGCTTCTGAACATCGATAAAAGTCGGCCTCTTTGCAATAGTCACCCAGTTAGGTTGCTTGCTCGCTTTGTACGCAGCCTTGCCGTACACCTCCTCGAGCAACCCAACAAATCTCTTGATCTGCTAGAAATAACAAAATAAGATGAAGTCAAAGACATGTTAACCAAAATAGTTAAGTTCAGGTACATAAAAGCGACACTTGCATAAGATCCAGCTAAACAAAATGGCAGAAGTTCAACTTCCAAATCATAGTCAGTTCAAGCAGTATTACCAAAAACAGAGACATCAACATATTTTGTCAACACAAGGCATAATAAACTTCGTGTCAAACAAGAGAATGTGAAAGGAGGTTCAGGCTAAGAAACACTCTCGATATTTTGGTAGTCCCCGTGGAAACTCGTTCGCGATGTTTCCATATTAGCATAAGAAAGTGAATCAAGAATGCCAATGCTCCCATGATATCTATTCACCACATACACACTGTAGTGCGCCATTGTGCCAATTGGCTTGAATAGTATCAAGAAAACCTGCCAAGAATGAAAGGACCGGTGAACACAAACTATAAAGCATATGTACTAAAGAACCACCATGAACGAAAACTTCTTGACAAACTCAGCAAAAGGATGCACGTGAAATTAAAAAAAGCAAGAGTTATGAAAACCTAACCAGCTTTGCATTAAGAAGGTCTTCTTCCTTGCGAACAAACATTGGGAGGAGACCAGCAGATTTTTTGCATCAAACTTTGGAACTGTTGCAGCGTAGAAATCATACTCCAGGCAGTACTGTGCATTCACAAAAACACAATTAAAAATACCTCCCAAATGCCACTACAACAAAACCAAGGCAGAAAAAGGGAGATAGGGGTGCAAAGAACTAAAACCTGTATGAAGTAGGGACTAAGAACAACCCTGTCAGCACTAGTGTATATCTCAGAGGTCTCCGGATTATCCTTCCACAAATTTATGAGATAATCCATTATGTCTCCTTCCATCTATTGCCCTTCACCAAAAAGAGTATAAAGGACACGTCCTGTGAGGTCAATCACATTCGCAGGGATGGTAAACATGCAGTAGCTTGTCCTGCAGAATACAAAAGGATGGTAAAAAAATATTAGAAGTTCAGATACAACAACAAAGAGAAGTTCAGATACTATAACTCAAAAAGCAATATGAGACATAAAACAGAAGTTCAGATACTACAACAACGGCAGTTCAGACAATACAACAACAGAAGTTCAGACACTATAACTCCAAGGTAAGGGAGAAAATGAACAGAAGTCCACATACTACAACAACATAAGTTCAGACACAGAGTAGCATCTCTGGCAGCAACAAAGTTAAGAAGAAGAAAACTCACTCAGAATACTTCTCCAGACCCTCCTCACTAAGCACATACTGTTTCAACTTCCGGGCCTCGGATAGATGAGGGTAACTGTATTTTTTTAGGGGAGCGACAGGAGAACGCCACTTCAAATGCAATCTTGATGCTCTCTTGGAGGAAGTAATGTTGCCAGACTCAACTACTGGTTTCCTCCTGGTGATGATAGCATTCTTCCCACCTCTACTAGTAAGAGTACCAGCGGCACATTTAACATTCTTTGGGTAAGCAATCTTCTCAAAATCATCATCAGACGAAATAACTTCTGCTTCTGCTGCTTCGACTGCACCAACCTTCCTGGAGCAAGGGGTTTTTGGAGTACCACGAATACCACCACCCTGCTTCCCCAACTTGGAAGGAATAAGGGTTCGAGGTTATCATCTTCTATCGGAGCTGTACTCATCGATTCCTCCCTAGGCTAGTATTCCTGTGACCCGAGGAATGAGTAGTGGTAATCGCTCAAGTCCAACGGATCCACTGTCAAAGAAAAAGGAAGAGAAAACATCACCATTAAAATACAACTGAAGTTCAGGAACAGCACAATGTGCAGTCCAACTAATAAAGATGACATGCTTACTACTCAAGCTGACCTAAAAAATTAGTTGCAGTAAAAAACTAAATGAAGTTCAGGCACAACCAAAGGCACAGTTCAACATAAACCGATGAACTGGAAATCATTCAACTACAGCTAACAAAACCATAGAAAGGCATCATCTCTGAAGTTCAATTAGAAAAGAAAATGCTCATGTCCAAGTAAGCAATGGAAGGAAAAAAATTACTGAAACAAAACACACAAGCAAAATAAAAAGATAGAAATGAAGTTCATGTACAAAGAAAATGCTCCTCTCCTTCTGAAACCAGCTGCCTAGCCATATCTCAAGCAGAAGTCCAAGTTTAGAGAAAAATATGAACTTCAGGTAGAATAAAAGATGCAGTGCAGGTAAGCAGTCCAAGTTCCAAATACTTACATGTGTAGTAGAAAACAGAGCTTGGAAGTCTGTCTGAAACAGGTTAGAAGAAGCGATTGAGTACAGCCACATCTTCCTGATATCCGCGATATTCTCATGGGAATAATTTGCAAGAACCCCGTCATGATACGAATTAACATTCGTAAGCATGAAGAATCCGTAGTCGATACTGACATCAAATGCACTAAAAGAATAGTGTTAGAACAGAAAAAGAAAGCCAATGAATAAAACACGTCGTAGCTTAAGTACAACTACAGTTAAACAAATGTGATAAAGAGAAAAAATTGAACTCATACTTGTTTTGCTGCTGGGGCACATCAATCCAATCCAGAGCGAAATGGTCGATGCTAAGAGGACTGAAGGGTGTCTCCCTGTCGTTGCTGGCATCCTTCCAAAGCCTCTTGATGTTGTTGGTCATCCGCCGAAACAGGCATACCGCACATTCATCGTCTGGTCCATAATAGGAGTTGAGAAGCTGGAACCTTGAATTCTTCAGGTCAAGAAATAACAAAACCCAGTGACCAACAGCACCCATGGAAGCAGGAATCTCAGGCGGGTCAAAAGTGGGGAAAACAACCTGAAGCATCATAAACACACGAATCATTAAAAACTGAGAATTAATATCAAATGGTACAAAGAAAAAATAAAACAAATATTAACACAGTGGATCGCACTGCAAAACTAATACAGAGGCAAAGAACATACCGAATCATGTGCATCCATGCTATCTGGACCACTCGCCATGAAGTACTTCCTCACACGGGAATCAAATTGACCTCTGAAAATCTTGTCCTAAAATAATGCAGACAACACCAACATATGAAAAATACAAAAATGAGATAAACAAGTTTTAACTAAAATGGTAAGGAACAAAACAGAAAAGAAATCACTATATGGTTGACTTACACAAACCCAATACGGCAGGATGAGTTTATCCAATCCCTGGTACTTCGCATGTAGACAGTAGAGTGCACACTCAGCCACATTAGATCGAAGCATTCCACGAGGAGCAAAAGATATTGCAACATCTTCAATAGAAGCTTCACACTCCTTGTTTTGGAACATAATCGTTCATCTAAAACAAGAAAATAGAAAGTAAAACAAGTTCAGTAGCAGGAACTCAGGAAGTTCATAACACATGTTAGCACATAAGTTCAGCTATATCACAACAGGCAGTACGGTACAAAAAGAGGCTAGAAGTTCAACACCAGAGAAGTAAAAATAAGAAGTTCAGGTACATATAGTGGAGAAGTTCAGGTATGAAACCACAGGCAATTCACAGGGGGTTCATGAATGATGTAAAATATTGACCAGCTACACTCACCTCTTGGAACGATTATTCTTAAGCCTAGTTACACTATAATAAAAGTCATCAACCTTCTTTCGGACGACAGCAAGGTCGCTATCTTCTCACCAAAAAGAAAATAGCAATTAAGAGCAACACTCAAGCATATAGATTCACGACAGTTTCAATTAAGACCAACATTCAAGCACAAACATTCAAAACATAAGCACATCTCAGCTGCTACATCAGAAAAGATAAAACCATAGCATCATACACATCACAACCCATGCATTACAAAACCTTCACCCACATAGAAAACATGTTCACTTAACATTCTTTACAACCCACACGACAAACAACAAAACCAGAAGTTCAACTTAGACCACACAGGCAGTTCACAGGGGATATCATGGACTAAACCAAAAAACAAAAGCGAAGGGGATGGGGAAAGAAGAGAGAAGCATGATCCTCTCTTCATGGATCCTTGCCTAGACCAGTGGCAGCACTAGAATGATCAACCTCCTCTCCACAGCTATCGCTTTTGGTATCTTCATCATCGTCTCCAGTAGACGTTGCAGCATCGTCGGGAAGGACACTAGCAGTAGCTGGAGCAACTTGAGAATCTGAAAAAAGAAAAACTTTTGGTTGTGCCTGTACAGCATCAACATCAACTGATGGCTCTGCTACAGGAGACTTCTCCGGGCTTGCAGCAGCACTACCACCAGTTTCAACAGCAGACTCAACAGGATCTTTCTCCAAAATGATGTCTCCAGTTGTCTTGCCCTGCTCAGCATCAGAAACCTCAGCGCCAATGGACGACTGAGGTTCAGTCAGGACCACCCCGTCTTAGCAGCCGGTTCCTAAGACGGACTTGTCTGCAACCTTCTCTGTAGGAACACTAACATCATCATTCTGCTGCTGCAAAAAGAAACAGAAAGTCATTACAAAGGGCTGACTGAACCTCATGCACAGGGGCAGCAAATCCGTCTCAGGGGCAACAAGACAAATGGACAAGAAAAATGGTACCTTATTTTCACTGCCATGAACCTCATCAACTATTACGCCACTAGCGGGAGCAGGTTCATGCACAGGAGCAGCTTCATGCGTAGGTAAAACATCCTCCTCAACCCTAGCATCGTCATCAACAGCCTACAAAAAAATCATGTAGAAAACAAATACCTAACCAGCAGAAGTTCAGATTGCATAATCAGAGAAGGTCAGCTATCACAACTGACACATAATGGAAGTCCAAATACAGTAAACATAGCAAGTCAGATATCAAACTACTCTAAGATACAAAAAGGGAACAAAAAAGGGCCAGTCATGGAAGTTCAGGTGTTGTAGCAGTTGAAGTCCAGGTTCTATAAACAGAGAAGGTCACCTAGGAACACTAGTGCTAAAAAGAAACAGTTTACGACACATGAAATCAATAACGGTCGCCTATGACTACAAATAGTAATAACTGAAAGCTAAAATTGAACATTAGTGCAAAGAAATATCAAAAGCCAACATAAACAAACCTCTTTGGTATGCTCCACGTGGCCTCCTTCACGACCCAAACGAACAGAATCTTGCCTCTGAATCTGTCTCACAACAACACTTGCCTCATCTTCAAAAGGCTTGCAACGCGCATCCTGCATTTCCTTGAACAGCCCAACGCTAGTCCGGAGGTGGGAAGTGCTCTGACGAAGCTCTTCAAGAAATCTAGCTTCAATAGATAAGGCCTCCTTCGAAGACTCAGCATCAAAACCGTGTCCGGGAGGAAGAATCCCATCACGTGACTAAGACGCTCAGCAGTTGAAGGAACACGAGCCAACTCCCCACAAATAGTTTCAAGAAGACTGTCAATCCTAACCAGAGAAACATTGGCAGCTTCAAATAAATTCTCAGAAGAAACGCCACCTGCAGCACTCACATGGGCAGAAGAACCTCCTGGATCTACAGGTGGGCACCAGTATTAACATCCTGGGAGAATTCAAATCTTGGGGAAGTTCCACTCCCTAGGCCGGCAGAACGAGGCATAGTTAGAACAGGACGTTCAATAACCCTAAAGAACACAACCTCAGCATGTGTCTTCCACTGCATACAAAAACAAAAGTCAACGCGTTAGAATACAAATGAAGGAACATGGGAACAAAAAAATATACAAGACAATACCAGAAGTTCAAGTTAAACTACACATGAAAGAATAATGCATCGAAACACTCACAGGCAGTCTCCCAAACACCCAGTTGGCTGGGTCATCATCACCCTTCGTGACCAAGTCAGCCGCAGCAAGCTCAAGAAGCTTGGCCTGATCCATGAAATTGATGCGAGGGGTCCTCAAGTCAATATTAGGCGTCTTGCCAATGATAAGGCAGTCCAGATACATAAGAAGCGGCGCGATGGCATAGCCTGTGACAGCTTTTCCTCTACTAGTACCTTGTTGATACCTAACAACAGCACTCCGAATATCGTCAACAACCAACTGGCAGTAGTCCATGTCTGCCATATCCTCAAACACAAGGTTCTCGGCCATTGTTGCCTCCCTGGACACTCGTGTAGACGTTCCAGGGATAAGCACCTTCAAGAAAACAATAAGGTAAAACACCTGCAGAGCAAGATCATCCTTCGTCTCATCCTTCACAAGTTCAGCAAGGATATTTGATACGTCTCCGTTGTATCTACTTTTCCAAACACTTTTGCCCTTGTTTTGGACTCTAACTTGCATGATTTGACTGGAACTAACCCGGACTGATGCTGTTTTCAGCAGAATTACCATGGTGTTATTTATGTGCAGAAACAAACGTTCTTGGAATGACCTGAAACTTCACGGACCAACTTTTTGGAAAATATAAAAAATATCTGCAATAGATGAAGGCCAGGGGGCCCACCACCTGTCCACGAGGGTGGGGGCGCGCCTGCCCCCCTAGGGCGCGCCCCCTACCTCGTGGTCCCCCTGGTGCCTCTTCGACTCCAACTCCAACTCCATATATTGTGTTTTGGAGAGAGAAAAATCAGAGAGAAGAATTCATCGCATTTTACGATACGGAGCCGCCGCCAAGCCCTAAAACCTCTCGGGAGGGCTGATCTAGAGTCTGTTCGGGGCTCCGGAGAGGGGAATCCATCGCCATCATCATTGAGGGAGTCCTGGATTAGGGGGTCTCCGGACAGTCGGACTATATCCTTTGGCCGGACTGTTGGACCATGAAGATACAAGATTGAAGACTTCATCTCGTGTCCGGATGGGACTCTACTTGGCATGGAAGGCAAGCTAGGCAATACGGATATGGATATCTCCCCCTTTGTAACCGACCTTGTGTAACCCTAGCCCCCTCCGGTGTCTATATAAACCAGAGGGTTTTAGTCCGTAGGACAACATACAATCATACCATAGGCTAGCTTCTAGGGTTTAGCCTCTCTGATCTCGTGGTAGATCTACTCTTGTAATACTCATATCATCAAGAACAATCAAGCAGGCCATAGGGTTTTACCTCTATCAAGAGGTCCTGAACCTGGGTAAAACATCGTGTCCCCTGCCTCATGTTACCATCCGCCTTAGACGCATAGTTCGGGACCCCCTACCCGAGATCCGCCGGTTTTGACACCGACATTGGTGCTTTCATTGAGAGTTCCACTGTGTCGTCACCATAAGGCCTGATGGATTCTTCGATCATCGCTAGTGATGCGGTCCAGGGTGAGGCTTTCCTCCTTGGACAGATCTTCATATTCGGCGGCTTTGCACTGCGGGCCAATTCGCTTGGCCATCTGGAGCAGATTGAGAGCTACGCCCCTGGCCATTAGGTCAGATTTGGAAACCTGAACTACACGGCCGACATCCACGGAGACTTGATCTTCGACGGATTCGAGCCCATGTCGGACGTCCCGTACAGTCTTGACGAGCATGATGTAACCCTGTCGTCGGACAGTATTCGGGAGATCGCATCCGCAGCTACTCCGTCCATCAATCCGGAGCAAGTCGCGCCATCCGAGAGCGGAGGGATGGACCCCGCCATGGAGGCCGCACTCTCAGTGGCGATAGAGCCGGATATTGACTTCACCCCTTACGAGAGTCGTGTCGCCAAACCACTGGATTCATCTACGGCCATGGACTCCGAGCCGCTCATATCCATGCCCGTCGAGTCCGACTGGGCGCCGATCATGGAGTTCACCTCCGCGGACATCTTTCAGCACTCACCCTTCGGGGATGTGATAAATTCATTAAGGTCTCTCTCCCTATCAGGAGAACCTTGGCCGAACTATGTCCGGCTAGAATGGGATGCGGGCGACGAGGAAATTTGCTGCCCACCCACCACCAAGTTAGTAGCCACTGTCAATGACTTAACCGACATGCTCGACTTCGGCTCCGAAGACTTCGACGGTATGGACGATGAAGCTGGAGACGAACAGGATCCACCACCCTCAGGGCACTGGACCGCCACCTCATCATATGATATATACATGGTGGACACCCCCAAAGAAGCCAATGGCGGTGAGAAGATGGAGGATGACCCCTCTAAGAAGCAACCCAAGCGCCAACGTCAGCGGCGCCGCTCTAAGCCCCGCCATAGCAAGAACAACGAAAATAATAGTCCACGCGACTCTGGAAGAGACGACAACTGCACCACCCCGGTGGCAGAAAACGATCAAGATGCAAACTGCAAACATAGTGCGGATCCGACATTTGAACACGATGACGCCAAAGATAAGCCTCATCATTCCCCTTCTAGGGAAGAAAGCAGTCCGGACGAAGATGCACCCATCATCCCGGAAACACACTTGGAGCAAAAGAACCTCCGCAGAAGGCTTACTGCCACAGCGAGAAGCCTGAAGAAACAGAAGCACAGGCTCAAGGTCGCACAAGATACGCTCAAAAGCAATTGGAACAAAGTAACAAAGTATGGTGGAAGTTACCATCCAAAAAGCTATCCAAAGCGCAAGCTATTACCGGAATTCGACGATGAGGCCTTAGAGCCCATACATCCGAAAAGTGATACGGCCAACCGGCCGGATCCACCACCCTGTGAACGCGATAGAGCGGCTAACAAAGTCATGCATAAGTCAACACACGATTTACGTGAGAACTTGCGTCAAAAATCCGGCGCGATCAGATCTATCTACGGATCTAGGAAGCACGCTACGATACAAAACCAACACCGAATACTACAACCGTCCGAACACTGTGGTGCATCCCAATACAGGGGTGCCGCACACCCATTATGTTTCACTGATGAGGTGCTGGATCACGAATTCCCAGAGGGATTCAAACCAGTGAACATAGAGGCGTACAACAGAACCACAGACCCGGGAGTCTGGATAGAGGACTTCATCCTCCATATTCATATGGCTCGCAGAGACGATCTCCATGCCATTAAATACTTGCCCCTCAAGCTTAAAGGGCCAGCTAGGCACTGGCTGAAAGCCTCCCCAAAAACTCAATTGGAAGTTGGGAGGAGCTCGAGGACGCTTTCCGGGCCAATTTTCAAGGGACTTATGTCCGGCCTCCAGATGCAGATGATTTAAGTCACATAATCCAACAGTCCGGAGAGTCTGCCCCAAAGCTTTGGAACAGGTTCCTCACCAAGAAGAACCAAATAGTCGACTGTCCGGACGCTGAAGCCTTAGCAGCTTTCAAACACAGCGCCCGAGACGAATGGCTCGCCAGACACCTCGGTCAAGAAAAACCGAGAACAATGGCAGCCCTAACAAGCCTCATGACCCGCTTTTGTGCGGGCGAGGACAGCTGGTTGGCCCGTAGCAGCACCAGTGACCCAATCACATCTGAAGTAAGGGATGGAAATGGTAAACCACGACGCAACAAAAACAAGCATCGAAGTAAAGAAGGTAGCCCAGATAACACGGCGGTAAACGCCGGATTCAGGGGCTCCCCACCAGGTCAGTAGAAAAATCCTTTCAAAGGCGACAGAGAAGGACAATCTGGCCTAAACAAAATTCTTGACAAACTCTGTCAGATTCACGGCACCCCAGACAAACCTGCAAATCATACCCATAGAGAATGTTGGGTCTTCAAGCAGGCCGGTAAGCTAAACGCCGAACACAAAGGGGAAGAGACACCAAGCGAAGACGAGGATGAACCTCGCCAGCAAAGCGCCAGAGGATAGAAAAAGTTCCCACCGGAGGTTAAAACAGTAAACGTGATCCATGTAACAAGGAGAAGAAGCAATCACGCACCCTGATGCACACGTGCCATAGAGCCCTTCACCCCTAGGTCCAACCCCTGGTTGGCCTGCCCGATCACTTTTGATCGTAGGGATCACGATACACATATCCGGCGCGAAGGACTGGTGGCCTTGGTGTTAGACCCAATAATAAATGGGTACCATTTCACAAGGGTCCTCATGGACGGCGGCAGTGATCTCAATCTGATATATCAGGACACAGTCCGCAAAATGGGGATAGACCCGACACAAATAAGCCACAGTAACACTACCTTCAAGGGAGTAATACCAGGCCAAGAGGCCCACTGCACGGGCTCTCTACTACTAGAGGTGGTATTCGGTTCTCTCGATAACTTCTGAAGTGAAACGTTAACTTTTCACATCGCTCCATTCTTTAGTGACTTTCAAGCACTACTCGGAAGGGCGAATTTCGCTCGTTTTAACACAATACCGCATTATGCTTTCTCAAGCTCAAGATGCCCGGTCCATGAGGCGTCATTACAGTTAGCGGAAATACCAACCGTTCTTCACGTACGAAAGAGGACGTGGCGGCTTTAACAGCCGCACACTAGACGGCCTCACCAACCAGAAAAAATGGCAGGACGTCAAGACCACGGACACGGTTAGACGAGTCTGGCGTTCCATCATACATGCATGAGATTGGTTCTCAAACCCTCATAACACGATACCAGGGGCTTCCCACGTGTAATCAGGGCCAGCCCAGCTCAACTAGGCTTCTCTGGAATTCTGATAACTCATTCTTCTTTTCGGCATGACAACTTTCACCTAAGTTCTTTCTTTTTGCAGGTTACAATCGTGCTACACCCGTCCAGGACATGGCACAATGGAGACACAGGCGCAGACGTGCAGCAGGGACCCGCCCAAAGGTTCCTTTTTAGATTAAGGCCCTGCGTAAACCTTTTTTACTGTCTCTTGTTGCTCACATCCTCCGGATACTCCACACAACCGAGAAGGATGCCGGCGTTATTGTCATGTGTCCACGCCAGGATTTTGCATGTACCCGGACACATGGGGTTTCTTACAAAGGGCATTGTTTAGCCCGGTATATGTTATAAAGACCAAACACCTTAGGGAGTGTTTGGTGTCGCGAGTTTGGCCCTATATGCATCAGCTCTGAATCATGTCTTTGGTCAAATGCTGGGTTTGCCTGGCTCTCAGGTTTTGGTACCTTATGTTCCGTTATATCGGCTAAGGTAGCACTCAGAGAACTACTGCGATTGTGCCCTGGTTCATCCAGATGAGCACCTCTGTAGAGAAAGCCGAAAACTGACTGTCATGATATAGCGAGAGACTGGTTAACCACTCGATGACTACTCGGAATCTTCAGGATTCCTCTGCATTAACGAAGGGCCGTTTCCCGGTCATGTACGTACGCGCACCATATTCAGACGAGCGCAGAAGTACCAGGGGCTATATAGTAGCCCCACTGTCAAACTCCTATGGCTAAGTGAAAGTGATAAGGCAATATAGTCCGATTGCCTCGTTCGCTACGCTATCACCTCCTTAATGGACCAAGACGTTGGATCAAGTGTGGATATGCATCTTTTGCGAACACCCCCGCATTATATGTGTGGGGGCGGAAGCCGACGAGTGCAAATTTTCAGGTTATATACATATATACATAAACGGCCGCATAGGAGGCATCATAGTACTTTCAGGAAAAAGTATAAATACAGCCTTGATTAATTCAGAAAAACTTTGCTTGTACAATGGGACTACATGTCACTGGAAAATAATATTCTTCGAGCACTGAGCCTCTATCGAACGAGCACCTTCAAGGACTTCTTCAAAGTAGTTCTCGGCAGCAACTCGGCCTATGGCCGAGCCCTGTGCCACAACAGTGGTGGCCTCCATCTCTGCCCAGTATGTTTTGACACGGGCAAGGGCCATCCGTGCACCTTCTATGCACGATGATCTCTTTATAGCATCGACGCGTGGCACAGCTTCAAGGAATTGTTGCACTAAGCTAAAATAGCTACTCGGCCTTGGCCCTCCCGGCCATAGGTGATCCACAACGGATCTCATGGCAAGTCCGGACAACCTATGGAGCTCGGCCCAACCGGTCAATTGCTCATTCAGCAGCAGCGGACGGACTGGAGCGTGAAACAGCGACCAAAACAGCTTTTCCACTTCGGGACCTTTCTGATCCTTGAAGTACTCGGCTGCGTCAGTAGCACCTGCAGCCAAATCCATGTACGCGTCCGCAGAACTCCATAGCCAGTCCAAAGGAGCATATTTCGGATCTCCGAACTTAGTCCGCAACAAGAAGGGCTTCCTAGACACGATATCTGCAGCTTGATTCAGCTCCTCCTTCGTCGCTCTAATTTTGGAGCGGGCTTCCTTGGCAGCCACCCGGGCCTTCTCCAGGTCCGTCGCCTTCGCCCGGTTTTCTTCTTCAAGAAGCTGGTAATGGTCAGCGGCATCTTTTAACTCTACGGCCATCTTGGCTATTTTTTCCTTGCTCTCGCAATGCGCGGCCTGTTCGGCCCTTAACTCTTCGGCCACCTTTAAAGCGGCCACATTGCTACTCCTTGCTTGCTCCTTGGCTCGGGCAAGCTTCGCCCGAAGGGTCTCCATGGTGGCAGCTTCATCTGCAGTCACAACATGTTAATGATACTGGCATCATGTTGCTCTTATTATGTGACGATCACCAGAAAAATCACTCACCCTGTGCCTCGTCAAGCTGCTTGTTGACAAGCACGATGGCGGCATCTGCCGCATCCAGTTGCCGCTTTAGTTTGGCAAAACCATCAGTCCGGCTCACCACCGGAGCTTCAACTACCTTCACATAAAGGCAATCTGGTTATTACCTGGGACTATGATCCGCTGTTTGCCGCCGTTCCCGACGACAACCAGAGTCTCAGGGGCTACTATCTGCATGGGCATACCTAACGTATGTGGTACTATTAAAGGCATATATTGTTTCACGTACCTCGAAGCCTTTCAGCAGACTCATAAAAGCTTCGTGCAAACCGCTTTCAGCGGATGAAATCCTTTCAATTACCGTACCCATTAGCGTACGACGCGCTTCCGAGATGACAGCTTGCCCCAGAAGATCCTTTAGCGCGTTCGACCGCACATTGTACAGACCCTTGTTCTCGCTCCCCTCAGGAGCCGGATACTGGGGATGCCGGGCAGCCAAAGGGTTATCCTCTGGCCCTAGTGGATCCATAGATACCCTTCGCGACGACACTTCAAGGTCGCCCGCTTATTGAGTTGGGGAGTCCGGGGGGAGGCATTTCGCTCTCCATCATCTCCGGAAGAAGATCCCCCGAAGATGAACTCTGTCGAGAAGGGCTGCGATCCAGACTATAATTTATAAGCATTGATTATTGTCTTCGGAAGTAAGATAGGATATCGTCACTATTAAGTACCTTTTGATTACTTATAGCTCGGTAGAGGGCAAATCCCCGCGCGGACATTGTGCGGCCAGAATACCCTCCGAGGCAGGACCCTCTGGCGGAGATTTCTTCTCCCGTTTGGAAACCTTAGTTTCCGGATCTTCAGAGGTAGTCCTCTTCCTTCCCCGGGGAGAAAGAATGTCAGATTCTTCCCCTTGGTTATCCTCCCTCGCGGAGGCGCTCATTCCCTCGATTGGAATAGATAGCGATGGAGGCCCGCTTTCGCCCTCTTTATTCCCCCTTCATCTTCCTTTGAGGGCACTAGACAAGGTGCTGGCTCGAGCATCTTTTCCGGCACCGGATTGTCCAACCCCTCAGGAAGGGGAGCCGAACACTGGATCGGCTTCGCCTTTGTTATCCAGTCCTGGTCAAAAAGCGATTCTTAATAATGATGTCATGATAAATAAAAGGACAGTGTGTTCGGCCATGGGATTACTTACTTGGGTAGCGGGGTGATTGCAGCTTAGGCCCACGTCCTCGGTGGTGTCTGGACACTCTATTTGGGGTCCGAAGAACGATTTGTACATCTCCTCGTGTGTCATGCCGAGGAAATGCTGAATAGCGTGCGGTCCTTCCGGGTTGAATTCCCACATACGAAGGGGTCGGCGTTTGCAAGACTGGACTCGATGAACCAACATAACTTGCATTACCATAACCAGACTGAAATCTCCCTCGAAGAGATCTCGGATACGACTCTACAGTATTGGCATGTCCTTGGATGGACCCCAGCTTAGCCCCCCGCTGATCCATGACATCAGTTGTGGTGGGGGCCCGAGCGAAAGGTGGGGCAGCTACCCATTTGGCACTTCGGGGAGCTGTGATGTAAAACCACTCCCGCTGCCACAATCCGGACACCTCTAGAAAGGAACCCTTTGGCATGGAGCGTCAGCAATTTTTCTTATTAAAGCACCTCTGACGGTGTCCTGGACTAGGGGGTACTCACCACGTCGTATCCCGATCTGTTAGATTGGGCCGAGGACCCCCATGGCCGTATACTCATGGGCCAGTTCGGACAGCTGCCGCATACATGGAAGATTCTACAAGACTTGGTGATCAAGACAAGGACTCCTCCCCACCGGCGTATTCGGCTAGGACTCTTGTTATCCTAGGCCTCTGGTGCATTATATAAACCGAGGCCAGGCTAGTCGATAGATCATATACATACAATCATACCATATGCTAGCTTCTAGGGTTTAGCCTCTCTGATCTCGTGGTAGATCTACTCTTGTACTGCCCATATCATCAATATTAATCAAGCAGGACATAGGGTTTTACCTCCATCAAGAGGGCCCGAACCTGGGTAAAACATCGTGTCCCCTGCCTCCTGTTACCATCCGCCTTAGACGCACAGTTCGGGACCCCCTACCCGAGATTCGCCACTTTTGACACCGACAATGGTGCTTTCATTGAGAGTTCCGTTGTGCGATCGGCAAAAGGATCGATGGCTCGCCTGCAAATCAACTACGACTTCGGCATCTTTGTCACCAGCTCGACTGGTCACCTTGGCTCGACCAAGAACTGTGCCCAACCTCCGATCGTCATGTTCGGATGAGGGCCTTCATAAACATCAAGTCTAATCTCTATCAAGATCATGGAGGAATCATCCATGGAGCTTGGAGGCTCAACATCAACATTGCCCTCGGGCGACCGTGCTATTTTTCCGAACAGCAAACTTGTATCCGCTGCCACCACCTCTTAGAGCATCGCTTTGATAATCCCTTTGGTGGAATTCTGCGGAATTGAGTCTAAAACAGCCATGCAAAATTTCGCCGAGTTCCGATGGAGGAATCTCCGACAATCTACGATATACCGGAGCCCTGTCAAATCTGGACGGGAATCTAGACGAGTTTAGGGCGTGGTCTCCAGAGCCTAGCTCTGAGGTCCTTTGGAAGATCCAACCATTCATCTACTGCGGAATTTCCATATCTACCACCCCTCCAAATTTCATCTCGATCCGACGGTTCAAACTCCGGGAACCTTCCGATGGGTGGATCAATTTTCGGATCCGTTTTCTGTGCGAATACGGATCCGACCCGAATTCATGTTTCGTTATGAACGTGACATTGGACAACCTTTTTAGAGGAATTCTCTTCTAGGGTATTGTGCGTTGTTTTTAAACATGTGCCCGTAAATTTTTAAGCCTCCCCTGAGGTCGCCTTCATCATCATGCTGGTGTCAAACCAGTCCGGCGATATTGCTCCAAGGCTGCCGACCTGCGCTAGACACGTCGTCACTTTGTTGAGTCGAGCTCAACTTCTTCGGATCATCATCTTGGAAAGCCGAACAAGAGTATGGCATCGCGAAGGATAAATCATCACCAACATCGCCGCCCCACGTATTACACGGAGCGGGCATACCGGCATTGTCGCACGGTCACTTCATCAACCGGCATCGACCACGTCACGTACTACATCGGCAGGGCTGCACTATTGCTTCTTCAAGCTGGTGTCCATCACGCCGACCTACTTCGACTCATCGGCTGACATCGAGGCTTCGACATCTCGGCTGGACCGGGGGCTTCGCCATCTCTTCATCAACCTACTCCGGAGACTTCGGTGTCAGTAGCCGACCAGCTCCGTCACGTTAGCTGGACCGAGGGCTTTTCCTCGGCGATCCAACCTTTGCCAGCATCGCCATACCGTTGCTTTATCGCCCATCAGGCAATGGGCGTGCGGATCGAGTCCCAATTTTGGGAATCACCTTTCTTTGGATTGCTACAACAAATAAACCAGGTGCTATTAATCCTAGTATTTTTTGCTTGTTTGGGTTTATTTTTCCCAAGGAATTATTACTCTAGTTTGTCCATCATCTGTACACAGGTCTATCAAACGATGGCCGCATTAACGACGGTCGCGTGGTGGTTCGGTCAATTTCCGTACATAGTCCGGCGAACGCCGCATCCGGAACTCAGACCGACCTGTGAATTCAGGCTTTGCCACGCCTTTACCGCATCACGCCGACGCCCTGCATCGACATTGACTTCGGCGCTAGGCCATATTTCTTTTATTACTCACTTTGCATAAATTATTTATTATGCAACGATTTTTTTTAATTATTATTATTACTATTATCTCCGGTTTGCACTATTTTTTGTGCACAGGAAAATGACCCGGGGACTTCGTCGTCACTCTGTCGGTCTGCATTGACTGTGCTATGTCACCACTTCGGTGTGTCGAGCTCTCCGCTCCGCCACCTCAGGGCCGGCTTGGGGGATGGAACCTTGTCCCACATCAAGCTCGGACAGCGTCATCAATGCCGAACACATTAACCAGCTAAGTCGCTTTCATGCTCAAAGTTTTAATTTTTAACTTGTGTTCGGTTCGACCAAGCATTATACTTTTTTGGAAAAAAGTTGCTTATAAAAAATTTCCTTGTCCAAACTTTGTTTGTGATACACATATTCAAATACCCCGTTTATTTGGGGGCTTCCTTTATGAATCTTTTCCTCTTGCATATGATTATACTTGTACGGCTTCGTTCCTTGTTCGTGTATTACGCCACAATATGCACCATATTGACTTAAGCGATTTGCAAGCTGGGTTGCCTGGCTCCTATGCTTACCCCTACGTTGCCGATTGTTCGGCTAGGGAGTAAAGGGAGCACCTCTGCAATTGTCACGACCGGGTCCTCCGAGCTCTGACCTCATACTGGGTGAAGCCGAAAGCTAGCGCTCTTATTGTTTTCAATCATGGTCGGCACACAACGGAACTCATGAGTACAAAAAATCTATTGCACAAGTCTCATAGCAATAATGAGCACCGAAGAAAGGTATCGGTGGGGGTACTATTTTCTTCGAAGATGCTTCTTACACTTCGTCTGTAATATAGCATAAGTTCCCTGAGCACGCTTTGTTTGTTACAGCCTTATGGCCCGGTTGCCTGGTTATCGGAAACACTATCGATATTCTCGACAGGTGGAGTACATAACACTTTTCGGTCCTTGACCGAAGAGGGAGAAGCCGACGGTCGGTTAAGACGCGTTTAAAGTTCGGTTGAACAAAGATATGATATAAGTACTTCGGTACATACAATCATTATACATAAAATTCTTTTACCCAAGTCACTTGGGGGCTCTTTAAATTTATATGAGCTATTTTATAATAAATGTTTTTTCTTCTTGGGCGTTGCAAAGTCTTTTTTTTATCGCTCCTTTTTCGACGTGAGTGTGTGGTCAATAGCCAGATAACCAATTTTCTCTCTAGTGACCTCTCGAGTTTAGTTTGCTAAACTGGCCTAATGAGAAGTACTCCGCCTTCGGGATAGGAGGTTGAAGCCGTAGGCTGACCCGCTTGGAGTCTTGAGATAGGATGTGTCATGTTAAAGCACGACAGAAGCACTCTTTTTTTCTAAGACCAATTTTTGGATTGGCACCGAACACTTGATCTTGTTCGGACGTCATGTTTTTACTGACGTTTTCTGGTTTTCTAAGCTTTTGGCACTTTTAAACTATTTGTGTGTTTTTAGCACAATTCTTGCAGTGCAACACCGGACACCTTTAGAGATTCGGAAAAAACATTCTCAAATATTGCTATATATGCATCGGTTTCAAATTGTGTCTTCGGTCAATAGTTGGGTTGCCCAGCTCCTGCTCTTGCTTCCTATGTTCCGCTTTGTTCGGCTAGGCGTGCAAAGGGAGAACCACTGCGATTGTGCTTCCAGCTTACATGGTTAAGCACCTCAGTGGAGAAAGCCAAAAACTGACTGTCACAATAAGCGTGATCCGATGACTGTGTTAAATGACGGGCCATTCATAACAATGGCCGAATTGTTTACGGCTTGACCTCGACTGTCGCTGAACACTACCGGGGGCTATTAACTAGCCTCCCAAATTAAATCCTTGATATTTTGCTCTTATATTAGAGCTGAGGTTTCATGATCATGCTTAACATGACAACCCAAAGAAAGGAACCGATAGCGGGACTATTTTCTTTGGAAGACATTTCTTATGTTAAACAGTAATATAACATATCTCTCTGCGTACCTTTGTAAACCGTATGGCCAGATTGCCTTGTTTGTCGTAAATCTTTGCCCTCATAAAGGCTTTATAAAGTAGGACAAACACTCCTCGGCTACTGGCCGAGGAGGTGGAAACCGATGGTTGGTCAACAAAGTTTTGTAAAATGCGGATCCGAGCATTAATGACGTAAAGTACTTGGATAGATAGAGTCATTACACATAATTTGTGATTTTACTATGGATATCAATCATTAATTCGGCCACCCGTGCCCGCATTAAGGCTCGGGGGCTACTGGGCTTCAGGCTTATCATTTACTAATTTTAAAGGGGCGTATCGATCACCTGATCTGGTTGCCACCCGACCAGTGTCTCGGGGGCTACTGCATTGGTAATCCAGTGCAGAAAATTTAAGTGCAAGATAGTTTTCGAGGAGATTATGATCCTCAGGTTGGTCGGTTGCACCCAACCTGAGTCTCGAGGAATGAGCACGCCACTTTTTGTGTCCCAAAGTATTCTGCCAAGCTAGGACTTGATCCTCGGGCCAATTTTGCAAATCAACCTGAGTCTCAGCGGCTACTGGAATCGGTGGTCTTACATCATCCTTCAAGTGCATCTCGGGTTTTAAACCGATACACACGTTGGGGGGTTACTGGCTATATATCTTGGCAGAGAATAAATTGCACCAATCAGAAATATTGACAAAAAATTGGCCCACAGTCAGGGTGGTGCACCACCTCAGAAGTAGCCCGGCATAAAGCTCGGGCGCTAGTGGCTGGCTCCATAGAGGGCATTTCCAGCATTAAGCTCGGCTAAACTCCTTCAACCTTTTTGAACCAAGGTGATATGACACCTCGGATATAGTCCGGTGTTGGAGCCCGGATACAGTCCGGCGTTGGAGTTTGGACATAGTCCGGCGTTGGAGCTCGGATACATTCCGGCGCTGGAGCTTGGAAAGCGGTCCGGTGTTGGTGCTCGGCTGCAAAGGATACCTCGAGTGCAGTCCGGCGTTGGAGCTCGGACACAAGAGGATGCTGCCGCCCGGGAACAACTTCAAACCCGAGGTGTGGCATAAAAATAACAAGGCATTGATAAAGGCAGAAGACTTAAAGGGCTCCTCTGATACCCGATGTGTGAGATCTTCAGATTTAGCTCGGCAATCCTCAAGATAGAAGAGGGGAAGATTTGTTGAACCAGTTTTCAAGACCGACGACCGAAGACAAAGAACGGTTCGGAAGAATCGAGGAGCGTCCCCAACTTGAAGACCGGTTCAGGGGGCTACTGACGGTGTCCTGGACTAGGGGGTACTCACCACGTCGTATCCCGATCTGTTAGATAGGGCCGAGGACCCCCATGGCCGTATACTCATGGGCCAGTTCGGACAGCTGCCGCATACATGGAAGATTCTACAAGACTTGGTGATCAAGACAAGGACTCCTCCCCACCGGCGTATTTGGCTAGGACTCTTGTTATCCTAGGCCTCTGGTGCATTATATAAACCGAGGCCAGGCTAGTCGATAGATCATATACATACAATCATACCATAGGCTAGCTTCTAGGGTTTAGCCTCTCTGATCTCATGGTAGATCTACTCTTGTACTACCCATATCATCAATATTAATCAAGCAGGATGTAGGGTTTTACCTCCATCAAGAGGGCCCAAACCTGGGTAAAACATCGTGTCCCCTGCCTCCTATTACCATCCGCCTTAGACGCACAGTTCGGGACCCCCTACCCGAGATCCGCCGGTTTTGACACCGACAACCTCCGCACGCTGCGTACTGCCCTTTGACCATCTTCGGCTTCACATCGAAGGTCTTGAGCCACAGGCCGAAGTGAGGGGTAATGCGGAGGAAGGCCTCACATACAACGATAATTGACGAGATGTGAAGAAGGGAATCCGGGGCCAGATCATGAAAATCCAGCCCGTGATAGAACATAAGACCTCTAACAAAGGGATCCAGAGCGAGGCCTAGTCCTCGTAGGAAGTGGGAAACGAACATGATGCTCTCGTTGGGTTCGGGAGTAGGGACGACCTGCCCTCGGGTGGGCAGCCTATGCGAAATTTCGGCGGTCAAATATCTGGCCTCCCTCAACTTCTTGATGTCCTCCTTTGTGACGGAGGAAGGCATCCACCGGCCTTGAAGGCTGGATCCGGACATGATTGAAGGTCCGAAGCGCCTGACCTGAGCTTTGGATGTTAGAGCTCGAGGTGGGGGAAGGATTCGATTGAGCGCGGGAGGGGAAAAAGAAAAGGCCATGTCCCTTTAGAAAGAGGGTGAATATCAGGCGTCCCCCTCGTGGCTGTTTGAGACTTACCTAAGATCTAGGAGTCATACCAACAGGCACGGTTGGGTTACCCATGTTTGTATTGATGAGAATCCCGTGATAAGGGAAACACGATCTCTGCTTTGACAAGACGTGTCAAGAAACCACCTCGCGTTATGTGCAGGGCTGGTTAAAGAAAAACGGTTCAAATAATGACTGGGCCGTGGCGTGATGTCATGCTATCCAAACGTGTCAGCGGATTAGATTTGTGGAAATATTACTCTCTCTATGGTGGTGCGTGAAACTTATTTTGCAGGGTCGGGCACTATCCTTGTATTCAAACTCTTCCATGGTGTATTCAGAGGAGGAACCCACCTTGCAATGCCGAAGACAACACTGCATGCCGGACTCATCGTCATTGAAGCCTGGTTCAAGGGCTACTAAGGAAGTCCTGTATTAGGGGGTCTCCGGACAGCCGGACTATATGCTTTGGCCGGCCTGTTGGACCATGAAGATACAAGATTGAAGACTTCATCTCGTGTCCGGATGGGACTCTAATTGGCGTCGAAGGCAAGCTAGGCAATACGGATATGGATATCTCCCCCTTTGTAACCGACCTTGTGTAACCCAAGCCCCCTCCGGTGTCTATATAAACCGGAGGGTTTAGTCCATAAGACAACATACAATCATACCATAGGCTAGCTTCTAGGGTTTAGCCTCTCTGATCTCATGGTAGATCTACTCTTGTAATACTCATATCATCAAGAACAATCAAGCAGGACGTAGGGTTTTACCTCTATCAAGAGGGCCCGAACCTGGGTAAAACATCGTGTCCCCTACCTCCTGTTACCATCCGCCTTGCACGCACAGTTCGGGACCCCCTACCCGAGATCATCAACCATCCTCCATCACTAATTTCGTGATGCTCACCGCCGTGCGTGAGTAATTCCATCGTAGGCTTGCTGGACGGTGATGGGTTGGATGGGATCTATCATGTAATCGAGTTAGTTTTGTTAGAGTTTGATCCCTAGTATCCACTATGTTCTGAGATTGATGTTGCCATGACTTTGCTAGCTTAATGCTTGTCACTAGGGCCCGAGTGCCATGATTTCAGATCTGAACCCATTATGTTTTCATCAATATATGAGTGTTCTTGATCCTATCTTGCAATTCTATAGTCACCTATTATGTGTTATGATCCGTTAACCCCGAAGTGACAATAATCGGGATACTTACAGGTGATGACCGTAGTTTGACGAGTTCATGTATTCACTACGTGTTAATGCTTTGTTATGGTTCTCTATTAAAAGGAGGCCTTAATATCCCTTAGTTTCCGTAAGGACCCCACTGCCACGGGAGGGTAGGACAAAAGATGTCATGCACGTTCTTTTCCATAAGCACGTATGACTATATTAGGAATACATGCCTACATTATATCAATGAACTGGAGCTAGTTCTGTGTCACCCTAGGTTATGACTGTTACATGATGAACCGCATCCGGCATAATTCTCCATCACTGATCCATTGCCTACGAGCTTTCCATATATTGCTCTCCGCTTATTTACTTTTCCGTTGTTATTGCTATCATCACTACAAAATACCAAAAACATTACTTTTACTACTGTTACCTTTTGCTACCGTTACCACTACTATCATATTACCTTGCTACTAAACACTTTGCTGCAGATATTCAGTTTCCAGGTGTGGTTGAATTGACAAGTCAGCTGCTAATACTTGAGAATATTCTTTGGCTCCCCTTGTGTCAAATCAATAAATTTGGGTTGAATACTCTACCCTCAAAAACTGTTGCGATCCCCTATACTTGTGGGTTATCAATATTCCACAAATCCTTTGTCTTGATGTCGTCACTCCTAGCATACCCAAGCTTGCCCTTCAACCTCATAACAGCATCATCGAAACCATAATTCGAGGGCCTAGGGGGGGTACGATTACCTTGAGGGAACCCAAAGAGATGGTGAATAGCATCACTTGTAATACGTATAACCTTGTTCGCCTCACCCATGTCCAAAATCATGGTTGAAGGGTCAATCCTCGTGTAGATGTTGCCCATCAAAGGATGAGAAATGTTGGAATCAACCTTCAAGTCAAACACACAACCAAAACCAGCCTTGATAACCCTCGTCTTGTGCCTAGCTTGTAGCATTTCCGCACACGTCTTGACCTCTCCTAGTGAGCAGCGAACCGTCTTGCTAAAACTTTTCGCCTAACCTCCTCCTTGGCCACCTTCTTCGGGCGTTTTGCCTTCTCTCTTCCTCCTCTCAGGCCGCTCCACAAGCTAATACTGAAAAAAATACATTGACAAGGAAAAAAGGCAGAACAATGAGAGACACAAGCTTCACCAAAATTCCAATAATGCCTACATACGCACTACATCTGAGAAGTCCAACTATGTTTACATAGGTAGTACAACCATGTATGACAAGAAGTAAAAGATACTTTCAAATTGTTGGATTTACAAAGTAGAAGTTCAACCATGTATACCAAGACAGTAATCAAACATGTATCTCAGAAGTCCAACTATGTCTACATAGGTAGTACAACCATGTATGACCACAAGTTAACATGCTTTCAAAAATGTTGGAAATTTAAAAAGCAGAAGTTCAACCATGTACACTAAGGCAGTAACCAAACATGTATACCAACAAGTTAAGCTAATTTCTTCATGTATATACCCAGAAGTCCAACTATGTACACAAAGGCAGTAATACCATAAAAGCAAAGCACATCGGCTAATTTATTCGTCTATATGGAGCAGAAGGTCAGCTTTGTACGCCAAGGCGGTGCTAAAAACAAATAAAACTACAGCAATAGCGACAAATGCTCTAAAAACAGTAAACATGAGACATTCATACCTGATTAGCGGCAGCATCATCATCGTCGTCGTCCTCATCATCAGCATTGAAATCAGCATCATCCTTGTCCTCTGGATTAACACGAGAACGCTTCTTCACATGCTTGTTGACCTTTGCAGGTGGAACCTTGCGCTTCACGCCGCATTTCTTCCCCTTACCAGATGCACCAGCACCAAGCGGAGAAGGTGCAGGTGCGGCAGTGGCAAGCACACGAGGACTACGGCGTGGCGTACCACCAAGGCCTAGCCCTTCATCTTCAACAACTTCTGTAGGCCTTGAAACACATGGGCTCCTCCGAGGAGTACTTCACCAACTACTAACGTCCTCGCAGCGGTCTTCTTGATTTTCTTCTTAACAGGGACAACTGTGCCATCACTGCCACACGGCACATCTTCCTCAACAGTGAGCTCGGCCGCATGAACAGATCTAGGAACATCAGAACCTTTCTCAAGGCGGGCCACCCTCTTCTTGTCAAAATCTTCTTGCTTCTTCCTCTTACGTTGGTCCTCCAGGAGAAGCTGAAGAGGCACATCCTTGGGTTGCGTGACAGGTTCAGTGCCATCAATAGACTGCGACTGCGTCTCTGACATCTGAAGAGAGCACAAAGGATCCGGAACGGAATCACAACCTTTGACTGACGGAGCCCCCTCCTCGGCAGTAGCAGGGGTTTCTGATAAACCCAACTCAGATAAAACATCGTTGACGGTGTTCACAGCTTCCTCCTCTGTGGACACATCTGCAAAGAACACAAAAAATCGAAAAAACATGGCTCAAAACTTTAAAATGAAAAGTCAGGAACAAAAACAAAAACAACCGACATGAAAAAGCTAAAAAAAACATGGCTCAAAACTTTAAAATGAAAAGAAAAGGGGTTTCACATACTAGGTGAAGCAAGAGCTGCAGAAGCAAGATCCTTGAGGCTTGAAAAATTCTCAAGGCTCGAAGCAACCTCGGCAATCACAGTCAAAGGGATCATGGGTGATTTAGCCACATCAGATATTGGAGCATCAGTATTAACCTTTGAAGCTCCATCTTGATCGCAGGCATTTTTTCAGAACTATTCAACTCATCACCAACTACAAAAAATGCAAGTAAAAAGGCAGCTGAGTTCTAATGCACAATCCTACACGAAAGGGACTTCTACTTTGACAACAATGTCCAATACCCAGAAGTTCAACAATACCTAACAAAGCAGTAAACACAACAAACAAACTAAATATCTACAAACTAAATATAAAAACAATCTACACCAGAGGGGCTACTACACATGAATGTCCAGAAGTTCAACGATATATAACAAAGCAGTAAAACAAAATGTGCATAACAGAAGTTCAACCAAATTTCATTATAAACAAACAATAATTAATACCAGAAGTTCAACTATGTGACCCAAGCAAGTAGCACATAAAAAATGTAGCATGACCACAAATAGTATTTCACAGGCAAACTAAATATCAATACCATCAACATGATAACAAAAAAACAAAGATATACACTACAAATATGAAACATCTGGGAAGTCCAACAACACTTGGTGACATAGTTTCACCTGCAAAATCATCAACTACAAAGTAAGCAAACACTATTCTAACTCAAACTAATGGTAAAAAAGCATACACATAACCTTTCCTAGAAGTTCACACTATTAAGAATGGCAGTCCAACATGAATACTAAGGGAAGATATGGGCAGACATATATAAGAATAATGGTATTTAAAATACAAGATACAACTACATTAAGATACCTGGAGAAGGTTTTGAAGCCATGACAACACAACCGGCTTGATGAATGCAACTCCAAACACTAGAACAACCTGCTAAAAACAGGGGATTGATTGCATATAGTTAGCAAGTACAAAATCATACAACAAAATACAAAAAGAAACTGAATCAAACCCTAGAATGAAACAACCAGAATATACCAACAAGTATAAAAAGATGAACAGTAGCACATCTAGGCAAGCACAAACAAAAAAAGAATCCATAAACTATCTAGCATGTGAGAGACACAATATAGACTTCGAAATCAAAAACACTAAAACAAATTAGATACATCAGATCCAGCATCACACCACACCCTCTCTTACATGCATCTGAATGCTGAAATCAAGAAAGGGGAAATGAAATACACACAAGACTGAAGGGACAAATAGCACAGACAAGCATCACATAGAAATCTGACCACGGGGGAATGCAATCCACCCACCACACGCACAAGAACCCTACCTAATCTACCACCAAATCATCAGAAGAAGGGGGTAGAGAAGCGGACGCGGGAGCACATAGGAGGAGGACTCGACAGATCTGGCGAAAATAGAAGCAAGCATTAGGGCGGGGCATCACTTGTACCTCTCCAGACGACCCCCGCACGCACGAATCCGCGGTGTTTCTTCAACTCCCCACGACGCCACGCGCACCTTGCAACTACGCAGGCAGTTGCCGCCCTCGCTTTGGAGTAGGAGAGAGTGGGATGGGCGAGGGAGAGCGGGGCGTGGGGGACAAATAGGAGTGGAGGCATGTGCCGGTTACTTCACTCACGAGGGCAGAGGATAGGGGCGGAGAAATTGGGAGGAGTTGCAGGCGACGAAGGCAGCGGAGCGACGGAGAGGGGGGGAGAGAGCGAGCGACAGGGGAAGAGGGGTTTTCTGACAGGTGGTGGCGAGGGAGATGGTCAATTAATGCCTCTCGGTCGTGGGACTTGCAATGCAGGAGAAATTACAGTTTTAACCCCCCCCCCCCCAACAGCTAAAAAGTAAATACATCTATACATAAAATGAATGCACCATTTGAATGCATCTATTATAATGAGATAAGATCACACAACAGCACTGCTGATATCCTTAAAACCAAAATTAGATGGCAAATACACTACCAAAGGAAGAAAAATACATACATAAATATGCACCTAAAAAACAAGAGAAAGAAGTTCAAAAAATAAAGAACAGAAGTTCAAGTACTCTAATAAAAGAAGTAAAGAAATAAGAATAAATAAACCCAAAGAAACAAAAAGAAGAAGTTCAAGTACAAAAACAGATGAAGTTCATATCTAACTAAAACACGCACCCTAAACCCTAAAAACCCTAAGATAGATAGTGGGGTCACGGATGTGACGGACTAGCCTCTGAATGCGATGACGCGGCACGCCGCATCGTCGCCTGGTCCGGCTCGTTCCTGTCTCCGCCTCGCAGGGGGAGGGGACGGGGGTCCCGACCCCCTCCCCCTGCTCAGCCTCGCGCTACCGCATTGCTGCGCGCTAGGATTTGACAGGACGCGATGCAGTTATTCTATTTCCACCCCCACCGCACACACCCTAAACCCTAAAAACCCTAAGATAGATAGTGGGGTCACGGATGTGACGGACTCGCATCCGCATACGACGACGCGCACGTCGCGTCATGGCCTGCTTCGGCTCGTTCCTGTCTCGGCCTCGCAGGGGGAGGGGAGGGGGTCCTGAACCCCCCTCCCCCCTGCTCGGCCTCGCGCTACCGCATTTGTCAATACGTGCAATGCCGATTTCAATGTCTACAAAAATATTTAAATCCAAAAAATAACAAACTCAAATTAACATGTTAAAAACGATTATCACACAGAAGTTCAGGATAGTTATTCAGTGAAGAACAACAACTTTATAAGAGAAAAAATAGAAAATATGCATATCCATCGCCCAATTACATGGTTGTTCATGGGACTAAGTCAAAAAAATCCAAACCAATGCAAAGAATGAAAAGTAACATAAAAAAGAAGGAAATACAGAGGACTTGCTTTATTACTTTGCAAAAGAAGTAAAAGCAGAAATTCACGTATAAACAGCATAGAAGTCCAGCTTCTACAACGACCCTTACATGATCTGGAAAAAGTGCATGCATACTTGGCAAAAGATCTTGTAAGTTTCACGTTAAACACATACTGAAGTTCAACCATTGTTCAAAGTATGCAATCATGTTACAAAAAAATAAGTAAGATATGCATTTATATTTGGGAATAATCCCATAGTTGCCCATGGAACAAACTCAAACCCAAATTTGAAATTTGAAATTACAAAAAAAGAAAAAATATAGCTCGATGCTGCACCGCCTTGCAATGTGGAAACCAGGAAGTTCAATCACTGGTACCATAGAAGTCCAACTAATACCACAGAATGTGGATGTTCCAAAAAAAACTAATCCCAAAGACAGAATAAATGTAAAAAGGATGATTTGTGTGTCTATGGACCAGCTCCACATTTACGTATTATGAGTACTCTAAAAAACAAAAACGGCGAAAGTAAAAACATGCATAAAAACGACGGAAGTCCTAGCACAAAAGGTGCAGAAGTCCAATTCGTAAGACAGACAGTAGAATCATTGGAAAAATACACGCTAACGAATTTGTTTTTTAGATTTAATCACTTGGGTGACTACACCTTCTCAGTCCGCGACCTCGAACGATATCCTACTACGCCCAAACATCAAAACGACAAAGCCACCAAGTTGTCTCATCAAAGAACCGGAACTAACACTGGCGGACACGAGATCCAATCGCCCGATTTCAGGGTTGTATCCGCCTGCCCGATCAAATTAACAACGCATGAACGGTCCAATCTCACTACTACAATCAAATCCGCCCTCTATATTCAAATAAAAACAACAAAATCCACATAAGCCGCGGAACCACTCCCGCGGACAAAGAACACAGAACCCGGAATCAAATCCATTGAAATTAACGACAAATTGTCCATGAAACTCGTAACTACACGAAATTCCCATCATGTTAGAGGTTCTAGAACATCCAATGAACGCATTAAACTTGTAAACAGACACAGGTTCATCCGCCCCGCGAGTGAATCCGCCAAAATGCAAAATTACAAATAAAAACGAGCATTTAGATGCAGGTATGGGTATCTGGATTACAGTCACATCCCAGATAACACAACCGGCCGGAATAATTCGCGAGGGAAGCCACGGTTGCGAAGATAGCCCGAAGTTCAGGTTCGTACATAGGGAAGTTCAGGCGTGTTACTCGGGAAGTTCAGGTTGTGATCAGAATATTATTCTGATCCCCTGATCAGAATAGTGTTTATGTATATATATATAGCGCTATTCATCACCCTGGGTGAGGAATAGTTATTCTTCACCCCTCTCTATTTTGACATCAATGCACCATAATTTTACGTGCCGTAAGTTATGTCTTATTTCCGACATAAAAAGAGACCGTAAGAAAATATATAATCGTCGTAAAAAAAATTATGTTATGTAACATTACAAACATAAAAACATAGTGTAAATACACATAAACTGCAAATTTTCTTATCTTATAAACTATATTTTTATTTTTTATGCGAAATTTTACGTAATGAATCAATAGGAATGTAACTATTTAAATTCCAAGCGTAATTTTAATTATGAAATGATCGTAAGATTATCTCGGGTGAAGAATAACTTATTCTGCACCCTGGGTGATAAATAGTATCACTATATATATATATATATATATATATATATATATATATATATATATAGGGTCATGCTATTCGTCACCCTGAGTGAGGAATAGTTATTCTTCACCCCCCTCTATTTTACCATCAATGCATCATAATTTTACGTTCCGTAAGTTTTGTCTTATTTCCGACGTAAAAAAAGATCGTAAGAAAATATATAATCGTCGTAAAAGATATTTTATATTATGTAAAATTACAACGTAAAAACATAGTGTAAAATACACATAAACTATAAATTTTCTTGTCTTATGACCAATTTTTTTATTTTTTTTGTGCCAAATTTTACGTAGTGAATCAATAGGAATGTAAATATTTGAATTACAAATGTAATTTAATTATGAAATGATCGTAAAATTACCTTGGATGAAGAATAACTTGTTATGCACCTTGGGTGATGAATAGTATCACTATATATATATAGTCATATGATCTATTATGCTAAAGTAATAATTCAATCACAATTTCACGTATGAATCATAAACTTCATTGAGAACCAACAAACTCTAATCTCAGTCATTGAGACAATTGCAATTTATCATAACGTAGGAAAGAGTCAATATAAGAGCTTTTCAGCAAGTCCACATACTCAACCATCTTTTAGTCTTTCATAATTGCTAACACTCACACAATATTTATGGGTATGAAGTTTTTAATCGGACACAGAGAAAGATAGGGGCTTATAGTTTTGCATCCCAATGTTTTACCTCAAGGGTAATGTCAACAATAATAGTTCATGAAAACTCATGTCCAATTAGCTCTATATATCTGGATCTTTCCAACACATTGTGCTTGCCAAAGGATAAAATGTAAAAAGGAAAGGTGAATATCATCATGACTCTTTGCATGAAGTATAAGACAAGAATAAAAGATAGGCCCTTCGTAGAGGGAAGTAGAGGTTGTCATGCGCTTTTATGGTTGGATGCACGAAATCTTAATGCAAAAGAACGTCACTTTATATTGCCACTTGTGATATGGACCTTTATTATGCAGTCTATCGCTTTTATTTCTTTCATATCACAAGATCGTATAAAGCTTATTTTCTCCACACTATTAAGTCATACATATTTAGAGAGCAATTCTTATTGCTTGCACCGATGACAACTTACTTGAAGGATCTTACTCAATCCATAGGTAGGTATGGTGGACTCTCATGGCAAAACTGGTTTAGGGATATTTGGAAGCACAAGTAGTATCTCTACTTGGTGCAAAGAAATTGGCTAGCATGAGAGGGAAAGGCAAGCTCAACATGTTGGATGATCCATGACAATATAATTTATCTCGGATGTAAGAAAACATAACCCATTACCTTGTCTTCCTTGTCCAACGTCAACTCTTTAGCATGTCATATTTTAATGAGTGCTCACAATCATAAAAGATGTCCAAGATAGTATATTTATATGTGAAAACCTCTCTTTCTTTATTACTTCCTATTAATTGCAACAATGACCAAAACTATGTTTGTCAACTCTCAACAACTTTTATTCATCATACTCTTTATATGTAGGCTCATTACTCTCCATAAGATCCATATGATCTCTTTGTTTATTTTTATTTTATTCCCTCAAGATCATAGCAAAATAATCAAGCCCTTGGCTCAACACTAATCTTTATTATATATAGCTCACGGACTAGATTACATAAGAAGATCATAAAGCAAAACTCACAACTAGATCATACTAAAACTTTATTCTGCTGGATCAAGATATTATCAAAAGGATTGAACTAAGAAAAACGATAAAGACAAAAGTTATGGTGATACGATACCGGGGCACTCCCCCAAGCTTGGCAGTTGCCAAGGGGAGTGCCCATACCCATGTGTTTATGTCTCCTTCTTCGGGGTTGGTGATGTGATATTCTTGGTGATGATGCCCCTCGAGATACGATTCTCTTCCTCGAGCTTATTGACTTGCTGCTTGAGGTTCATTATTTCCTTATGGAGCTTGCCCGTGACGGCTAGAGCTCCTTTCACCCAAGGATGTTGCGTAGCTGCGGGAGAACAAGTAACACTATTTTTCATATATTCATAAGAAAGAAATCTAACATTGGAAGGGATGACCGACTTTGGAATAGCTGAGCTCTGTAGTTCCCCCATCGTGAGTCCTGCCCGGAAACGAGAAGTAACTTCTTGATCCTCCTCCATGGCATCTATCCTTTTCAAGTCAGCTTCCATCTCCTCCTCCATTGAGGGCCCAAAGTGATAGGCATCGTTGTTTGCCCCTGGACCTGGTGTCGAATGAGACACCCAACTCTCCCCCACTGACTCTTGAGAAGACATCTTGCTCTAAATCTGCAGCAGAAACAACTCAAAACAAAAACACGGGATATTCGTGTGATACGGTGGTCAAAACCTTCGGGAGATTATATAATGAATTTTTACCGACCAAAAGAAGAATCGTGCAAGAAAATGGAGTTCGGAGAGCACACGAGGTGCCCACGAGGCAGGAGGCACGCCCTCCACCCTCGTGGAAGCCTCGTGTCCTTTCTGGTCTGCTTCTTATTTTCCTTTTTTTATATATTCCAAAACGGAGAAATATTGCCATTAGAACTGTTTTGGAGTCGGTTTACTTACCGTACCACGTACCTATTCCTTTTTGGAGTATGAAACGTTCCGGAAAGTGTCCCTTATGTATTCCTCCGGGGTTGCGGTTTCAATAATATTAGTTTCAACATTTATGGGATTACCTAAGATATAATGTTTGATTCTTTGACCGTTCACCACCTTCGGATTTGTGCCTTCGAAGTTGTTGATTTTTATGGCACCGGAACGATAGACCTCCTCGATAACGTAAGGACCTTCCCATTTAGAGAGAAGTTTGCCTGCAAAAAATCTTAAACGAGAGTTGTATAGCAATACATAATCACCTACATTAAACTCACGTTTTTGTATCCTTTTATCATGCCATCTTTTAACTTTTTCTTTAAATAGCTTGGCATTTTCATAAGCCTAGGTTCTTCATTCATCAAGTGATCTAATGTCAAAAAGCCTCTTCTCACCGGCAAGTTTGAAGTCATAGTTGATCTCTTTAATAGCCCAATATGCCTTATGTTCTAATTCAAGAGGTAAGTGACATGCTTTACCATAAACCATTTTATATGGAGACATACCCATAGGAATTTTATAGGCAGTTCTATAAGCTCATAATGCATCATCAAGTTTCTTGGACCAATTCTTTCTAGATCTATTAATAGTCTTTTGCAAAATTAATTTAAGCTCTCTATTGCTAAGTTCTACTTGACCACTAGACTACGGGTGATATGGAGATGCAATTCTATGATTAACATCATACTTAGCAAGCATTTTATGAAAGGCACCATGAATAAAATGTGAACCACCATCAGTCATTAAGTATCTAGGGACTCCAAACCTCGGAAAAATAACTTCCTTAAGCATTTTAATAGAGGTGTTATGATCAGCACTACTACTTGGAATAGCTTCTACCCACTTAGTAATGTAATCAACATCAACTAAAATATGTGTATACCCATTAGAGGAAGGAAAAGGTCACATATAATCAAAGCCCCAAACATCAAATGGTTCAATAACAAGTGAATAATTCATAGGCTTTTCTTGACGTCTACTAATATTACCAATTCTTTGACATTCATCACAAGATAAGACAAACTTACGGGCATCCTTGAAGAGAGTACGCCATTAAAAACCGGATTGCAATACCTTGTGTGCAGTTCTATCTCCAGCGTGGTGTCCTCCATAAGCCTCGGAGTGACACTTGCGTAAGATCTGTTCCTGTTCATGCTCGGGTACACAACGTCTAATGACACCATCTACTCCTTCTTTATAAAGATGTGGGTCATCCCAGAAGTAATGTCTTAAATCATAGAAGAACTTTTTCTTTTGCTGATATGTGAAAATAGGTGGTATAAATTTAGCAACAATGTAATTAGCATAATCAGCATACCAAGGAGCAGTACGAGAAGCATTTATGACAGCTAATTGTTCATCAGGAAAGCTATCATCAATAGGTAGTGGGTCATCAAGAATATTCTCTAACCTAGACAAGTTGTTTGCAACGGGATTCTCAGCTCCCTTTCTATCAATAATATGCAAATCAACTTCTTGTAGCAGGAGAACCCATCTAATAAGTCTAGGTTTAGCATCTTTCTTTTCCATAAGATATTTAATAGCAGCATGATCAGTGTGAATAGTTACTTTAGAATCAACAATATAAGGTCTGAACTTATCACAAGCAAATACAACTGCTAAAAATTCTTTTTCAGTAGTAGCATAATTTCTCTGGGCATTTGATAACCCACAAGTATAGGGGATCGCAACAGCTTTCGAGGGTAGAGTATTCAACCCAAATTTATTGATTCGACACAAGGGGAGCCAAAGAATATTCTCAAGTATTAGCAGCTGAGTTGTCAATTCAACCACACCTGGAAACTTAGTATCTGCAGCAAAGTGTTTAGTAGCAAAGTAATATGATAGTGGCGGTAGCGGCAACAAAAGTAAAGACAGCAAAAGTAATGTTTTTGGTATTTTGTAGTGACAGCAAAAGTAAAGTACTTTTGTAAAGACAGCAAAAGTAAATAAGTGTAAACCAGTATATGGAAAAGTCGTAGGCACCGGATCAGTGATGGATAATTATGCCGGATGCGGTTCATCATGTAACAGTCATAACATAGGGTGACACAGAACTAGCTCCAATTCATCAATGTAATGTAGGCATGTATTCCGTATATAGTCATACGTGCTTATGGAAAAGAACTTGCATGACATCTTTTGTCCTACACTCCCGTGGCAGCGGGGTCCTATTGGAAACTAAGGGATATTAAGGCCTCCTTTTAATAGAGAACCGGAACAAAGCATTAGCACATAGTGAATACATGAACTCCTCAAACTATGGTCGTCACCAGGAGTGGTCCCGATTATTGTCACTTCGGGGTTGCCGGATCATAACACATAGTAGGTGACTATAGACTTGCAAGATAGGATCAAGAACTCACATATATTCATGAAAACATAATAGGTTCAGATCTGAAATCATGGCACTCGGGCCCTAGTGACAAGCATTAAGCATAGCAAAGTCATAGCAACATCAATCTCAGAACATAATGGATACTAGGGATCAAACCCTAACAAAACTAACTCGATTACATGATAAATCTCATCCAACCCATCACCGTCCAGCAAGCCTATGATGCAATTACTCACGCACGGCGGTGAGCATCATGAAATTGGTGATGGAGGATGGTTGATGATGACGACGGCGACGAATCCCCCTCTCTTGAGCACCGAACGGACTCCAGATCAGCCCTCCCGAGAGGTTTTAGGGCTTGGCAGCGGCTCCGTATCGTAAAACGCGATGATTTCTTCTCTCTGATTTTTTTCTTATCGAAACTCAATATATGGAGGTGGAGTTGGAGTCGGAGACGCAACAGGGGGCCCACGAGGTAGGGGGCGCGCCCTAGGGGGGGCACCCCCCACCCTCGTGAGAAGGGTGTGGGCCCCCTGGTCTTCATCTTTGGCGAGGATTTTTTATTGTTTTTTCTAAGATCTTCCGTGGAGTTTCAGGTTATTCTGAGAATATTTGTTTTCTGCACATAAAACAACACCATGGTAATTCTGCTGAAAACAGCGTCAGTCCGGGTTAGTTCCATTCAAATCATACAAGTTAGAGTCCAAAACAAGGGCAAAAGTGTTTGGAAAAGTAGATACGATGGAGACGTATCAGCATTGTCTAGAGTTTTACTAGCATATTGAATAACATTCAATTTGTTATCAACTCTTTGTCCTAGAACAGCCCCTACAGCATAATCACTAGCATCACACATAATTTCAAAGGGTAAATTCCAATCAGGAGGTTGAACCATAGGTGCAGAACCCAAAGCTTTCTTAGCTATTTCAAATGCTTCTACACAATCATCATCAAAGACAAAGGGAATATCTTTTGTGATAGGTTAGTTAGAGGCCAAGAGATTTTTGAGAAGTCCTTAATGAACCACCTATAAAAACCGGCATGACCAATGAAACTTCTTATACCTTTTATGTCCTTGGGACACGGCATATTTTCAATAGCATCAACCTTAGCTTTGTCAACTTCAATACCTCTTTCAGAAATTTTATGCCCCAAGACAATACCTTCATTAACCATAAAGTGGCACTTCTCCCAATTCAAGACAAAGTTAGTTTCTTCGCATCTCTGTAAAACTCGATCAAGGTTGCTCAAGCAATCATCAAAAGAGGATCCATAAACTGAGAAATCATCCATGAAAACTTCACAGATCTTTTCACAAAAGTCAGAGAATATAGCCATCATGCATCGTCGAAAGGTGGCAGGTGCATTACATAAACCAAAAGGCATACGTCTATAAGCAAAGGTACTGAAAGGGTAGGTAAAAGTAGTCTTTTCTTGATCATCAGCTGACACAGGTATTTGAGAGAAACCAGATTAACCATCTAGAATGCAAAAATGTGTATGTTTGGATAATCTTTCTAGCATTTGATCAATGAAAGGCAAAGGGTAATGATCTTTTTAGTATCTTTATTTAATTTGCAGAAATCAATTACCATCCTATAACCTGTAATAATTCTTTGCGGAATCAATTCATTTTTGTCATTAGGAACGACAGTAATACCTCCTTTCTTAGGGACACAATGGACAGGGCTTACCGCAACGTGATAAATTATACCTGCTTCAAGGAGCTTTAATATTTCCTTTCTTACCACTTCTTTCATCTTAGGATTTAGCCGTCGTTGGTGATCAATAACTGGTTTGGCATCTTTCCCCAAATTTATTTTGTGTTGACATAGAGTGGGATTACACTAGTAGAAAAACGATTTTTAGTACCGGTTCGTCAGGACCTTTAGTACCGGTTCTGGAACCAGCACTAAAGAGTGGGGACTAAAGCCCCCCCCCCTTTAGTCCCGATTCAACATGAACCGGGACCAAAGGCCCACCACGTGGCACGAGGCACGTCGTGGTCTGGGGGACCTTTAGTCCCGGGTGGTAAGGATTTTTTTAATTTTTATTTTTGAAATAAAGCAAAAACAGCCCGCCTACTAGGCCGGCATGGCCAGCATACGACTAGAAACCCAACCTCTAGTTGGGCCAGAATGCAGGCTCGTACGACCCAGAAGGCCCCACAGGGCAAAAGACTTGCAATAGGCCCACAAAGGCCTGCTAAGAGAGGAGCTCGACACGGTAGCCGCGGCGGGGCTTATAAACCGGTGGGAGCTTCTCTCAACTAGCGAGGTTGGACTAAACATTGTGCACTGCGGGTGGCAGCGCACCACCTTTAGTACCGGTTGGTGGCTCCAACCGGTACTAAAGGGGGGTCTTTAGTACCGGTTGGAACCACCAACCCGTACTAAAGGCCACCTCCTTTAGTACCGGTTGGTGGCTCCAACCGGTACTAAAGACCCCCCCCCCCCTTTAGTACCGGTTGAAGCCACCAACCCATACTAAAGGCCACCACCTCTTTAGTACCGGTTCGTGGCATGAACCGGTACTAAAGGTTTGCCACGAACCAGTACTAATGAGCGCCGCACACCTAGCCGTTGGAACCGGTACTAATGGTCACATTAGTGTCGGTTTAGTTACAAATCGGGACTAATGAGTTTCACATTAGACCCTTTTTCTACTAGTGCTAATGCCCTTAAGATCATCAAGAGTATATCCAATAGCAGCATGGTGCTTCTTCAGAGTTTTCAATAATCTCTCTTCTTCATGCTCTGAAAGGTTAGCACTAATAATAACAGGATATATCTTCTTTTCATCAAGATAAGCATATTTAAGAGTATCAGGCAATGGTTTAAGCTCAAACACGGGATCACCCTTGGGTGGAGGAGGATCCCCTAGAATTTCAACAGGCAAGTTGTGTTTCAGAATAGGTCCCTGCTTAAAGAATACTTCATCTATTTCCCTTCTTTCATTCATAAACATACCATTTTCATGGTCTAGCAAATATTGTTCTAAAGGGTCAGTAGGAGGCACGGCAATAGAAGCAAGACCAATAATTTCATCTTTACTAGGAAATTCTTTATCATGGGGTTGTCTATGAAATTTAGCAAAATTAAACTCATGAGACATATCCCCTAAACCAACAGAAACAATATCCTTATTGCAGTCTATCTTAGCATTAAGAGTATTCAAGAAGGGTCTGCCAAATATAATGGGACAAAAGTCATCTTGTGGGGAACCAAGAACAAAAAAATCAGTAGGGTATTTAACTTTCCCACACAAGACTTCAACATCTCTAGCAATCCCAACTGGTGAAATAGTATCTCTATTGGCAAGCTTAATTGTAACATAAATCTCTTCTATCTCAGCAGGTGCAATATCATGCATAATTTGTTTGTATAAGGAATGAGGTATTGCACTTGCACTAGCACCCATATCACATAAGCCATGATAACAATGATCTCCTATTTTAACAGAAATAACAGGCATGCCTACAACATGTCTATGTTTATTTTTAGCATCATGTCTAGCAATTCTAGCAGCTTCATTACAGAAGTAAATAACATGCCCATCAATATTATTGGCCAAGAGATCTGTAACCATAGCAATCTTAGGTTCAACTTTAAGTTACTCAGGGGGTTTAGGTGTCTTAATATTACTTTTGTTAACCAGAGTTGAAGCTTTAGCATGATTCTTTATCCTAACAGGGAAAGGTGGTTTCTCAATATAAGCAGCAGGAACAACAGGATCATCATAAGTGATAGTCTTCTCTTCAACTTTAATAGGTGAAACTTCTTTTACTTCAATGGGGGGGATTATATTTAAACCACTTCTCCTTAGGGAGATCAACATGAGTAGGAAAGGATTCACAGAAAGAAGCTACTATCTCAGAGTCAAGTCCATATTTAGTGCTAAATTCACGAAAAGCATCGGTATCCATAAAATATTTAACACAATCAAACTTAGGTGTTATACCTGACTCCTTACCTTCGTCGAGGTCCTAATCTTCATAGTTGCATTTAATTCTTTCCAATAAATCCCATTTGAATTCAATAGTCATCATCATAAAATATCCAGTACAAGAAGTATCGAGCATAGAGCGATTACTAAGAGAATGTCGAGCATAAAAATTTTGAATAATCATTTCTCTTGAGAGCTCATGATTGGGGCATGAATATAACATTGACATAAGACTCCCCCAAGCTTGAGCGATGCTTTCTCCTTCACGAGGCCAAAAATTATATATATATAATTACGATCACGATGAACAAGATGCATAGGATAAAACTTCTGATGAAATTCCAATTTCAATCGCTTGTAGTCCCATGATCCCATATCATCACATAGCCTATACCATGTCAGTGCCTCTCCCTTAAAAGATAAAGGGAAGACCTTCTTATTGATAACATCATCGGGCATACCTGCAAGCTTAAATAATCCACAAACTTCATCCACATAGATTAAGCGTAAATCGGGATGCAATGTTCCATCTCCTGCAAAAGGATTAGCTAGCAGTTTCTCTATCATACCCGAAGGAATTTCAAAGTAAACATTTTCAGTAGGTTCAGTAGGTTGAGGAGCAACTCTTTGCTCTACTGGTCGGGGTGAAGATACCCCGAACAGGCCCCTCAAAGGATTATGTTCCATAGTAACAAGTGACAGTAAATTTCAGCACACTATATAAATTCTTCCTTACCAAATTCCACCTACCAAAGGCGCTTCACTCCCCGGCAACGGCGCCAGAAAAGAGTCTTGATGACCCACAAGTGTAGGGGATCTATCGTAGCTTTTAGATAAGTAAGAGTGTCGAACCCAACGAGGAGCAGAAGGAAATGATAAGTAGTTTTCAGTAAGGTATTCTCTGCAAGCACTGAAATTATCGGTAACAGATAGTTTTGTGATAAGACAATTTGTAACGAATAGCAAGTAATAAAAGTAAATAAGGTGCGGCAAGATGGCCCAATCCTTTTTGTAGCAAAGGACAAGCCTAGACAAACTCTTATATGAAGGAAGGCACTCCCGAGGACACATGGGAATTATCGTCAAGCTAGTTTCCATCACGTTCATATCATTCGCGTTCGGTACTTTGATAATTTGATATGTGGGTGAACCGGTGCTTGGGTACTGTCCTTACTTGGACAAGCATCCCACTTATGATTAACCCCCATTGCAAGCATCCGCAACTACAACAGAAGTATTAAGGTAAACCTAACCATAGCATGAAACATATGGATCCAAATCAGCCCCTTACGAAGCAACGCATAAACTAGGATTTAAGCTTCTGTCACTCTAGCAACCCATCATATACTTATTACTTCTCAATGCCTCCCTCTATGCCCAAACAATGGTGAAGTGTCATGTAGTCTACGTTCACATGACACCACTAGAGGGATGACAACATACATCTCATCAAAATATTGAACGAAAACCAAATTCACATGACTACTTATAGCAAGACTTCTCTCATGTCCTCAGGAACAAACGTAACTACTCACAAAGCATATTCATGTTCATAATCAGAGGGGTATTAATATGCATAATGGATCTGAACATATGATCTTCCACCAAGTAAACCAACTAGCATCAACTACAAGGAGTAATCAACACTACTAGCAACCCACAGGTACCAATCTGAGGTTTGGATACAAAGATTGGATACAAAAGATGAACTAGGGTTTGAGATGAGATGGTGCTGGTGAAGATGTTGATGGAGATTGACCCCCTCCTAATGAGAGGATCGTTGGTGATAACGATGGTGATGATTTCCCCCTTCGGGAGGGAAGTTTCCCCGGCAGAACAGCTCTGGCGGAGCCCTAGATTGGTTCCGCCAAGGTTCTGCCTCGTGGCGGCGGAGTTTCTTCCCAAAAGCTTGCTTGTAATTTTTTTCTCGGATGAAAGACCTCATATAGCAGAAGATGGGCATCGGAGGGCCACTAGGGAGCCCACGAGGCAGGGGGCGCGCCCATGGGGTAGGGCGCGCCCCCCACCCTCATGGCCAGGGTGTGGGCCCCCTCTGGAACTTCTTTCGCCCAATATTTTTTATATATTCTGGAAATAACTTTCATGAAGTTTTTGGACTTTTGGAGCTGTGCAGAATAGGTCTCTAATATTTGCTCCTTTTCCAGCCCAGAACCCCAACTGCCGGCATTCTCCCTCTTCATGTGAACTTTGTAAAATAAGAGAGAATAGGAATAAGTATAGTGACATAATGTGTAATAACAGCCCATAATGCAATAATTATCGATACAAAAGCATGATGCAAAATGGACGTATCAGGGGCCGGCCCCCAAAGCCCTAAACCAATTCGGTTTGGGCCGAGGGGGGCGCACCTCACACTTCCTTGCTACCCTCTATTTCCACTAAAGCCCATGAAGGCCCATTGACCCTCCCGGTGAATTCCCGTAACTCTCCGGTACTCCGAAAAATACCTGAATCACTCGGGACCTTTCCGATGTCCGAATATAGTCATCCAATATATCGATCTTTACGTATTCACCATCTTGAGACTCCTCGTCATGTCCCCGATCTCATCCGGGACTCTGAACTACCTTCGGTACATTAAAACACATAAACTCATAATACCGATCGTCACCGAACGTTAAGCATGCGGACCCTACGGGTTTGAGAACTATGTAGACATGACCGAGACTCATCTCCGGTCAATAACCAATAGCAGAACCTGGATGCTCATATTGGTTCCTACATATTCTACGAAGATCTTTATCGGTCAAACCGCATAACAACATACATTGTTCCCTTTGTCATCGGTATGTTACTTGTCCGAGATTCGATCATTGGTATCCTCATACCTAGTTCAATCTTGTTACCGGCAAGTCTCTTTACTCATTTTGTAATGCATCATCCCGCAACTAACTCATTATTCACAATGCTTGCAAGGCTTATAGTGATGTGCATTGCCGAGAGGGCCCAGAGATACCTCTCCGACAATCGGAGTGACAAATCCTAATCTCGATCTATGCCAACTCAACAAGTACCATCAGAGACACCTGTAGAGCACCTTTATAATCACCCAGTTACATTGTGATGTTTGGTAGCACACAAAGTGTTCCTCCGATACTCGGGAGTTGCATAATCTCATAGTCATAGGAACATGTATAAGTCATGAAGAAAGTAATTGCAACAAACTAAACGATCATCGTGCTAAGCTAACGGATGGGTCAAGTCAATCACATCATTCTCTAATGATGTGATCCCGTTAATCAAATGACAACTCATGTCTATGGCTAGGAAACTTAACCATCTTTGATTCAACGAGCTAGTTAAGTAGAGGCATACTAGTGACACTTTGTTTGTCTATGTATTCACACATGTACTAAGTTTCCGGTTAATACAATTCTAGCATGAATAATAAACATTTATCATGATATAAGGAAATATAAATAACAACTTTATTATTGCCTCTAGGGCATATTTCCTTCAGTCTCCCACTTGCACTAGAGTCAATAATCTAGTTCACATCCTTATGTGATTAGTTCACATCTCCATGTGACTAATACCCAAAGGGTTTACTAGAGTCAATAATCTAGTTCACATCTGTTGGGGATATGACTATTTGTGTAAGCCATCCAGGAGGGGCCGGGTTACGCAAATAGAGGTTCATCAGAAGCCCAAGACCAAGGCATGAAGATGGCGGTTCACTAAAAGGCTTAAAGGCCCACAGGCGACTCTGAGGCCCGTAAAGATAAACCGTCGTGATGGTATAACTTGTACTGTAAGGTAGAAGTAACTAGTTCGAGTCGGACACAGTTTATGAGCCGGCCGGGACTCTGTAGGTCGCAGGGCGTCAACCCGTGTATATAAGGGGACGACCCGCCAGCGGCTTAGGGCGAAAAACAACTGATCGAGAGCCAGGCATAGCGTATCTCGCTCCCTGGTCATCGAAACCTCAAGCAATTCCAACCCAACTAGACGTAGGCCTTCCTTCACCGTAAGGGGCTGAACTAGTATAAACCTCACGTGTCCTTGTCCCGATTAACCCCTTTAAGCTTCCTAGTTGCGATGGCTCCACGACTAAGTCCTTGCAAAAGGACATCTGCCGTGACAATTCCATGACAGTTGGCGCCCACCGTGGGGCCAGCGCACGGTGGATTTGAGTTCTTGAAGGGCAGCTTCGAAGGGCTCAAGGGATACGCAGTTGGCCGGATGACCAAGAGTCGTCGCGGCAAGATCTACATCGACGATGAAGGCTGGGGCCCGATGCCGACTCAATTGAGTACGGGTACCGGGTCCCCTTTGGCGGAATTCACGTCTTCATCGGCCGGATTGGTGAGCCGGGCCCTGAGCCGGACAGCTGCACCGACCTCATCGAGACGGCTCAGCGTGCGAAACCCGCCCGAGCTCAACCTGTCGTGAAGCATGCCTTTGTGGGTTGCATCCACGGAGGTGAACTTCCTGAAGGATCTGAGGGTGATGGTGAGCCGGCCGTCCTCTCTGACGGTGATTCGTCCGCCGGCTCAATAGATTCGCTGTGTCAAGTTCAAGATGGTGTGCTTGGGGCTGTTCCGATGGCTGCACTATTCCGGACCCCTCAGAGTCGCCAAACTGGGCAGGAGTCTTCATGGTTGGTACTCAACCCGGCCAAAATTCTACGGCCTCAGTGGAGATAACGTCCGGGTTAGGAGCAGCTGGGGCAGGAGGCCCTGTGCGCTCACCGGCTCAGGTGCTGATGGATCTCATGGATAAACTTACGACCTTGTTAACTGTTACAGTCGTCCTTGCGAACCAATCTGAGCATGAGGCAGAGGTGGCACAGGTTCGCGATGAGATCGCCCGGGCGAAGGAAACCTTAGCAGCTGAAGATACTAGATTAGCCACAGAGCGGGCGGCTTTGGACGTACGGGCGCAGCAACTTCAGGCAGAGGCCTTTCAGCTCACGTTGAGCTTGAACGCATCTAATGAGGTAATGAGGAGGAGACATCAGAAAACTCAGTCCCATTTACCTCAGATTTATGATCCTCGGAATCTCTTTGCTACACACGGGGCCGGCCCAAGTAACCTGCCAGGTGCAAATCAGTTTATGACATCCAGAGCGGGAGGCCCAGTCCAGCCTCAGGTGACGGCGCCTCTTCATGGCAATATGGCACCGCCCCATTACGTACCAATACCGCAGGGTCACTTATCCAACCCCATGGAGAACTTAATCGCAGCATCAGCATGTTTGGCGGCTCTCCCAGTAGATGGTGATGATCCGATAGCGGTGGAAACCCAGAGGATCAGGGAACTTGTCCAAACAGCCCTGGCTCGGCAAGAGACCTACTCCTACAGCCGGGACAGGATTCACTCAACTCCTCCGCCCTGGTTAGCTCCGCCTCGTCAAAACCGGAGCCCGAGTTACAGTAGACACATGGAGTCAGAGGCCTTGTCAAGTAGCGCTCAGCGCCGGAACCAGCCCGGCGGGTGTAACCTGGTTCAGGATCGGATACGTCAGGAGGACGAGCGGGCGGCTCAGCTAGCCGCTCAGCTAGCAGCCCAACAGGACTCACCGGCTTACCCATGACTTCCATTGAGGCGGGTGTTGCTACTAGAACCGGAGGAGTTCCTTGTCTGGTACCGGCTCTACGTAATGTACGTCTGCCCAAGGACTTCAAGGGACCTCGAAAGGTGTCGAATTATACGGCCGACTTACAGCCTGGGGCGTGGATTGAAAGTTACGAGATGGCTATGGAGCTGCTAGAGGTTAGTGATGAAGCGATGGTTAAATACTTCACCATGATGTTGGACGGAACGGCCCGTTCTTGGTTAAAGGGTTTGCCACCCAATTCCATTAGGTCATGGGCGGAGCTAAAGGCCCGTTTTATCCAGAACTTCAAGGACACTTGCAAGCAGTCTATGTTGATTGTGGACCTGACAAATTCTAAGCAGGAGGAAGGTGAATCTATGACTCATTGGGTGCGCCGGGTCAAAGACATAATACATTCGTCTGACAAGATGGATGCCGGCTCAGCAGTTCTCATGCTGGAGAAGAATTGCCGCTTTGAGCCTCTGAGACAGAAACTGGGGCGCCTTAAGCGTGATTGCAACGATATGGGGACGCTGATGGCGGCTTTAGTCACGTATGCCGATTCCGATAGTACCAAGGATCCCACGTCTGATGAGAAAAAGACAGGGAAGGGAAAGAAGAACGGTAATGGAAAGGGTCAGCAGCATAACCCGGCGAGTCAAGGAGGCAATAAGCGTAAGGCGGACGGTAACCCGGAATTTGTGGCCAATGCATAGGGTAACAATCAGAAGCGCAAAGCAAAGCCACCCCCTCGGTTTGGTGGGTCAGGTCCATCTCTTGAGTAACTACTCAATGAGCCCTGCCCGAAACACGGCACCCGGGAACGACCAGCGACTCATTTATGGAAGGATTGCGCAATCATGAAGGCTTTCAAGAATTCTAATACGTTTGATGGCAATCGAGGCCCAGGCGGCGGCTCAGGAGCTGGCGGCTTTCATGGCCCGGGCGGTGGTTCAGGATCTGGTTTTCAGGGAAGCCAGGGTGGTTATAATCAACAGCAGTCCGGTCAAGGAGGTCAGCAGCAGCAGCAGTCGGGTTATCAGAGTCATCCAAAACAGCTAAACAGTGGGCAGTATCACGTGTTCACCACAAGTTTGTGTAAACGTGATCAGAAAATTCATAAGAGGGCTGTGAATTCTGTTGAGCCGGCAGTCCCTCGTTACTTGAGGTGGTCGGAACAGCCTATTGTCTGGAGCAGGGAGGATCACCCTCCCCGGGTTGATAATCTGGGTCAACTGGCCCTGGTGGTGGCACCGCAGGTTGGTGGTTATAAATTTACTAAGGTGCTCATGGATGGAGGGAGCAGCATCAACATCCTCTATTACGAGACCTTTCGGCGCATGGGCTTAACTGACAAGAATTTAAAGACTTCCAACACCGCCTTCCATGGAGTGGTGCCTGGTAAGTCGGCGTATCCTGTGGGTAAGATTGAGCTAGAGGTGGCCTTTGGAGACGAGCATGATTCTAGGGCGGAAAAGTTAACTTTTGAAGTGTTAAAAATCAAGAGTCCATATCACGCTTTGTTCGGGCGGCCGGCTTATGCCAAGTTCATGGCGCGGCCGTGTTATGTTTATTTACAGCTCAAGATGCCGGGTTACAAGGGTACCATCACTGTGCATGGAAGCCGAAAGGTGGCCCTGGAGTGCGAAGAAGGCGATGCGGCTTATGTCGAGTCTGTCTGTGCAGCAGAGGAGCTCAAATTTTATCAAGATAACGTTGACCCAGCGGATATGACCTCCCTCAAGAAGCCGACTACGGAGCATGACCCGGCCATGAAGTTTAAATCGGCTGCAGAGACTAAGCTTGTTGATTTTACTCCGGGTGATTCGTCTAAGCAATTCAGCATCAGTGCCAACTTGGATCCTAAATAGGAAAGCGCGCTCATCGAGTTCATCCGTGAGAACCGGGACATCTTTGCATGGAAGCCTTCTGACATGCCGGGTGTACCGAGAGGACTCGCTGAGCACACTCTTAATATTGATCCGAAGTATAAGCCGGTCAGGCAGTTTCTGCGGCGATTCAATGAGGAACGACGAAAAGCTATAGGAGAAGAGGTCGCCCGGCTCTTGGCGGCTGGGTTCATTGTCGAAGTGTTTCACCCGGAGTGGTTGGCTAACCCGGTGCTCGTGCTCAAGAAAAACGGCACCTGGCGGATGTGTGTGGATTACACGGACTTAAATAAGGCTTGTCCGGCTGATCCTTTCGCTCTCCCCCGTATTGATCAAATCATCGATGCTACAGCGGGTTGTGCGCGTTTGAGCTTTTTGGATGCTTACTCTGGTAATCATTAGATCAAGATGGCAGTTAAGGACCAGGAGAAGACGGCTTTCATCACTCCGTTTGGAGCCTTCTGCTATGTCTCTATGCCTTTTGGGCTCAAGAGTGCCCAGGCGACTTATCAACGGTGTGTACAGAATTGTCTCCACAATCAGATTGGGCGCAATGTTCATGCTTATGTGGATGACATAGTGGTGAAATCCAGAGAGGCGGAAACCTTGATATCTGATCTCAGAGAAACCTTTGACAATCTCCGGATTTACAAAATGATGCTTAACCCGGAGAAGTGTGTATTTGGTGTGCCTGCAGGCAAGCTTTTGGGATTCTTGGTCTCAAACAGGGGCATCGAGGCTAATTCGGAGAAGATTAAGGCAATCACTTCTTTGGCTAAACCGGCATGTATCAATGATGTTCAGCGACTGGCGGGTCGTGTTGCCGCTTTAAGCCGGTTCATAAGCCGGTTAGGTGAGAAGGCCCTATCGCTGTACCAACTGATGAAGAAGGCAGACACCTTTTTTTGGAGTAATGCTGCTTTTGAGGATTTGAAGAGGCAGTTATCTGAGCCACCAGCTCTTGCAGCTCCCATTAACAAAGAGCCTTTGCTGTTATATGTGGTTGCTAATTCACGAGCCGTCAGTGTGGCAATTGTGGTAGAGCGCAAGGAGGCTGGTAAGGAACATCCGGTTCAACGGCCGGTTTATTATGTCAGTGAGGTACTCATCGAGTCAAAACAAAGATATCCTCATTGGCAAAAACTTGTTTACGGGGTGTTCATGGCAAGCCGGAAGCTGAAGCAATACTTCCAAGGTCACCCTATCACTGTGGTAAGTTCTCCCCCCTTGGGAGACATTATTCAGAACAGAGAGGCTACAGGACGAGTCGCCAAGTGGGCCATCGAGCTCGGGCCTCATGGTCTGAAGTACGTACCACGCATTGCCGTTAAGTCTCAAGCTTTGGTGGATTTCATCAACGACTGGACAGAGCTACAGGCACCTGAGAAGAAGCCCGATAACACTTATTGGACTATTCACTTTGATGGGTCCAGACAGTTGGAAGGCTCGGGGGCTGGAGTCGTGTTAACTTCCCCTCGAGGTGACAAATTTTGTTATGTGCTCCGGCTTATGTTTCCTTGTACTAACAATGCAGCTGAGTACGAGGCCCTACTCCATGGTCTCCGGATGGCCAAAGATATGAACTTGAGCCGGGTAAGATGCTTGGGAGACTCGGACCTTGTGGCTCAACAGGTGTCAGGAAAGTGGGACTCTAAAGATCCACTTATGGCGGCTTACCGTCGTGAAGTCGATGTTGTGGCTAGACATTTCAAGGGTTATGTGGTGGAACACATTGATCGAAGGAAGAACGAGGAGGCTGATGCCTTAAGCCGGCTGGGGTCTCAGCGTAAGCCGGTGCCGCCTAACACCTTTCTTGATGTTTTGCATAATCCTTCTGTTAAGTTACCTACAGAGGAAGATCTGGCAATACCAGACCCGGAGGCACAGCTGGTGGCGGCTCTTCACGTTATCCCGGATTGGACAGTGCCTTATTTCGCTTACATGACCCGGGGAGAGTTGCCTGAAGATGAGACCTTGGCAAGACAAATCGCCCGGCGGTCCAAGTCCATGACAATTGTCAATGGAGAGTTACATCACTGCAGCGTCACTGGAGCATTTCAACGTTGTGTGTCACCTACAGAGGGTCAGGAGATCCTTCGTGAGATTCATGAAGGCGATTGTGGTCATCACGCCGACTCAAAATTTCTTGTGGCCAAAGCTTTCCGTCATGGGCTTTATTGGCTGACGGCTCATGCTGATGCAGAAGACCTGGTCAGTAAATGTGATGGATGTCAGAAATTCTCACGACGAGCCCATGTGCTGGCTCAAGAATTGAGGATGATTCCAATTACTTGGCCGTTTGCAGTCTGGGGGCTTGATATGGTCGGGCCTTTCAAAAGGTCTAAGGATAAAAAGACGCACCTCTTGGTGGCGGTTGACAAGTTCACAAAGTGGGTGGAGGCGGAGCCAGTCAGTAAGTGTGATGCAGCCACGGCGGTCCAGTTTATGAAAAAGGTGATTTTTCGCTTTGGTTTTCCACACAGCATTATAACTGATAATGGCACTAACCTCTCCAAAGGAGCTATGGAAGAGTTCTGTCAATCAGAGCATATCCTGTTGGGGAACGTAGCAGAAATTCAAAAATTTCCTACGTGTCACCAAGATCTGTCTATGGAGAGACCAGCAACGAGTAGAAAGAGAGTGCATCTACATACCCTTGTAGATCGCTAAGCGGAAGCGTTCAAGAGAACGGGGTTGAAGGAGTCGTACTCGTCGTGATCCAAATCACCGGAGATCCTAGTGCCGAACGGACGGCACCTCCGCGTTCAACACACGTACAGCCCGGTGACGTCTCCCATGCCTTGATCCAGCAAGGAGAGAGGGAGAGGTTGAGGAAGACTCCGTCCAGTAGCAGCATAACGGCGTGGTGGTGGTGGAGGAGCGTGGCAATCCTGCAGGGCTTCGCCAAGCACCGCGAGAGAGGAGGAGCACTTGGGAGAGGGAGGGCTGCGCCAGGGGCAAGGGTGAAGCTCCCATGCACCTCCCCACTATATATAGGGGTGGAGGGGCTGGTTTCTTGCCCTCCAAGTCCATTGGGGCGTTGGCCAAGGTGGGAGGAAAGAAATCTCATTATTTCCTTCCCCACCGATTGTTATCCCCCCTTTTTAGGGATCTTGATCTTATCCCTTCGGGATATGATCTTATTCCTTCTAAGGGGGAATCTTGGTGCGCCTTGACCAGGGGTGTGGGGCCTTGCCCCCACTACCCACGTCCATGTGGGTCCCCCCATGCAGGTGGGCCCCACTCCGGAACCTTCTAGAACCTTCCCGGTACAATACCGAAAAATCCCGAACATTTTCCGGTGGCCAAAATAGGACTTCCCATATATAAATCTTTACCTCCGGACCATTCCGGAACTCCTCGTGACGTCCGGGATCTCATCCGGGACTCCGAACAACATTCGGTAACCACATACAAACTTCCTTTATAACCCTAGCGTCATCGAACCTTAAGTGTGTAGACCCTATGGGTTCGGGAGACATGTAGACATGACTGAGATGTTCTCCGGTCAATAACCAACAGCGGGATCTGGATACCCATGATGGCTCCCACATGTTCCACGATGATCTCATCGGATGAACCACGATGTCAAGGACTTAATCAATCCCGTATTCAATTCCCTTTGTCTATCGGTATGTTACTTGCCCGAGATTCGATCGTCGGTATCCAATACCTTGTTCAATCTCGTTACCGGCAAGTCACTTTACTCGTTCCGTAACACATCATCCCGTGATCAACTCCTTGGTCACATTGCACATATGATGATGTCCTACCGAGTGGGCCCAGAGATACCTCTCCGTTTGCACGGAGTGACAAATCCCAGTCTCGATCTGCATAAAACAATAGATACTTTCGGAGATACCTGTAGTGCACCTTTATAGTCACCCAGTTACGTTGTGACGTTTGATACACCCAAAGCACTCCTACGGTATCCAGGAGTTACACGCTCTCATGGTCGAAGGAAGAGATACTTGACATTGGCAAAGCTCTAGCAAATGAACTACACGATCTTTTGTGCTAGTCTTAGGATTGGGTCTTGTCCATCACATCATTCTCCTAATGATGTGATCCCGTTATCAACGACATCCAATGTCCATAGCCAGGAAACCATGACTATCTGTTGATCACAACGAGCTAGTCAACTAGAGGCTCACTAGGGACATATTGTGGTCTATGTATTCACACGTGTATTACGATTTCCGGATAATACAGTTATAGCATGAATAAAAGACAATTATCATGAACAAGGAAATATAGTAATAATACTTTTATTATTGCCTCTAGGGCATATTTCCAACAGTCTCCCACTTGCACTAGAGTCAATAATCTAGTTCACATCGCCATGTGATTAACACTCACAGGTCACATCGCCATGTGACTAATACCCAAGAGTTTACTAGAGTCAGTAGTCTAGTTCACATCACTATGTGATTAACACTCAATGAGTTTTATGTTTGATCATGTTGCTTGTGAGAGAGGTTTTAGTCAACGGGTCTGAACCTTTCAGATCCGTGTGTGCTTTACAAATCTCTATGTCATCTCCTAGATGTAGCTCCCACGTTCTATTTGGAGCTATTCCAAATAACTGTTCTACTTGGAGCTATTCTAAATTGTTGCTCCATTATACGTATCCGGTATCTCTACTCAGAGCTATCCGGATAGGTGTTAAGCTTGCATCGACGTAACCCTTTACGACGAACTCTTTTACCACCTCCATAATTGAGAAAATTCCTTAGTCCACTAGTTACTAAGGATAACTTTGACCGCTGTCCTGTGATCCATTCTTGGATCACTCTTGTACCCCTTGACTGACTCATGGTAAAGCACACTTCAGGTGCGGTACACAGCATAGCATACTGTAGAGCCTATGTCTTAAGCATAGGGGACGACCTTCGTTCCTTTCTCTCTATTCTGCCATGGTCGAGCTTTAAGTCTTAACTTCATACCTTACAACTCAGGCAAGAACTCCTTCTTTGACTGATCCATCTTGAACACCTTCAAGATCACGTCAAGGCATGTGCTCACGTCAAGATCACGTCGGTATACCGATACCTTGTTCAATCTCGTTACCGGCAAGTCTCTTTACTCGTTCCGTAACACATCATCCCGTGATCAACCCCTTGGTCACATTGTGCACATTATGATGATGTCCTACCGAGTGGGCCCAGAGATACCTCTCCGTTTACACGGAGTGACAAAATCCCAATCTCGATTCGTGCCAACCCAACAGACACTTTCAGAGATACCCGTAGTGTACCTTTATAGCCACCCAGTTACGTTGTGACGTTTGGCACACCCAAAGCACTCCTACGGTATCCGGGAGTTGCACAATCTCATGGTCTAAGGAAATGATACTTGACATTAGAAAAGCTTTAGCATACGAACTACATGATCTTGTGCTAGGCTTAGGATTGGGTCTTGTCCATCACATCATTCTCCTAATGATGTGATCCCGTTATCAACGACATCCAATGTCCATAGCCAGGAAACCATGACTATCTGTTGATCACAACGAGCTAGTCAACTAGAGGCTCACTAGGGACATATTGTGGTCTATGTATTCACACGTGTATTACGATTTCCGGATAATACAGTTATAGCATGAATAAAAGACTATTATCATGAACAAGGAAATATAATAATAATACTTTTATTATTGCCTCTAGGGCATATTTCCAACAGTCTCCCACTTGCACTAGAGTCAATAATCTAGTTCACATCGCCATGTGATTAACACTCACAGGTCACATCGCCATGTGACTAATACCCAAGAGTTTACTAGAGTCAGTAGTCTAGTTCACATCACTATGTGATTAACACTCAATGAGTTTTATGTTTGATCATGTTGCTTGTGAGAGAGGTTTTAGTCAACGGGTCTGAACCTTTCAGATCCGTGTGTGCTTTACAAATCTCTATGTCATCTCCTAGATGCAGCTACCACGCTCTATTTGGAGCTATTCCAAATAACTGTTCTACTTGGAGCTATTCTAAATTGTTGCCCCATTGTACGTATCCGGTATCTCTACTTAGAGCTATCCGGATAGGTGTTAATCTTGCATCGTCGTAACCTTTACGACGAACTCTTTTACCACCTCCATAATCGAGAAAATTCCTTAGTCCACTAGTTACTAAGGATAACTTTGACCGCTGTCCTATGATCCATTCTTGGATCACTCTTGTACCCCTTGACTGACTCATGGCAAGGCACACTTCAGGTGCGGTACACAGCATAGCATACTGAAGAGCCTACGTCTTAAGCATAGGGGACGACCTTCGTCCTTTCTCTCTATTCTGCCGTGGCCGAGCTTTAAGTCTTAACTTCGTACCTTACAACTCAGGCAAGAACTCCTTCTTTGACTGGTCCATCTTGAACACCTTCAAGATCATGTCAAGGTATGTGCTCATTTGAAAGTATTATTAAGCATTTTGATCTATCCTTATAGATCTTGATGCTCAATGTTCAAGTAGCTTAATCCAGGCTTTCCATTGAAAAACACTTTCAAAATAACCCTATATGCTTTCCAGAAATTCTACGTCATTTCTGATCAACAATATGTCAACAACATATACTCATCAGAAATTCTATAGTGCTCCCACTCACTTCTTTGGAAATACAAGTTTCTCATAAACTTTGTACAAACCCAAAAATTTTTGATCATCATCAAAGCATACATTCCAACTCCGAGATGCTCACTCCAGTCCTTAGAAGGATTGTTGGAGCTTTGCATACTTATTAGCATCTTTCGGGATTGACAAAACCTTCCGGTTGTATCACATACAACCTTTCCTCATTAAAATCGTCGAGGAAACAATGTTTTGAGATCCTATCTGCAAGATTTCATAAATAATGCAGTAATCGCTAATATAATTCCAACAGACTCTTAGCATCGCTACGAGTGAGAAAATCTCATCGTAGTCAACTCCTTGAACTTGTCAGAAAACATCTTAACGACAAGTCGAGCTTTCTTAATGGTGACATTTACCATCATTGTCCGTCTTCCTTTTGAAATCCATCTGTACTCATTAGCCTTACGACCATCGAGCCGTTCTGCCAAAGTCTACACTTTGTTTTCATACATGGATCCTCTCTCGGATTTTATGGCCTCAAGCCATTTATCGGAATCCAGGCCCACCATCGCTTCTCCATAGCTTGTAGGTTCATTGTTGTCTAGCAACATGACCTTCAAGACAGGATTATGTACCACTCTGAAGTAGTACGCATCCTTGTCATCCTACGAGGTTTGGGAGTGACTTGATCCGAAGTTTCATGATCAATATCATAAGCTTCCACTTCAATTGGTGTAGGTGCCACAGGAACAACTCCCTGTGCCCTGTCACACACTAGTTGAAGAGACGGTTCAATAACCTCATCAAGTCTCCACCATCCTCCCACTCAATTCTTTCGAGAGAAACTTTTCCTCGAGAAAGGACCCGATTCTAGAAACAATCCATATTGCTTTCGGATATGAATTAGGAGGTATACCCAACTGTTTTGGGTTTCCTATGAAGATGCATTTTATCCGCTTTGGGTTCGAGCTTATCAACCTGAAACTTTTTCATATAAGTGTCACAGCCCCAAACTTTTAAGAAACGACAACTTAGGTTTCTCTAAACCATAATTCATACGGTGTCATCTCATCGGAATTACGTGGTGCCCTATTTAAAGTGAATGTGGTTGTCTCTAATGCCTAACCCATGAACGATAGTGGTAATTCGATAAGAGACATCATGGTACGCACCATATCCAATAGGGTGCAACTATGATGTTCGGACACACCATCACATTATGGTGTTCCAGGCGGTATTAATTGCGAAACAATTTCCACAATGTCTTAATTGTGTGCCAAAACTCGTAACTCAGATATTCATCTCTATGATCATATCATAGACATTTTATCCTCTTGTCACAATGATCTGCTACTTCACTCTGAAATTACTTGAACCATTCAATAATTCAGACTTGTGTTTCATCAAGTAAATATACTCAACATTTACTCGAATCATCTGTGAAGTAAGAACATAATGATATTCACTGCATGCCTCAGCACTCATTCGACTGCACACATCAAAATGTGTTACTTCCAACAAGTTGCTATCTTGTTCCATCTTACTGAAAATGAGGCTTCTCAGTCATCTTGCCCATGTGGTATGATTTGCATATCTCAAGTGATTCAAAATCAAGTGAGTCCGAACGATCCATTTGCATGGAGTTTCTTCATGCATATACACCAATAGACATGGTTCGCATGTCTCAAACTTTTCAAAAACGAGTGAGTCCAAAGATCCATCAACATGGAGCTTCTTCATGCGTTTTATACCATTATGACTTACATGGCAGTGCCACAAGTAAGTGGTACTATCATTACTATCTTATATCTTTTGGCATGAAAATGTGTATCACTACGACCGAGATTCAATAAACCATTCCTTTAGGTGCAAGACCATTGAAGGTATTATTCAAAAATAGAGTAACCATTATTCTCCTTAAATGAATAACCGTATTGCGATAGACATAATCCAATCATGTCTATGCTCAACGCAAACACCAATCTCGGTGGTAGAGGGAGCGTGCGATGCTTGATCATATCAACCTTGGAAACACTTCCAACATATATCGTCAGCTCACCTTTAGCTAGTCTCCGTTTATTCCGTAGCTTTTATTTCGAGTTACTAACACTTAGCAACCGAACCGATATCCAATACCCTGGTGCTACTAGGAGTACTAGTAAAGTACACATTAACATAATGTATATCCAATATACTTCTATCGACCTTGCCAGCCTTCTCATTTACCAAGTATCTAGGGTAATGCTGCTCCAGTGGTTGTTCCCCTTATTACAGAAGCACTTAGTCTCGGGTTTGGGTTCAACCTTGGGTTTCTTCACTAGAGCAGCAGCTGAATTGCCGTTTCATGAAGTATCCCTTTGTTCCCTTGCCCTTCTTGAAACTAGTGGTTTCACCAACCATCAACAATTGATGCTCCTTCTTGATTTCTACTTTCGCGGTGTCAAACATCATGAATATTTCAAGGATCATCATATCTATCCCTGATATGTTATAGTTAATCACGAAGCTCTAGCAGCTTGGTGGCAATGACTTTGGGGAAACATCACTATCTCATCTGGAGGATCAACTCCCACTCGATTCAAGTGATTGTTGTGCTCAGACAATCTGAGCACAAGCTCAACGATTGAGCTTTTCTCCCTTAGTTTGCAGGCTAAGAAAATCGTCGGAGGTCTTATACCTCTTGACGTGGGCACGAGCCTGAAATCCCAATTTCAGCCCTCGAAACATCTCATATGTTCCGCGACGTTTCGAAAACGTCTTTGGTGCCTCTACTTAAACCATTTAATTGAACTATCACGCAGTTATCAAAACGTGTATGTCCGATGTTCGCAACATCGACAAACGACGTTGGGGTTCAGCACACTGAGCGGTGCATTAAGGACATAAGCTTTCTACTGTCCGCATAATCGCTACTGTCAACTTTCAACTATATTTTCTCTAGGAACATAACTAAACAGTAGAACTAAAGCGCGAGCTACGACATAATTTGCAAAGAGTCTTTTGACTATGTTCAAGATAATTAAGTTCATCTTATGAACTCCCACTTAGATAGACATCCCTCTGGTCATCTAAGTGATTACATGATCCGAGTCAACTAGGCCGTGTCCGATCATCACGTGAGACGGACTAGCCAACGTCGGTGAACATCTTCATCTTGATCGTATCTACTATACGACTCATGCTCGACCTTTTGGTCTCCGTGTTCCGAGGCCATGTCTGCACATGCTAGGCTCGTCAAGTTAACCCTAAGTGTTTTCGCTTGTGTAAATCTGTCTTACACCCGTTGTATGTGAACGTAAGAATCCATCACACCCGATCATCACGTGGTGCTTAGAAGCGACGAACTGTAGCAACGGTGCACAGTTAGGGGAGAACACTTCTTGAAATTTGTGTAAGGGATCATCTTATTTACTACCGTCATCCTAAGTAAACAAGATGCATAAACATGATAAACATCACATGCAATCAAATAGTGACATGATATGGCCAATATCGTTTTGGTCCTTTTGATCTTCATCTTCGGGGCTCCATGATCATCATCGTCACCGGCATGACACCATGATCTCCATCATCGTGTCTTCATGAAGTTGTCACGCCAACGACTACTTCTACTTCTATGGCTAACGTGTTTAGCAATAAAGTAAAGTAATTTACATGGCGTTCTTCAATGACACGCAGGTCATACAATAAATAAAGACAACTCCTATGGCTCATGCCGGTTGTCATACTCATCGACATGCAAGTCGTGATTCCTATTACAAGAACATGATCAATCTCATACATCACATATCATTCATCACATTCTTGTTGGCCATATCACATCACATAGCATACCCTGCAAAAACAAGTTAGACGTCCTCTAATTGTTGTTGCATGTTTTACGTGGCTGCTATGGGTTTCTAGCAAGAACGTTTCTTACCTACGCAAAACCACAACGTGATATGCCAATTGCTATTTACCCTTCATAAGGACCCTTTTCATCGAATCCGTTCCGACTAAAGTGGGAGAGACTGGCACCCGCTAGCCACCTTATGCATCAAGTGCATGTCAATCGGTGGAACCTGTCTCACGTAAGAGTACGTGTAAGGTCGGTCTGGGCCGCTTCATCCTAAAATACCGTCGAAACAAGATTGGACTAGTAACGGTAAGCATATTGAACAACATCAACGCCCACAACTACTTTGTGTTCTACTCGTGCAAAGAATCTACGCAATAAACCTGGCTCATGATGCCACTGTTGGGGAACGTAGCAGAAATTCAAAATTTTCCTACGTGTCACCAAGATCTATCTATGGAGAGACCAGCAACGAGTAGAAAGAGAGTGCATCTACATACCCTTGTAGATCGCTAAGCGGAAGCGTTCAAGAGAACGGGGTTGAAGGAGTCGTACTCGTCGTGATCCAAATCACCGGAGATCCTAGTGCCGAACGGACGGCACCTCCGCGTTCAACACACGTACAGCCCGGTGACGTCTCCCATGCCTTGATCCAGCAAGGAGAGAGGGAGAGGTTGAGGAAGACTCCGTCCAGCAGCAGCATAACGGCGTGGTGGTGGTGGAGGAGCGTGGCAATCCTGCAGGGCTTCGCCAAGCACCGCGAGAGAGGAGGAGCACTTGGGAGAGGGAGGGCTGCGCCAGGGGCAAGGGTGAAGCTCCCATGTGCCTCCCCACTATATATAGGGGTGGAGGGGCTGGTTTCTTGCCCTCCAAGTCCATTGGGGCGTTGGCCAAGGTGGGAGGAAAGAAATCTCATTATTTCCTTCCCCGCCGATTGTTATCCCCCCTTTTTAGGGATCTTGATCTTATCCCTTCGGCATATGATCTTATTACTTCTAAGGGGGAATCTTGGTGCGCCTTGACCAGGGGTGTGGGGCCTTGCCCCCACTACCCACGTCCATGTGGGTCCCCCCATGCAGGTGGGCCCCACTCCGGAACCTTCTAGAACCTTCCCGGTACAATACCGAAAAATCCCGAACATTTTCCGGTGGCCAAAATAGGACTTCCCATATATAAATCTTTACCTCCGGACCATTCCGGAACTCCTCGTGACGTCCGGGATCTCATCCGGGACTCCGAACAACATTCGGTAACCACATACAAACTTCCTTTATAACCCTAGCGTCATTGAACCTTAAGTGTGTAGACCCTACGGGTTCGGGAGACATGTAGACATGACCGAGACGTTCTCCGGTCAATAACCAACAGCGGGATCTGGATACCCATGATGGCTCCCACATGTTCCACGATGATCTCACCGGATGAACCACGATGTCAAGGACTTAATCAATCCCGTATTCAATTCCCTTTGTCTATCGGTATGTTACTTGCCCGAGATTCGATCGTCGGTATCCAATACCTTGTTCAATCTCGTTACCGGCAAGTCACTTTACTCGTTCCGTAACACATCATCCCGTGATCAACTCCTTGGTCACATTGCACATATGATGATGTCCTACCGAGTGGGCCCAGAGATACCTCTCCGTTTACACGGAGTGACAAATCCCAGTCTCGATCCGCATAAAACAATAGATACTTTCGGAGATACCTGTAGTGCACCTTTATAGTCACCCAGTTACGCTGTGACGTTTGATACACCCAAAGCACTCCTACGGTATCCAGGAGTTACACGCTCTCATGGTCGAAGGAAGAGATACTTGACATTGGCAAAGCTCTAGCAAATGAACTACACGATCTTTTGTGCTAGTCTTAGGATTGGGTCTTGTCCATCACATCATTCTCCTAATGATGTGATCCCATTATCAACGACATCCAATGTCCATAGCCAGGAAACCATGACTATCTGTTGATCACAACGAGCTAGTCAACTAGAGGCTCACTAGGGACATATTGTGGTCTATGTATTCACACGTGTATTACAATTTCCGGATAATACAGTTATAGCATGAATAAAAGACAATTATCATGAACAAGGAAATATAATAATAATACTTTTATTATTGCCTCTAGGGCATATTTCCAACATATCCGGCTTGACATTTCAGTTGTGGCTCACCCTCAATCCAATGGTCAAGCAGAACGAGCTAATCAAGAAATCTTGAGGGGTATCAAGCCCCGGCTCTTGGTCCCCTTGCAGCGGACACCGGGTTGTTGGGTGGAGGAGTTATCTTCTGTACTTTGGAGCATCAATACTACACCTAATAGATCTATGGGTTACACGCCTTTCTTTATGGTGTATGGAGCAGAGGCGGTCCTGCCAAGTGATATCCGTCATGACTCACCCCGTGTGGCGGCTTATGTTGAGGAAGACAGTGAAAAAGCTTGGCAAGACGCACTTGACCTGTTGGATGAAGAGCGAGAGTTAGCAATAGCCCGCTCGGCGATTTACCAGCAAGACCTGCACCGCTACCACAGCCGCCGGGTTAGGTCCAGAACCTTTCAGGAAGGCGACTTAGTGCTCCAACTCATCCAGGATCAATCTGACATGCACAAGCTATCCCCTCCTTGGGAAGGACCCTTTGTGGTCAGCAAGAATCTGAACAATGGATCATACTACCTTATCGACGTTTGGGAGCACAAAGACTCACGTAAGTCGGAGGAGGAGACCTGTCGGCCGTGGAATATCGCTCATCTTCGGCCTTATTATACTTGAGCCATCTGCTCTAATGTGTATATACTTATACTATGTATATTACATAAAGCAATAAAGCAGGACCTCTGTCCTTTTTTCCACTCCCAAAAAAGGTTTATGTGTTTTCTCTGTCAGGTGGTGGAGATAACCAAGCAGAAGCGGATCATATCTGAATCCGGCTTTCCTTTGGTCCGGCTTATGATCATATCTGAATCTAGCCGTGATAACTTGGGGGCTTCCTGTTCAAACATAGGTCGTATTCGAACCAAAGAGAACATAGCTGCCGATACCCACTTGATCGGCATACTGCCAAACCCACTTGGGGGCTTCTTGATCATATTTGAATCATAGCTTAACCCCTTTGGGTCTGACGTGGATCATATTCGAATCAGCGTCATTAAACAACTCTTATGGTCACTTGGGGGCTTCTTGTTCAAACATAGGTCGTATTCAAACCAAAGAGAATATAGCTGTCGATACCCACTTGATCGGCATCGCCACAGCCACTGGGGGCTAACAGATCGTATCCGAATCTTAGCTCAACCCCTTTCGAACGGTTCACTGATCGTATTCGAGTCAGAAACCCTTGAATTTTGTTCATCATATTTTACAAGTATCAACATTGGATATCTTGCGACCCTCTTGAAAATACAATGGAATACATTGCAATCCTCCAGGATTAATATTGGTTACATCAGGTTGTTAAGTACCAGGTGAACTTTTATGTGCCAATTTTCAGGAGTTAAACTTACCCTCAGGGGTTGGCTTATATAAGCCGGAAAAGCAGCCGTAAGCATCACAGGGCAATGCAAGACATTTCTGCAAAGGACATAACAGATTCGTATAAACTACAAAGTGCATAGTGACGGCAGCTTATGCAAGTATTAAGGGCCATAAGCATGCGCAAAGGCATAGCAAAACTCAAAGTATTTTCTACTCTGTTACAAGACTCACCGAGTCTGAATGATGTGGCATTGTTTTTCTTGTTGGGGAACATTGCAGAAAACAAAAAATTTCCTACGGTTTCACCAAGATCCATCTATGAGTTCATCTACCAACGAGTGATCGGATTGCATCTACATACCTTTGTAGATCACGCGCGGAAGCGTTCAAAGAACGGGGATGAGGAAGTCATACTCGACGTGATCCAAATCACCGGAGATCCTAGCGCCGAACGGATGGCACCTCCACGTTCAACACACATACGGTCAGCGTGATGTCTCCTCCTTCTTGATCCAGCAAGGGGGAAGGAGAGGTTGATGAAGATCCAGCAGCACGACGGCGTGGTGGTGGATGTAGGGGTCACCGCAGCAGGGCTTCGCCGTTCTACTACGAGAGGGAGAGGTGTAGCAGGGGAGAGGGAGGCGCCAAGACTCAAGGGTGCGGCTGCCCCTCCCTCCCCCCCCCTTTATATAGGCCCCCTAGGGGGTGCGCCGGCCCTAGGAGATGGGATCTCCTAGGGGGCGGTGGCCAAGGGGTGGAGTGCCCCCCAAGCCAGGTGGGGCGCCCCCCCACCCTAGGGTTCCCAACCCTAGGCGCATGGGGTGGGCCAAGGCGGGCGCACCAGCCCACTATGGGCTGGTTCCCCTCCCCACTTTAGCCCATGGGGCCCTCTGGGATGGGTGGCCCCACCAGGTGGACCCCCGGGACCCTTCCGATGGTCCCGGTACAATACCGGTGACCCCGAAACTCTCCCGATGGCCGAAACTGCACTTCCTATATATAATTCTTCACCTCCGGACCATTCTGGAACTCCTCGTGACGTCCCGGATCTCATACGGGACTCCAAACAACTTTCGGATTACTGCATATTCATATCTCTACAACCCTAGCGTCACCGAACCTTAAGTGTGTAGACCCTACGGGTTTGGGAGACATGTAGACATGACCGAGACGACTCTCCGGTCAATAACCAACAGCGGGATCTGGATACCCATGTTGGCTCCCACATGCTCCTCGATGATCTCATCGGATGAACCACGATGTTGAGGATTCAAGCAACCCCATATACAATTCCCTTTGTTAATCGGTACATTACTTGCCCGAGATTCGATCGTCGGTATCCCAATACCTCGTTCAATCTCGTTACCGGCAAGTCACTTTACTCGTACCGTAATGCATGATCCCGTGACCAGACACTTGGTCACTTTGAGCTCATTATGATGATGCATTACCGAGTGGGCCCAGAGATACCTCTTCATCATACGGAGTGACAAATACCAGTCTTGATCTGTGTCAACCCAACAGACACTTTCGGAGATACCCGTAGTATACCTTTATAGTCACCTAGTTACGTTGTGACGTTTGGTACACCCAAAGCACTCCTACGGTATCCGGGAGTTACACGATCTCATGGTCTAAGGAAAAGACACTTGACATTGGAAAAACTCTAGCAAACGAACTATACGATCTTGTGCTATGTTTAGGATTGGGTCTTGTCCATCACATCATTCTCCTAATGATGTGATCTCGTTATCAATGACATCCAATGTCCATAGTCAGGAAACCATGACTATCTGTTGATCAATGAGCTAGTCAACTAGAGGCTTACTAGGGACATGTTGGTGTCTATGTATTCACACATGTATTACGATTTCCGGATAACACAATTATAGCATGAATAAAAGACAATTATCATGAACAAGGAAATATAATAATAATCCTTTTATTATTGCCTCTAGGGCATATTTCCAACAGTCTCCCACTTGCACTAGAGTCAATAATCTAGTTACATTGTGATGAATCAAACACCCATGGAATTCTGGTGTTGATCATGTTTTGCTCTAGGGAGAGGTTTAGTCAACGGATCTGCTACATTCAGGTCCGTATGTACTTTACAAATATCTATGTCTCCATCTTGAACATTTTCACGAATGGAGTTGAAGCGACGCTTGATGTGCCTGGTCTTCTTATGAAACCTGGGCTCCTTGGCAAGTGCAATAGCTCCAGTGTTGTCACAGAAGAGTTTGATCGGCCCCGGCGCATTGGGTATGACTCCTAGGTCGGTGATGAACTCCTTCACCCAAATCGCTTCATGCGCTGCCTCCGAGGCTGCCATGTACTCCGCTTCACATGTAGATCCCGCCACGACGCTCTGCTTGCAAGTGCACCAGCTTACTATCCCACCATTCAAAATATACACGTATCCGGTTTGTGACTTAGAGTCATCCAGATCTGTGTCGAAGCTAGCGTCGACGTAACCCTTTACGACGAGCTCTTCGTCACCTCCATAAACGAGAAACATTTCCTTAGTCCTTTTCAGGTACTTCAGGATATTCTTGACCGCTGTCCAGTGTTCCTTGCCGGGATTACTTTGGTACCTACCTACCAAACTTACGGCAAGGTTTACATCAGGTCTGGTGCACGGCATGGCATACATAATAGAACCTATGGCTGAGGCATAGGGGATGACACTCATCTCTTCTATATCTTCTACCGTGGTCGGACATTGAGCTGAGCTCAATTTCACACCTTGCAACACAGGCAAGAACCCCTTCTTACACTGATCCATATTGAACTTCTTCAATATCTTATCAAGGTATGTGCTTTGTGAAAGACCTATGAGGCGTCTTGATCTATCTCTATAGATCTTGATGCCTAATATATAAGCAGCTTCTCCAAGGTCCTTCATTGAAAAACTCTTATTCAAGTAGGCCTTAATGCTGTCCAAAAGCTCTATATCATTTCCCATCAAAAGTATGTCATCTACATATAATATGAGAAATGCTACAGAGTTCCCACTCACTTTCTTGTAAATGCAGGCTTCTCCATAAGTCTGCATAAACCCAAACGCTTTGATCATCTCATCAAAGCGAATGTTCCAACTCCGAGATGCTTGCACCAGCCCATAAATCGAGCGTTGGAGCTTGCACACCTTGTCAGCATTCTTAGGATCGACAAAACCTTCCGGCTGCATCATATACAATTCTTCCTTAAGGAAACCATTAAGGAATGTCGTTTTGACGTCCATTTGCCATATCTCATAATCATAGAATGCGGCAATTACTAACATGATTCGGACGGACTTCAGCTTCGCTACCGGTGAGAAAGTCTCATCGTAGTCAACCCTTGAACTTGTCGATAACCCTTAGCGACAAGCCGAGCTTTATAGATGGTCACATTATCATCCGCGTCTGTCTTCTTCTTAAAGATCCATTTATTTTCTATGGCTCACCGCTCAACGGGCAAGTCAGTCAAAGTCCATACTTCTTTTCATACATGGATCCTATCTCGGATTTCATGGCTTCCAGCCATTTGTCGGAATCCGGGCCCGCCATCGCTTCTTCATAGTTCGAAGGTTCACCATTGTCTAACAACATGATTTCCAAGACAGGGTTGCCGTACCACTCTGGTGAGGAACGTGTCCTTGTGGACCTACGAAGTTCAGTAGCAACTTGATCTGAAGTTTCATGACCATCATCATTAACTTCCTCTCTAGTCGGTGCAGGCACCTCAGGAACATTTTCTTGAGTTGCGCCATTTTCCGGTTCAAGAGGTAATACTTCATCAAGTTCTACTTTCCTCCCACTTACTTCTTTCGAGAGAAACTCCTTCTCTAGAAAGGATCCATTCTTGGCAACAAAGATCTTGCCTTCGGATCTGAGGTAGAAGGTATACCCAATAGTTTCTTTAGGGTATCCTATGAAAACGCATTTTTCCGACTTGGGTTCGAGCTTTTCAGGTTGAAGTTTCTTGACATAAGCATCGCATCCCCAAACTTTTAGAAACGACAGCTTAGGTTTCTTCCCAAACCATAATTCATACGGTGTCGTCTCAACGGATTTCGACGGAGCCCTATTTAAAGTGAATGCGGCAGTCTCTAAAGCATAGCCCCAAAATGATAGTGGTAAATCGGTAAGAGACATCATAGATCGCACCATATCTAATAGAGTGCGATTACGACGTTCGGACACACCATTACGGTGAGGTGTTCCAGGCGGCGTGAGTTGTGAAACTATTCCACTTTTTCTTAAGTGTGTGCCAAATTCGTGACTCAAGTATTCTCCTCCATGATCTGATCGCAAGAACTTGATTTTCCTGTCACGTTGATTCTCAACCTCACTCTGAAATTCCTTGAACTTTTCAAAGGTCTCAGACTTGTGTTTCATTAAATAGACATACCCATATCTACTCAAGTCATCAGTGAGGGTGAGAACATAACGATAACCACCGCGAGCCTCAACACTCATTGGACCGCATACATCAGTATGTATGATTTCCAATAAGTTGGTTGCTCGCTCCATTGTTCCTGAGAACGGAGTCTTGGTCATTTTACCCATGAGGCATGGTTCGCACGTGTCAAATGATTCGTAATCAAGAGACTCTAAAAGTCCATCTGCATGGAGCTTCTTCATGCGTTTGACACCTATATGACCAAGGCGGCAGTGCCACAAGTATGTGGGACTATCATTATCAACCTTACATCTTTTGGTACTCACACTATGGATATGTGTAGCATTACGCTCGAGATTCATTAAGAATAAACCATTCACCATCGGAGCATGACCATAAAACATATCTCTCATATAAATAGAACAACCATTATTCTCGGATTTAAATGAGTAGCCATCTCGTATTAAACGAGATCCTGATACAATGTTCATGCTCAAACTTGGCACTAAATAACAATTATTGAGGTTCAAAACTAATCCCGTAGGTAAATGTAGAGGTAGCGTGCTGACGGCGATCACATCGACCTTGGAACCATTCCCAACGCGCATCGTCACCTCGTCCTTCGCCAGTCTCCGCTTATTCCGCAGCCCCTGCTTTGAGTAACAAATGTGAGCAACTGCACCGGTATCAAATACCCAGGAGCTACTACGAGTACTGATAAGGTACACATCAATTACATGTATATCACATATACCTTTCGTTTTGCCGGCCTTCTTGTCCGCTAAGTATTTGGGGCAGTTCCGCTTCCAGTGACCACTTTCCTTGCAATAAAAGCACTCAGTCTCGGGCTTGGGTCCATTCTTTGGCTTCTTCCCGGCAGCTTGCTTGCCGGGCGTGGCAACTCCCTTGCCGTCCTTCTTGAAGTTCTTCTTACCCTTGCCTTTCTTGAACTTAGTGGTTTTACTCACCATCAACATTTGATGTTCCTTTTTGACTTCTACCTCTGCTGATTTCAGCATTGCAAATACTTCAGGAATGGTCTTTTCCATCCCCTGCATATTGAAGTTCATCACAAAGCTCTTGTAGCTCGGTGGAAGCGACTGAAGGATTCTGTCAATGACCGCGTCATCCGGGAGATTAACTCCCAGCTGAGTCAAGCGGTTATGTAACCCTGACATAGTGAGTATGTGCTCACTGACAGAACTATTTTCCTCCATCTTACAGCTGAAGAACTTGTCAGAGACTTCATATCTCTCGACCCGGGCATGAGCTTGAAAAACCATTTTTAGCTCTTCGAACATCTCATATGCTCCGTGTCTCTCAAAACGCTTTTGGAGCCCCGGTTCTAAGCTGTAAAGCATGCCGCAGTGAACGAGGGAGTAACCATCGGTACGTGTCTGCCAAGCGTTCATAACGTCTTGTTCTGCAGGGAGAGCAGGTGCTTCACCTAGCGGTGCTTGTAGGACATAATCTTTCTTGGCAGCTATGAGGATGATCCTCAGGTTCCGGACCCAGTCCGTATAGTTGCTGCCATCGTCTTTCAGCTTGGTTTTCTCTAGGAACGCGTTGAAGTTGAGGACAACATTGGCCATTTGATCTACAATACATGTTGTAAAGATTTTAGACTAAGTTCATGATAATTAAGTTCATCTAAATCAAATTATTCAATGAACTCCCACTCAGATAGACATCCCTCTAGTCATCTAAGTATAACATGATCCGAGTTAACTAGGCCGTGTTCAATCATCACGTGAGACGGACTAGTCAACATCGGTGAACATCTACATGCTGATCGTATCTTCTATACGACTCATGCTCGACCTTTCGGTCTTCTGTGTTCCGAGGCCATGTCTGTACAAGCTAGGCTCGTCAAGTCAACCTAAGTGTTTGCATGTGTAAATCTGCCTTACACCCGTTGTATGTGAACGTTGGAATCTATCACACCCGATCATCACGTGGTGCTTCGAAACAACAAACTGTCGCAACGGTGCACAGTTAGGGGGGACACTTTCTTGAAATTATTATGAGGGGTCATCTTATTTACTACCGTCATTCTAAGTAAACAAGATGCAAAAACATGATAAACATCACATGCAATCAAATAATAATAGTGACATGATATGGCCAATATCACATAGCTCCTTTGATCTCCATCTTGGGGCTCCATGATCATCTTGTCACCGGCATGACACCATGATTTCCATCATCATGATCTCCATCATCGTGTCTCCATGAAGTTGCTCTCCAACTATTACTTCTAATACTATGGCTAACACATTTAGCAATAAAGTAAAGTAATTTACATGGCGTTTCTCAATGACACGCAGGTCATACAAAAAAATAAAGACAACTCCTATGGCTCCTGCCGGTTGTCATACTCATCGACATGCAAGTCATGATTCCTCTTACAATAGCATGAACATATCATACATCACATATATATCATTCATCACAACTTTGGCCATATCACATCACAAAACACTTGCTGCAAAAACAAGTTAGACGTCCTCTAATTGTTGTTGCAAGTTTTACGTGGCTGCAATAGGGTTCTAGCAAGAACGTTTTCTTACCTACGTGAAAGCCACAACGTGATTTGTCAACTTCTATTTACCCTTCATAAGGACCCTTTTCATCGAATCCGCTCCAACTAAAGTGGGAGAGACAGACACCCGCCAGCCACCTTATGCAACTAGTGCATGTTAGTCGGTGGAACCGGTCTCACGTAAGCGTACGTGTAAGGTTGGTCCGGGCCGCTTCATCCCACAATACCGCTGAAGCAAAATAAGACTAGTAGCGGCAAGAAAGTTGACAACATCTACGCCCACAACAAATTGTGTTCTACTCGTGCAAAGAGAACTACGCATAGACCTAGCTCATGATGCCACTGTTGGGGAACGTTGCAGAAAACAAAAAATTTCCTACGGTTTCACCAAGATCCATCTATGAGTTCATCTAGCAACGAGTGATCGGATTGCATCTACATACCTTTGTAGATCATGCGCGGAAGCGTTCAAAGAACGGGGATGAGGAAGTCGTACTTGACGTGATCCAAATCACCGGAGATCCTAGCGCCGAACGGACGGCACCTCCGCGTTCAACACACGTACGGTCAGCGTGACGTCTCCTCCTTCTTGATCCAGCAAGGGGGAAGGAGAGGTTGATGAAGATCCAGCAGCACGACGGTGTGGTGGTGGATGCAGGGGTCACCGCGGCAGGGCTTCGTCGTTCTACTACGAGAGGGAGAGGTGTAGCAGGGGAGAGGGAGGCGCCAAGACTCAAGGGTGCGGCTGCCCCTCCCTCCCTCCCCCCCTTTATATAGGCCCCCTAGGGGGTGCGCCGGCCCTAGGAGATGGGATCTCCTAGGGGGG